>NC_068362.1:83702010-84018260 GCF_020536995.1 Dreissena polymorpha
TCCTGAGAAAACTGGGCATAATGCATGCGCGTAAAGTGTGTTCCGCATAACTTGGATTTTTGCTAAGAGATACTTCATTTAAACGAAAAATGTCATAAAGTAAAGTGTTGTCCCTGATTAGCCTGTGTGGACTGCACAGGCTATCTTGGACAACACTTTATGCACATGCATTATGCCCAGTTTTCTCAGAACGCGACTCATTTGAATGTAGCATCGTGTGATGATGACTTTTTAGGCTACATTAGTCATTATCAGTATAAAACTATTAAAAATTTAGCATGCATGCTGTCCACCATAAAGAAAGCTACATGTAATATGAAATGAAAATGGTTGAACACCAAATTATTTTTGGTCATATTACAAGTAGGTGTCATATTGACATGACTCAGACCAAAGTCCAAAATTAGTGGAGATTCTTACGATAACGCTAACATAATGCTTTGTGAATTTTAGTTATTACAATGCTTGAGTTAAATCCTGAAGTGATGAACATTAAAGAGAAGCTAGAGAACCAAGTATGCTTTATTGCTGGAAATAACATGACATACACAATTCTTAAACTGGTAAGTTATAATGTTTGACTGTGATCACTTAAGCATGTTTAGTGCAGATTAAGGCAGCAAATATTGTAAATGAATTAGCTAACAGTTGGTGCCAAACTGGTTTTTGAGGAGTCGGAATACACATTTTTGCACGTAAATGCATAGAAAAACCTAGAAAATAGTTTTTTTAGCTCACCTAGCACAACGTGCTCATGGTGAGCTTTGTGATCGCCTTTTTGCCGTCGTGCATCGTCCGTTGTGCGGTGTCAACATTTGCCTTGTTAACTCTCTAGAGGTCACATTTATTTCCAATCTTCATGAAATTTGGTCAGAAGATGTGCTCTTAATGAATTCTTTGGATGAGTTCGAAAATGGTTACATTTGCTTGAAAAACAGGCTTCCAAGGGGGGGGGGGGGCATTTTTCCTTATATGGCTATATATGGCTATAGTAAAATCTTGTTAACACTCTAGAGGCCACATTTATAGTCTGATCTTCATGAAACTTGGTCAGAAGATTCATACCAATAATATCTTGGACAAGTTTGAAAATTATGCTGGTTCGTTGAAAAACATGGCCGCCAGGGGGCGGGGCATTTTTCCTTATATGGCTATAGCAAAACTTGTTAACACTCTAGAGGCCACATTTATTTTCCGATCTTCATGAACTTGGTCAGAAGATTTGTCCCAATGATATGTTGGATGAGTTTGAAAATGGAAACCTTTGCTTGAAAAACATGGCTGCCAAGGGGCGGGGCATTTTTCCTTATATGGCTATATTTGGCTATAGTAAAATCTTGTTAACACTCTATAGAGGCCACATTTATTATCCAAGCTTCATGAAACTTGGTCCGAAGATTCATCCCAATAGTATCTTGGACGAGTTGAAAAATGATGCCCTTTGGTTGAAAACATGGCCGCCGGGGGACGGGGCAATTCTCCTTATATGGCTATAGTAAAACCTTGTTAACACTCTAGAGGCCACATTTATTTTCCGATCTTCATGAAACTTGCTCAGAAGATTTGTCCCAATGATATCTTGGATGAGTTTGAAAATGTTTTTGGTTTCTTTAAAAACATGGCCACCAGGGGGCGGGGCATTTTTCCTTATAAGGCTATATATGGCTTTTGTAAAACCTTGTTACCACTCTTAAGAGGCCACATTTTATAGTCAAATCTTCATGAAATATGGTCAGAAGATTTGTCAAATTGATATCTTGGATGAGTTTGAAAATGGTTACGTTTGCTTCAAAAACATGGCTGCCAAAGGGTGGGGCGTTTTTCCTGTATGGCTATAGTAAAATCTTGTTAACACTCTAGAGGCCACATTTATAGTCTGATCTTCATGAAACTTGGTCAGAAGATTCATCCCAATAATATCTTGGACGAGTTCGAAAATTATGCCGGTTCGTTGAAAAACATGGCCGCCAGGGGGCGGGGCATTTTTCTTTATATGGCTATAGTAAAACCTTTTTAACACTCTAAAGGCCACATTTATTTTCGGATCTTCATGAAACTTGGTCAGAAGATTTGTCCCAATGATATGTTGGATGAGTTTGAAAATGGAAACCTTTGCTTAAAAAACACGGCTGCCAAGGGGCGGGGCATTTTTCCTTATATGGCTATATATCCCAGCAGACACACAACGTTGAATCAACGTTGAAACAACGTTGAATGTTAGTCGTGACGTCGATAAACCTTATTTCAACCAATATACAACTACATGGATGTCTGCATTCTGCTTGGTTGATACTCGACGTTGTATCAACGTTGATATTTGGTTTAGGTCAAACTTATTTTTTTAAACTGATAGATTAATAAATTCATATTTTCAAACACTTTGTGTATATAGTGATATTAAGTAGTCAGTGTCAACATTGAATATACATTAGCGTGTTAATTACCATTTAAATGTTGTGTTAATGCATCTGATCAAATTTGACAATTTATGCTATGCTATGCAATGTTATGTTATGGTTTGGTATGGTATGAGTGTTATGTGTTATGTTATGTTGTGTTGATTGCTTATTGATTTTCATCCTTTTTTTGGATTGGAGTGTCGGGAACTGCAATTAATTATACCTTGGGTGTGGATGCTGGATCTGATATCTGATATTGTTTGAGAGAGAGAGAGAGAGAGAGAGAGAGAGAGAGAGAGAGAGAGAGAGAGAGAGAGAGAGAGAGTGTGAGTTTGTTTGTTTGTTGAAGATTAAATGTGCTCTGTTGCAAGAGAGATTACATTTTCAGCTGTGCTTATCAGCGTTTTATGTTGTGAATGTTGATAAGTGTGGGTCTGTTTGGTGAGAAAGGACAAATTTGTAGCTTAATAACGTGTCTGGAAAGAGTTTCGTTAGTTAGAATTTAGGCTTTAAATTAGTAACATCGAAACATCTTTCATTGTGGATAATAGTTGCATTAAGATCAGCAATTAGTGGACAATAGTTGCTTTTTGACCAGCAATATTGAAAATAACTAAATATTAAGTGTAAAAGTAAAAACTGCTTATTTTGGAACATTATGAAACTTTTGTTAAAATAAAAATAAAATACAATCTCAAATATAAGTTAAGTGTTGTGTTATTAATGAACTCAATGTAGTGATTAAATTGTATACAGTCATAACAATAATTCTAATAGAACAATTGGAAAACCTCGCTACATTGAATTGAAATTAATGAACATTCAACCAAATATTGATGTAAAGTCAACGTTGAATCAACATTATTTTCAACGTTGATTCAACGTTGATATCAACGTTGATTTTAGGTTGATGCCTCAACGTTGTCTCAACTTTCAAAATCAAATATAAATCTAGCCAATTTTCAATGTTGAATCTGACGTTGATTCAACGTTGAATCAACGTTACTGTGTCTGCTGGGATGACTGAAGTAAAACCTTGTTAACACTCTAGAGGCCACATTTATTGTCCAATCTTCATGAAATTTGGTCAGATTAGATTGATCTCGATCATATCTTGGATGAGTTCGAAAATAATTATGTTTGCTTAAAAAACATGGCTTCCAAGGGGCAGGGGGCATTTTTCCTTATATGGCTATAGTAAAATCTTGTTAACACTCTGGAGGCCACATTTACTGTCCGATCTTCATGAAACTTGGTCAGGAGATTTGTCCCAATAATATCTTGTTATCTCAGGTGAGCGACTTTGGGCCTTTCAGGCCCTCTTGTTTGTATAGTTATGCATGTAAAGAACTTCATCCAGTAGTAAAGTGGGGGCTTCTACTGAGGTTGTTGTGGATAATTTTATAAAAGTGGTTTTACATGGGAAAACAAATATTATATGGGCCGTGCTCTGTGAAAAGGAGGTTTGATGCATGTGTGTAAAGTGTCATTCCAAATTAGCCTTTGCAGTCCATATGTGCCCCATATGTAATGAATTGACAGAGTTTTCAGGATCAAATCAGCACAGAAGTTGACTATCTGCACCCCTCATCTAGAGTAATACCTTCATTCATTGCTGTATTATTAGTTACACCGTTAGTAACTGACAGCGTATGGGATGTACACCCTCAGTCATTCCATACCATATGAGAGCCCTTGTATGGTATAAAATTACTGATGGTGTATATCCCATACACCGTCAGTTACTAACCGTGCAACGATTATATCTCAACTGACTACTCGATTATTCGGTGGGTATGGAAATTACTTGGTGTGTATGAAAAATACTCAATGGGCACGTGACCGCTCTAAGCCAATCAGATTAGGTCATTTTTGTAGGAGTGAGATATATGTGTATGCTCACACGTATACCCGCAATAACATCTCTGAGTGTTTCCCCGATCAGCACACTACATCACTCAACACACAAAAGCCATGTATTGACGCTTGATTGGTCTTTGTCAGCTCAGGTACCACTTGAATGTACCCAGGGTACTCTTAAGTATACTTAAAAGTACCCCAGGTACAGAAAATATATGTATACGTGCCCAGGAATTCTAATAATAAATTGCTCGTTGTCCGCTTTTTATTTTTTTAAATCATGTTTATATTTATGTCAATATTTTGTAAAATGGCCTCTATGATATCGAAACTCATACTCAAAAAAGAAAGTTGAGGCAGGTTTTTGTTCAAAGAGAATTTTCGTATTTTGTAGTATGTTTTACGACATAAAGGATTTGGAGCGAGAATAAAACTCGCGTACAGTTGAAATTGGCTGGGCATATTTAAGTATATTTTCCTTACTCAGGGTACATGAAAGTATATTTAAGAGCCAACAATGATCAATCCAGCTGTATTGACTGTCATTGAACATTTTAACTTTACCCTGTGTTTATATATAGATATATCTAGTTAGTACACTAACTCCATAAACTTCATTTTGTCAGAAACAAAATCTGCAAAGTTTCAATTCTTGACAGTTTTTGGGGAGTTGTACTTAGAATAGGAATCAATGCATTGGGAAATCTTACCAGGAGTTTTGTCTATTAAAGATTATAATTATATATCGTAGACTCATAAGTTGTATTAGGGGACGATTCTGAATAAAAGAAGACAGGAAACAAGTGACAACCCTAGATCCTGAACTGCCCTTTGTATAGAGCGTGATGTTCTGGACTCTTTGTTAAAAGTCTCTTAAAAAGCTAATACAGTGCAGAGGGGCTTGAATCATGTGCTTGAATCTGCAACCTTCTGAACTGTGAAACCAGTCTGTTACAACAGGAACACCAATCTAGGCACAGAATTAAGAATAAATCATGATTACATAATGTATACAAAATGTTGTTTACTTTCTTATGGAGCTTTGTCAATTGACAGGTCCAAGTTTCTTTGCGTATGTCTTTTCATAGCATATTCTTTGACTGAAAATAAGTAAATACAAATAACAAGAGAAAACATAATATTAAGTATCTTAAGATCGATCATAATTATTACCTTTCAGGATCAAAGGATATTTGCTAAGTGATTTGCCTGGATTATCAGGTTTAAATTGGCAGAGTTATTGCTATGAAATAACACATCCAAGAATTCCATACATCATGCCCTTGGAATAGTTAAGACAACTGCCAGTATTTCTTAGGAAAACATAGGATGGAATAAAGATAAATGGATTGTTAGATCATGAAAGAGTGATGGGAAGTACATGTATTGTTCATAATTATGGAAGACTGGGTCATTCAGTAGATAAGGATGATAAGAGAAATACTTGGAACTTTGTAGCTAGAATATGAATGGCCCTGAGGGAAAATGGGGTGCATGAAATGAATGGCGCTGTGGGAAAATGGGGTGCATGGCATGTGCGTAGTGTTGTCCCTAATTATCCTGTTTGGTCTGCACAGGCTAATCTCGGACAACACTTTACTCATGAGCATTAAGTCCCACTGTCCGAGAGCTTGTGTGGTACAATTTTTCAAGAAAACAGAAAGAAGTTACAGTTATTGTAAATGCAAATATAATGGACGAAATGTTGTTTTTTATAACTTATCCAATGGGGCTGATAAAATTTGAAACTAGACATAAACAGATATGATTTTTTTAATGCTCAGAAAACATCTTTGAAAGTATTGAAAAAAAAAAGTACTAAAGACATGAATAGTGTAACAAACAAGTTAGTAGGCAGTACAGAAAGTCAATTGCATCGCTTTTTGTACCTTTATATTGTTTGTATCTGAAACGGCCTTTAAATAATAAAATAATTAAATAGATATTGGCAGTATGTGGTTTATATGGAAAATGTTTTATATTTTAAGGATTACCTTATCAAACATGGATCTGTTTACTATAGGGAATGAACATAGTTAGTACAGTAGTGGTTAATCTATAGACTGGCTATTGGAAACTGATCTTGTTAAATTAAGTCAGAACAATACTTTTATTGTCAAGGACATGTAACATTTTATACATCAACACTATTGAGTAACATGTAATTATTTGGCTGATTGTTTTAATGTAGGTAACATTTGTTTTGAGGTCTTTGTGTTGTATATAATCAAACTTCTCTTTTTCCATAGTTAAATAAAATCATAGCCAAAAATACTCTCTTGTATGTGGTTGTATAACCTGCTTTATGTCTTATGGGTCTTATGTCATATAGAGCCAGTCGGTTCAGGAGCTACGCTGTCCACCATGAAGTCACACATTGTTTTTGTGGTCTCATTAGCAGACATGTAAGCTACTGACCAGACTGCGCCCTTGTAGTGTGTTCCGTGTTCCACTATTATTCTGCCTATTCCCATGAACTGTCAGAGTGTTTAGGGTGCCAGTCTTATTTTGACTATGCCAAGAACTGTCAGAGTATTCAAGGTGCCAGTCTTATTGTGACTTCACCAAGAACTGTCAGAGTATTCAAGGTGCCAGTTTTATTTTGACTTCACCAAGAACTGTCAGAGTATTCAAGGTGCCAGTCTTATTGTGACTTGGCCCAAACTGTCAGAGTGTTCAGAGAGCCAGTCTTATCTTGACTACTCCAAGAACTGTCAGAGTGTTCAGGGTGCAAGTCTTATTTTGACTACTTAAAGAACTGTCAGATTGTTCAGGGTGCCAATCTTATTTTGACTACACCAAGAACTGTCAGAGTGTTCAGGGTGCCAGTCTTATTTTGACTTCACCAAGAATTGTGAGAGTGTTCAGGTAGCCAGTCTAATTATTACTACACCAAGAACTGTCGAGTGTTCAGGGTGCCAGTCTTATTTAGACTGCACATAGAACTGTCAGAGTGGTCAGGGTGCCACTCTTATTTTGTCTGCTCCAAGAATTGTCAGTGTTTTCAGGGTGCCGGACTTATTCTGACTATGCCAAGAACTGTCAGGTGTTCAGGGTGCCAGTCTTATTTTGTCTATACCAGGAACTGCCTGAGTTCAGGTTGCCAACCTTATTTTGACTACACCAAGAACTGTCAGAGTGTTGAGGGTTCCATTCTATTACTAGACCAAGAACTGTCAGAGTGTTGAGGGTGCCAGTCTTATTCTGACTACACCAAGAACTGTCAGAGTGTTCAGGGTGCCAGTCTTATTCTGACTACACCAAGAATTCTCAGAGTGTTCATGGTGCCCGTCTTCTTTTGACTACACCGGAAATTGTCAGAGTGTTCAGGCTGCCAGTCTTATTTTGACTACACAAAGAACTGTCAGTGTGTTCATGGTACCAGTCTTATTTTGACTAGTCCAAGAACTGTCAAGAGTGTTCAGGGAACCAGTGTTCCAGTGTTATTTTGACTTTACCATCAACTGTCAATTGGTTTCAATCTGATACTGTTTTCCTCGTTTTCTTTGTGCCAGTCTAATTCTTACTACACCAAGAACTGTCAGAGTGTTGAGGGTGCTAGTCTCATTATACTACACCAAGAACTGTCAGAGTGTTCTTGGTGCCAGCCTTATTTTGACTTCTCCAAGAACTGTCAGTGTGTTCATGGTACCAGTCTTATTTAGACTAGTCCAAGAACTGTCAGAGTGTTCAGGGTACCAGTGTTCCAGTGTTATTTTGACTTTACCAACAACTGTGTGTGAATGTCAGAGTTTATTTACAGGTCTCGCTCGTCTTCACGACTGCCTTATGTGCGGACCTGCCCCTGTGACCTTTCAGGAGAAAAAGATTAATTTTGAGCCAAAGTAGGTCAAATTTACCCCGGCTGCCTGGGTATTCGCCAAAGATATAATTTGGATCCAAATAGACCAGTGCACGGTGGCCAATGAGACCTTAATGTGCACTGGTAGTAGACAATTTCAAGACAAATTCTTGTCTGGACGCAGCTCCGCCAAGGGAGTGCAGCAAGCTGCTCTGCCTTTATGGCCACTCTCGATGTCACCAGCCGTCGTCTTCATCCCCGAGACGGTTTCCCCAGTGCGTTTAGCGCACTGAGTACCGCCCGCCCCGGGGTGCCTCTATAAGGCCACCCCCTCGATGTTCTTGGACTGCAGTATCAGGCTGAAAATGAAGAGCCTAGTCCCAGGTCCGCCCCGTATGTCCTCCACACTGGTGATCTCGCTGTCCCTCTGGCAGGTCCGGGTAGCGAACTCTCGACGATAAACAGTGGTTGACAAGCCCGCTGCATCTTGGAGAAGACAGCAATCCCAGCAGTGTGGAAGACGTCCGGCTCGAGGGTGACGGACTCAGCTTGATTAGCAGAGCCACCCGCAGAAGTTCCCCTCTATAAGGAAATATGTACAGGTGAGAAGATCTTCTGCGGGCGACTCTCGCCTCAGTCGCGACGCGCACGCTCCAGCTGCTGACCGAGCTTTACCAACAACTGTCAATTGGTTTCAGTCTGATACTGTTTTCCTTGTTATCCCCACGCTTTTTGAAAAAAAGGTGGGGATATTGTGGTGATCTCCGCCGTCCGTCCGTCCGTCTGTCTGTCCGTCCGTCTGTCCGTCTGTCCGTCCGTCCTGGCCACTATCTCCTCCTACACTAAAAGCACTAGAACCTTGAAATTTACACACATGGTAGCTATGAGCATATGTGCGACCCTGCACTATTTGGAATTTTGATCTGACCCCTGGGTCAAAAGTTATAGGGGTTGGGGTGGGGCCGCGTCAGAAATTATCACTCATTTTTTTAGGTTATTTTACATTTACTTCTTTATTTCTACACCGATTCACTTCAAATTGATACTGGACCTCACCTATGACAATACGGTCAATCTCAACCATGCATGGCCCCATTCCCAACCCTGGGGCGCCCCGCCCACATAGGCCACACCCACCAAAAATTTCCATTTACTATAATTTTTTCATTTCTACACGGATTCACTTCAAATTGATACTGAACTTTTGTTATGACATTAGGGTCAATCTCAACTATGCATGGCCCCAATCCCAACCCTGGGGCGCCCGCCCACATAGGCCACACCCACCAAAAAATTCCATTTACTATAATTTTTTCATTTCTACACGGATTCACTTCAAATTGATACTGAACTTCTCTTATGACATTAGGGTCAATCTCAACTATGCATGGCCCCATAACCAACCCTGGGGCCCCGCCCACATAGACCACACCCACCCAAAATTGCCTTTACTATAATTTCTTCATTTCTACACCGATTCACTTCAAATTGATATTGAACTTCTCTTATGACAATACGGTCAATCTCAACTATGCATGGCCCCATTACCAACCCTGGGGCGCCCTGCCCACATATGTCACACCCACCCAAAATTGCCTTTTACTATAACTTCTTCATTTCTACACCAATTCACTTCTAATTGATGATGAACTTCTCTTATGACAATACGGTCAATCTCAGCTATGCATGGCCCCATTACCAACCCTGGGGCACACCTAGGTCAAACATTCGGCGTGGGGATACGCGTCGGCCTCTGCCGCGCCATTTCTAGTTTTCTTTGTGCCAGTCTAATTCTTATTACACCAAGAACTGTCAGAGTGTTGAGGGTGCCAGTCTTATTTTACTACACCAAGAACTGTCAGAGTGTTCAGGGTGCCAGTGTTCCAGTGTTATTTTGACTTTACCAACAACTGTCAATTGGTGTCAGTCTTATACTGTTTTCCTCGTGTTCTTGGTGCCAGTCTAATTCTGACTACTCCAACAACTGTCAGAGTGTTCAGGGTATGAACATTCTGACAGTTCTTGGTGTAGTCAAAATAACGTTGGCAACATGTACACTCTGACAGTTCTTGGTGAAGTCAAAATAAGACTGAGGGTATCAGTCTCATTTTGACAACTCCAACGAATGTCAATTTGTGCCATTCTGGCACTGTTTTCATCGTGTTCCTGTTGCCAGTCTAATTCTGTCTACTCCGAGAACTCTCTTCCATGCCCTGTTAGCTTTTTCTGGGAGTACAAGTTTAAGTGATAACACAAACTGAAAAGTGGTTGAACTTCAAGGACTAAAATATCACCATGGGTAAGTTTGTTTGGATAGTTTTCCTTGTAATTTGTTGTAGCTACAATGTAACTGATATATATAAACAATTTTAACTTATATATATATAAACAATTTGCGCTTGTGTTCAGTTGTGCATTTTTCTACAAGTACATGTGTACGTGTATTGAGTATATAAAAATGTTTTAAAAAGCCAAACCATTATAATTTAATGTAAAACACATATTTGGATGTGGCAATTCGGATGGCAGAGCAAACGTTTTTTATGCTTTGTTATGATACATGTGTAATACTGAGAACATGGGCGGTATTAGCACATGTTTAATTACACCTCTGCTTTTATGATCCACCACTCTGCAATTGTCTTTTTTGCACAGACACATGCTTTTTAATCAACTATTAGAACAAATATGTTTTCTTGTTCATCATAATATTATGGCCCTTATAAAAGAATAATTTGCGACAGAAAATAAATATTAGTTGCAATCTTCCATGTGCAGTGCAGCATGAGGAAACCCAACCAGCACGTGGTCGAGAAGTGTTAGAGAGTCATGGATGAATGATTTTTATGCAACTTTGTATTGAATGTTTTTTAAACAGCAATTTGCGAAGTTTCAAGATTATATCTTTAGCAATTTGTGGGAAAATATAAGGAAGTATTTGGTAAATCCAGGCTTAATTCATGTGTTCAATCGCACAGACTAATCTGGGAAATACTTCCCGCCTACTTTGCTTTTACTTAAGTAGAGACTTCTATTTTACAAAAAATGCCATAAACGCCAAAAGTTTTGTCAGTGATTAGCCTGTTCTTGGCAATCTGGGAGGACACTTTAAGCACATGCTTTCAGTTCGCATTACCTAAAGACCAACTTAGTTATATAATAGTGTTAGATTGAGTGTCCTATGATGAGCGCAAAGAGATTTTTATAAAGATAGTCAATATTATATTTATATTTCATTGACATATGGGAACAGTTAAAATTTTGTGGAGTAAAAAGGGCAATGTTTTGAAATGATAACAGAGGCCATAAGGTTTAGATTTTAAATATTGCCCTTTATGATGACATAAGTATTCAGGCATTATTCTGTTCCCAAATGAATAATAATAATAACAATGATAATAGTATTACAATTAATAATAATAACAATAATATTAATATTTTGCGCAGTTTGAATATTGATGAGGGTAATATAACAAAGCAAAACCACATAGTGGCTAATAGCCCTGTCACACCGGACTGGCGTCCTTACGGCGACCTAAGACTCAAAACCGGGATAATAATAGCAACATATTGGAATTTCCAATTTTTCTAGATGCCCGGATGACAAAAACCTGTTGTCGGATCAAAAAATCGATTTGTGATCTGCAAATGTCTCCCGAAAATGTCTCCGGACTTAGCCGTGATCGATACACAAATTAACATTTGAAGCTTTCGGATCAAGAAATGAACAAAATGGTACTTATTATTTTGAAAAAGCATCAATAATCAGCTTTTTTTCGATCTTAGTACCATCAGAATATACTTTGTTTACCGTGCGAATTACACTGGAGGGCGCCGAATAATGTTTTGTACCCGGGAGTAAAAGTGCATATATTCAAGATTACAAGTTTTCGCGATGTGGAATTTCATTCCGGGGGTGGTTATACCTCCGCCTAAAAAACCTTAAAGAACCTCCGCCTAAAAAACCTAAAACTAATGAAGAGAAACTTGAAGTACAGTAAAAATTTGAAAAAGATAGAGATAGTTTAGTAGATAGTATAGTCATCTTTTTATAAATGCACAATACATAGTGTATAGTCTGGAAAGTAAGTTAAAATTTAGGTAAAATAACATAGAAATTGTCGGACCACTTGAAATCTTGGAGGACCAGTAATTTCTGAAAGCTGGTGGTCCTTTGGGTCAGTAGGTAAAAAAGTTAGTGTCAAGCCCTGAAGTAGATTACCAATAATAATCTTGCTGTTCACCAATATATTGTATTATATAAGCATGTTTTTGAAAAAAAAAAAAATATCCTTTCTCAAAAATTTTTCATTTTAGGATAACATAATTAGAAAGGTTATTTTCGATTTTTTTTGCAATATGATAAAACTACTTTATATTGGAACAATTTTTGTCTCTAAAATAGACATATATGCATTGGTGGTGGTATTACCAAACAAATGAATCTTTATAATAAATCACCTTATAATTAATTTACCAGTAAGTCTAAATTCTTCAGACCACCTGAGCCTTTTAGTGCAATAATTTTGTAGAACGAAGAAAAAAAATCAGCATAAAAAAATCAGCATAGCATGTCAGATGTTTTAATTACGTGAGGTATTTAGTCCCTTGTGAGTCCCTTTAATTGCAAAATGATGATAAACTCATGAGATAAGTGCAACTATTCAAATTGTTAAGGGTGTTAAATTAAGATAGCATTAAAATGCCTGCAGTATTGACACATCATATATATTATTTGTTAAACAGGCATTACCCATGTGATGTTATTTGATTAATTAATGTTCACTCCAAGATACTGAAAAATTCTAAAAAAAGGGTGTAACCTAAGTATTAGAAGTTATTGAGTTTTCTTTCATTGCAATTAAAGTGTCTTGTAACCTGCATTTATGATATGGAGATATCTTAATAGACCATTGCTCAGCAGTGCAGTTTTTGTGAACAGATGCCCGGGAAATGAATCATTATAGATTGAGACCTTGAAATTTAATGTCATGATTAACAACCACTAAATTCCTTAAAATTACAAGGAATGGCCTAGTTTTCTTTCTGATCTTAATCAGAAATTTGAATGTGGCTGTAAATGTGAGTGGCTATATAGTTTTATAATCTAACATTTTTAATACGGTTACCGGTACACGTTTTGAATCATATTAAATCATTAATATCAGCTCATAATTTCAGCGGCATACTTTTCCAAATTAACTTGTCACAATATCACATAGGGTATCATTTGTTGCTTGTAAAATGGAAGGCTTTCCTAAGATGAACTCAGTTCTTTCTTTTAAACATCGAATTAACCTTCATCATAATATTTAATAGTAATATAACTTTGATCATCTGCTCCTAATCGTATACAGTGCTCAGAGATCTCGGAAGGAAATGTAATTTGTTGAGAATTATTAACAGAAAACAGATTAAGTTTTCAGGGACAACACTTAGTTAAAAAATCCAGATAACCTATATACACATATATGTTATTAAAATTATTTGTGTGAAACAATAACTTTAACATGAGATGATTTAAGCTGACATAAATGACTGGTGCTCTGTGAAAAATGGGCTTAATGCATATGCCTCAAGTATGGTCCATGTCCCTGAGGGACGACACTTTACACTTTATGGAATTTTTTGTTTAAATGAAGTCTCTACTATACATAGTTCAAGTCTAGGTAAGAGGCGTTTCCCAGAGCATGGGCTAAATAGTACTGTCTCTAAAGGACCTTTGTGAACAAAAACCTTGCTCAGCCATATGGAAGGCTATCATGACCCTGACTCAGTCATGAAAATGTTAAATGGTGGTGTTTTCCCAGATTCGCCTGTGCAGTCCACATAGGTTAATAGGGACAACACTTTTGGCCTGAACAGGAATTTTTGCCTTCAAAAGAAAAACACCATAAAAGGGGAAACTGTCGTCCCTCAGTCTTATCTGGGACAACACTTCATGTACATTTATTAAGCCCCGTTTTCCTAGAGCATGGCTTATTTACTCATAACCATGAAGTGTGAGTGCCAGCTTGGGTTATGGTAGTGCCGCGGTATACTGGTCATTCACTGGTCAGTCACAGAGTTGACTGCCCCTGCCATGTGCAAGTGCATAATTGCCATGTAAAGAGACTTAATAGGAGGGTAAATGGTGATCAGTGTGCAATCTTAATTGCCCAGACAGGAGGCAGGGAAGGAAAATGGAAACGAAACCATTCCAGATATTGAGAGAATGTCAGGGTTATGATGGAATGATCAGAACAATAAAAACATTCAGACCCTAATCAAGCATATTAATGGAAGATAAACCTTTATAATGTGCGTAGGGTTAATGGGATATAAACCATATCGCTCCTACATAATGACTGCATAATGACTGTAACTATGGTAATAGTGAAATATGTGTGATATTCGTTCATAAGAAAGAAATCATACTGTATTAAAAACGTTACTTGCATATATATATTGTTGTTATACTTAACTAAGTCATTTCCACTTTCTGCTTTTTTGTTATTTTTTGTTTAAAGGAAGTCTCTTCTTTGCCAAAATCCAACAAAGGCTGACTGAAAGTGTTAACAAAGGCTGACTTAAAGTGTTAATAAAGGCTGACTGAAAGTGTTAACAAAGGCTGACTGAAAGTGTTAACAATGGCTGACTGAAAGTGTTAACAAAGGCTGACTGAAAGTGTTGTACCTGATAAGGCGGTGCAGACTGCAAAAGCTAATTTTAGCAAACACTTTAAGCACATGCATTAAACTTGGTGACCCAGAGTGCATGTCAAATTTAATAAGAAAATAGGAAGCACTATACTTGAAAAATTTGTATCCAACCCAGGCATCTTAAAATGCAATTTTGAGTTGTTGAAAAATAGTACATTTATTGCCGAGTCAGGCAGAACCAGAGTGAGAACTGGAATGAAGATAAGTACTGATAAATAACTGTAATTGTGCAATAATCATGTCCTAAATACATCAACATACAACTCACATGTCGCAACTTGAGTGCATTCTGGGAAAACTTGACTTCATGCATGTGCCCTAAGTGTTGTGACTTGACTTCATGCATGTGCCATAAGTGTTGTGACTTGACTTCATGCCTGTGCCCTAAGTGTTGTGACTTGACTTCATGCATGTGCCCTAAGTGTTGTGACTTGACTTCATGCAAGTGCCCTAAGTGTTGTGACTTGACTTCATGCATGTGCCCTAAGTGTTGTGACTTGACTTCATGCATGTGCCCTAAGTGTTGTAACTTGACTTCATGCAAGTGCCCTAAGTGTTGTGACTTGACTTCATGCATGTGCCCTAAGTGTTGTGACTTGACTTCATGCATGTGCCCTAAGTGTTGTGACTTGACTTCATGCATGTGTCCTAAGTGTTGTGACTTGACTTCATGCATGTGCCCTAAGTGTTGTGACTTGACTTCATGCATGTGTCCTAAGTGTTGTGACTTGACTTCATGCATGTGCCCTTAGTGTTGTGACTTGACTTCATGCAAGTGCCCTAAGTGTTGTGACTTGACTTCATGCATGTGCCCTAAGTGTTGTGTCTTGATTTCATGCATGTGCCCTAAGTGTTGTGACTTGACTTCATGCATGTGCCCTAAGTGTTGTGTCTTGACTTCATGCATGAGCCCTAAGTGTTGTGACTTGACTTCATGCATGTGCCCTAAGTGTTGTGACTTGACTTCATGCATGTGCCCTAAGTGTTGTGACTTGACTTCATGCATGTGCCCTAAGTGTTGCGACTTGACTTCATGCATGTGCCCTAAGTGTAGTGACTTGACTTCATGCATGTGCCCTAAGTGTTGTGACTTGACTTCATACATGTTCCCTAAGTGTTGTGACTAGACTTCATGCATGTGCCCTAAGTGTTGAGACTTGACTTCATGCATGTGCCCTAAGTGTTGTGACTTGACTTCATGCATGTGCCCTAAGTGTTGTGACTTGACTTCATGCATGTGCCCTAAGTGTTGTGACTTGACTTCATGCATGTGCCAAAATTGTTGGGTCAGATTAGCCTGTGTAGTCTGCCAAGGCAAATCACGGATGACACTTTCTGCTTAAATGGAATTTTCAATTTTATAGGCAGTCTCCTCTAAAATAAGTCCAGTTTATACGGAAAGTGCGGTCCTGGATAAACCTTTGCGCACTTCATAGGTTAATTAAGGACACTTTACGCACATGCATTAAGCCGAGTTTTCCTGGAACAAGGCCAATATAGTATATTTGATTTTAGGTGCATCAAATTTAGTTCTTCTTTTAAATGTGGCTCTATTGAAGAGACTATGTCACTTATCCTTAACAGGTAGCCGAGTGGTAGTTAGTCATTTTCATCTGAAAGGACAAATCTATGAACACAAAAACACTGCCATCTTACTCTTTGTGTATTCACTGTCCACCAGCCATAGTCCATATAGGGTCATCTTGCTCATGGAGTGGTCAGTGTTTGGTCTGGTCAGCTGGTTAATGGTTGAAAAGCGTATCCAGTTTTCTTTTATTGATAATGCCAATGGACCGGCTTATTGGTTTGATTATTTTCCTATTGTAACACACAGTTAGCATGGGGCTATCTTGGCTTTGTTTGGGTGATGTAATTACTGTAAAATAATTTATATTTGTTTGCATGAAATCTCATGGTTTTATAAGTGACTTTTTCGTGGACAGGTACATTTTTGGATTTCTGCTTTCATTATTGTTTTTAATACCGGATGGCTATGTATCGGAGCATTGTAAAAAACGTTATTGAATGCAAGAAAATTTAAAAGAAACGTAATAATTTAAATTGTATATAATGGTCAGTTCAAATGACAAAGGAGTTTCACAAGCAATTTTGCTGTTTGGTAATCACACAACAAAGAAAGAAACAACGAACTTACAGTGTAACAATAGGAAGAGATAACTGGTTTGTATTTTTTTCAAATACAAAAATCATGTTATTTGAAATAATCACATTATGCTCACATACTTTTGACTTCAGTGTTTGAGTTTTATTTTATCAACAAAAAGGGTTGGAAATCTATTCGATTGAGACAATTAAACAGGCCAGTATTCAATTCATGTTTGCAAAAAGATTAGAAAAAAATAACTTATAACTTGATATTGAAAAAATGTAGCTTATTTGTTCCTTTGTAGATCTGAAGCTGCACAGACACTTTGAGAATGCAAACATTTTGAAATATTAAAGAGTACAAAAATATTCTCCATGAAACAGTGTATTAGTATTAGTGAAGTTGGAATAAGACGTCAATCTTGGAATGGCTTTGTTAAGTGAAATAATCTGGTTTACAACACAAAATGATTCAAATGATGGCAAGGACACAGTTTTCAACTGGATGATGTACTGGTACATGTATGGTATCGGGGCTTTTCATCAAGAAATTGGGAAGAGGCCCTAGCCTTTCAAATTGGGAATTTCATGCGCGATAACTGCTCATTTTGGGAAGACTATGTTTTGAAAAGTTTTTGAAACAGGGTCTTTTTCATTGTGCAGAAGTATTAAAAGAAACAGTGTGATGCATTCTTAATCATATTAGAGCTCATTGCTTTCAATTTGGGAGATGCCCAATATGTCCAAGTCAAAAAAATAAAATTACATTTTTATTTTTTTATTTTTTTTAACAATCATTTCTATTTTGGAAATTCTTCTGCCAGTGTTGGGAAAAATGACCTTATTTTCAATTGGAAAGGAACCATGCAATTGGCAAGGACATTGAGTTTTTCATTGGATGAGTTACTGTGGACACAGTTTTCAATTGAATGATGTATCAGTACTCCATGCATGGCAAGCAGTGATTTTTTTTGCTTTTATTTGTTACAGCCTGTGCCATTTGAATTGGGAAAATTAGCGAGATAAACCGTGAAATTGGGAAAAATAAGCGCCATAAAATTAAGCATGATTAATATGATTATAAGTAACAGAATAAATATTGTTTTTAAGTGCATGTTCAGGGGTTTTTCTACTAATTTGGGGAAAAGGAGTCTGGTAAAATTGGGATTTTTTTTTTATCAATAAAAGTGGAAAATTTGGGAATTTTGTATTGACAAAAAGGACTAAATTAAAGTTATATATTTTGTAGGATGTTTAAAAAATAAAGTTGAGATCTAGAGTTAAGAAATCATAATTAAGTCATAAGAGACTTCTTTCTGAAAATAAAAATTATTATGATTTTTTTTTTTTTTAATTGGGCTTTTTTGGGGGGAAATTTTGGTCAGACTTTGGGATAAAAAAAGGGGAATTTTGCAATTGGGAAGCAGCCAAATATCGGGGGTAATTTTGAGCAAAAAAAAATAACTGGCAAGGACACAGTTTTCAATTGGATGAGTTACTGTGGACACAGTTTTCAATTGAATGATGTACTGGTACGGTGTCCATGCATGGCATTAGGACACAGTCTTCAATTGGATGAGTTACTGTGAGCACAGTTTTCAATTGAATGATGTACCGGTACGGTGTCCATGCATGGCAAGAACACATTTTTCAATTGGATGAGTTACAGTGAGCACAGTTTTCAATTGAATGATGTACCGGTACTGTGTCCATGCATGGCAAGGACACAGTTTTCAATTAGAAGTATTTTAGTCCGAGTACGTTGGTGTACATGTATCAAATAGTTGTTAAATGTATACAGTATGCACATTGTATTATGCCCTCATTGACTATTAACATAATTTTTCTGTAGTATGCTAACATGCTTGGTAATGCGTCTACATACTTGATTGTCACCACATTGCAAGTGTTGCTTTTAACCTGGCTATTATAGAGCAGTTTGGGACACCAACAGAAAGCTTACATGTTGTTAGTTGCCTCTGTGTTTGGACCAAGGATTTCATGTTAGATGCAAATGATTAAAGTGGTACAGAATGCATTTGAATCATTTTGTGGTGTAAACCAGATTATTTCACTGAACAAAGCAATTCCAAGATTGATGTCTTATTCCAACTTCACAATTCATACACTGTAATTAACTACAATTAACAAATACATGTCGGTCATTCATTATTGTTGCTTTAAGTTGAATGCTTTCATGTTCAAGATGTTAAACCAAGAAAGTGTGACCATAAAAAACATGAAATGTTGGTGTTTTAGAGCCTGATGAAAGTCAGGGTTTCCTCAGCTGTCAGTTTCATTATATTTATGGTACATGAACATCCAGATTCCCAGATCGGTTGTGTTTTTCCAACCTGATTTATCCAGTTTGTAGCATAAGAGGTGCAAGACTCTCTGTAAGATAGTGGTCATTTATTAACTTTGTTAAGTGTTTGTACCATACCTTAAAGGAGATTTGGACTGAACACAAAAAATAGAAACTCTAGTTAAGTAAAATTTAGCCTAAATGTTAAGGTCATTGGGATGATGTGCAGAAGGCCTGAGTAAGTCACCCTTGCTAAAAATCAAGGTCACCATTTCAAAGTCATGGAAAATCTTGGTGGGGGATATAGCTGTCGCTAATAGACTGCCCTGTTTGCAATTATGAATGAATGGTTAAATATGACTGACATATTACATATTTTTTAAAAGCTCAAACGTCATGTGATAACTGTAATAAGAATTGCATGTTCTAAATTTACTGAACTTGTGTCTTAATTTTTGTTGTTACCCTTTTCAAAAAATGGTTTGCATTATTGTCTGGATATCATTGAGATTGTTATGATAGTATATCTGAATATCTGAGGTGTTCAGGCTTTTTCCTGGCCATTTTCGGACAAAATGAAATTTGGGAATAGGGAATTGTTTCAATGGGGAAAAGTACACTGTTTTGGTTTTTTGTTTAATATTACTCGTTATAATAATTAAAAAAAGAAGAACAAGGTCATATAAATTATTATTTATTTTTCTTTTGGACATTGGGATTTTTTCTTTTTCATATTGGGAATTTTTTTCACCATTTTGATTTGGGAATGGGTCTGAAGGCAGCAGATACACCAGGAAAAGGCCTAGTGCTTGTGAAGTACATAAAGTATTTCTTAATTAACATGCATTATTTGTTGAATAAAAATATTTTACAAATCAACTGCAAATCCTAGCTCAAGGTTTGGATCTACGGCGCGGCTGGATAACTTGTGATGATTTATGGTGCAATCCTTTGTGTAGTTTTTCCCCACCTCTGATTCAGGTAGACATGTTGTCAGCTACTGGCATACTTATGTGCTATTAGTTCTGGTAAAAACAACCTACCAAGGAAAGAGTCTGTTTATTAACTGACAGTGATGCATATGCGTACAGTGTTGTCCCAGGTGAGCTTGTGCAGTCCCAGCACCCTCACACTTCTTTGGGGGAAGGGGTCCGCAGCCCTAGGGAGGGGGAATTTTTTGTAAATGGGGTAATTTTTATTTAAAAAAACAACAACAACTGTGTTAAACATATATTTCTATATATGTGACTGTCTATAGGACAGTAATATAATTTAAATGTGGGTCGGTAGGTAGGCTTTTTTTTCATAACACAACACTTAATTGATTTCATTATTTTCAGGTATCAACAGTGTGAAATGCATGACGACATAGTTTTCACTAATTTTCAGATATAGTTCTTAATAAGATGTTTGATCCAGATTGTCTTTCTCTGTAAATTATTGAATAAATAAATATTCTTTGAAAACTAAAGACTGCATTTTGAATAAAGCATTTATTGACTAGAATAAATTTAAAAGAAACAAAACAAATTTAACAAAACTAACAGTTCTGAACGATTCAGACGCTTTCCGTAGTTGCGTAAATTTCGGACATAAAATTGGGACGCGGATTTTGTAACAGAAAAAGCTTTTGTAGTTGCCCCTGCGAAATGTTGTTCTGCAGTTCACGAATAATTCGTGAACTGTTCATGAACTGTTCATGAACTGAGTTCATGAATTGTTCACGAATAGTCAGTGAACAGAAAATGAGCCATGTCTGTGAAATGTTCTTGAAATTTTAGTTCATGAACTGTTCATGAACACTAATGGCATGAAGTGTTCATGAAATATTCTTGAAACCTAATGGCATGAAGTGTTCATGAACTATTCTTGAACCCTTATGGCATGAAGTGTTCATGAACTATTCTTGAACCATTATGTCATGAAATGTTCATGAACTATTCGTGAACATCAATGTCATGAAATGTTCTTGAACAGTTCATGAACAACACAATTCTTGAAAAATTCTTCAGACATTTTTATTCTATTTTTCAATGGCTCATTTTCTGTTCACGGACTGTCAGTGAATAGTTCATAAACCATAGTTTTTCAAGAGTTCATAAACTGAGGTGGCATGAAGTGTTCATGAACTATTCATGAACAAGAATTTGTCAATTTATGCAAAGGTTACTCAACAAACAGGTCAGGGTAAGAAGAAACAAGTCTTGTATAAGCACATAACATATTGATAGCAACATATAACAATAATTTAAATATAACACTAATAACTGAGATACAAGTGGTTTGATAATACTCTTAAAATTTCATAATACAACTTTGCACTATATGTTCATGAATAATTCATGTATTGAAAAGATTATGAATAGTCTCATTTTCAGTTCAAGAATCATTTACTAATCAATGGTTTCCCTGAAATGGTTACACTTACAGTGCCAAAGAACTTGAAATTGAACCAATGGCTGATCAGTTCAGCCGGTAATTTATTAAAGACTTACATTTTCAAATATAACATAAACCATGTGCCTTCCGTTTCAACTTCCTGTGCACACAATATTCATCCTTTGTAAACACAGCAATGCAATGTACATGTTTGAGTTCTTGATATCATCTTAAACTGTTCTTGAAATAAGATGTCCTTAAAACATTCTTAAACTCAATGTCTTTTAAGTCTTCCAAGAACAATGACAGATCCTTTTAAGAACATATTGGATTCTTAAAAAGTCCATCATATGTTCAAAAACATTGTGTAGACCTGTTTAAGAACATCAGAAGGAAACATGTTGTTAAAAAAAGTTCTTAAAGTGTTCAAGAAAAGTTTAAGAATAATTAAAGAACAGGAAAGGTCCTTAAAAAGTTATTGAACTGTTCCTGAAGGCAGTTCTTGAACAGTTCTTTTACAAATGTTCTTAAAATTCTCTAGAACAGGTCAAGAACTCTTACTTACAGTGGTGAAAATACTATGCATATTCATACTAACTTCACAGGTTTCACAAATCTACAAGATTAGTATGCTAGACATTTCAATATTACTTTCAAAAATATTTATGAAACATCTAGCACAAAGGAATTCATGAATTATTCATGATGGATCCTCAAAGTCTGTCTCAGAAAAGTCATCAGAAATAATTGTTCATGAAATGTTCATTACTAAGTATTTATGGTTAGATGAAGAACTGTTCATGAACTTTGAAGTGTTCAACAAAAATTCATAAACTGTTCATGAACGTGTCTTAAGAACAGTTTATGTCCAAAATTTCATGAACCAAGATCAGGAACTTTTTGAGAATGGTTCATGAACAATTCCTGATTGGCTTGAAGTGTTCATGAAATCATGAACAACATTTCGCCAAGGTATCTGTAAATTACTGTACAAATAAATATTCTTTGAAAACTGAAGACTGCATTTTGAATAAAGCATTTATTGATTAGAATAAATGTCAATGAAACAAGACATAAACAAAAATAACAGTTCTGAACGATTCAGACGCTTTCCGCAGTTGCGTAAATTTCGGACATTAAATTCGGATGCGGATTTTATAACAGAAAAAACTTATGAGTGGGCGGTTAAAAAACAGGGTCGGTCAGGTAACCGGAAACAATACTTCTTTTTCATTATGACTATATTGGACAAAGCGATATAACGGACAGTGATATATTGGAGTCAATTTTCAACTATAAATCAGCGATTTTTTTTGTGGATTTTTTTTTACATTTTCTGAGGGGGAAAAAATCAGTTTTTGGGGGAAAAAAATATACTTTTCAGATGGGGGACTGCAGATGAAATTCGGCGGCAGATTTGATAGATTGAGGGCCCTGAGTCCGCACAGGCTAATCAGGGACAACAGTGTGTCTGCTTGGATTTTTGCTATGAAGAGACCTCCTCTTAATGAAACTACCCTGAAAGCAAAAAGTATCGTCACTGATTTTCCTCTGCAGACATGCTATAAGCCTCATTTTCCTCTGCAGACATGCTATTAGCCTCATTTTCCTCTGCAGACATGCTATAAGCCTCATTTTCCTCTGCAGACATGCTATTAGCCTCATTTTCCTCTGCAGACATGCTATAAGCCTCATTTTCCTCTGCAGACATGCTATAAGCCTCATTTTCCTCTGCAGACATGCTATAAGCCTCATTTTCCTCTGCAGACATGCTATAAGCCTCATTTTCACAGAGTGAGTCTCACATGGCAATTTTCTTGGTGATGTTGTTTTGGGTGCAACAGTCTTTCAGACACTTGTGAAATTATGCTGCAGCTGCATGTTTAGAGAACTTCTAGAAGTGCTGAAGGACTAATATTCATGAAGAATTATAAAATGAAATCAAAGTAATGCTAATAGCAAAATATATGATAAAAAAATGTCATTTAATATTGTGTAAGTCTGTAACAATCACAGACTGTTACAGATTTCACTGACAGTCAACCTGGGTGCAGCCATAATCTGCAAGATGCTGAAAACCTTCTACATGAAGCAAGAAATGCTTGCTTTTTATGACCATTAACTTTTTTCCCATTATATTTGCAGCTGTCATGCAATATAGGACACACTGTTGCCAATAAACCAGCTTAATGCAACTCAAAATTTTGAAGGAACATAAATGTATCAATAAAATCCTTGCATGATCCATCTGGTAGCCTATCTTTATGATGGCTGATTTTTGCCAAGGCATCTATAATCAGACATCAAGATGATGGCTTCTTGTTACATTGCATGGTAAATCATGGCCACAAGACACTAATCTCAAGAACTAGATGGCCTGTGTCCTAAGGGCCTGGTAATTATGGCCTAGTATCTAGCATCACTTGCTATTTTTGTGGGGAGAAATAACTGAGGAAAATGGCTTGATAAACAGGCTTGATTTGGGTAATTTCGTTCATTACAGAACAGCTGTGTACCCCCACAAGTCTAATGAGGATAAAAGTGTGTTCATGTGGGGCCTAGAAATTCCTACCTGAAGTTCTTTCTAAAATTTCCCCATTTTTCAGAACCACATCCTTAACTACAAATGGCGCGGTAGACGCCGACGCGTATCCCCACGCCGCATGTTTGACCCAGGGGCGCCCCATGGTTGGTAATGGGTCCATGTATAGTTGAGATTGACCGTATTGTCATAAGAGAAGTTCAGTATTAATTAGAAGTGAATCAGTGTAGAAATGAAGAAATTATAATAAAGACAATTTTGGGTGGGTGTGGCCTATTATGGGCAGGGCGCCCTAGGGTTAGTAAAGGGGCCATACATAGTTGAGATTGACCTTATTGTCATAAGAGATGTTCAGTATCAATTTGAAGTAAATCGGTGTAGAAATGAAAAAATTATAGTAAAAGGCAATTTTGGGTGGGCGTGGCCTATGTGGGCGGGGCGCCCCAGGGTTGGTAATGGGGCCATGCATAGATGAGATTAACTGTATTGTCATAAGAGAGGTTCAGTATCAATTTGAAGTGAATCGGTGTAGAAATGAAGAAATTATAGTAAAAGGCATTTTTTGGTGGGCATGGCCTATGTGGGCGGGGCGCCCCAGGGTTGGTAATGGGGCCATGCATAGTTGAGATTAACTGTATTGTCATAAGAGAAGTTCAGTATCAATTTGAAGTGAATCGGTGTAGAAATGAAGAAATTGTAGTAAAAGGCAATTTTGGGTGGGCGTGGCCTATGTGGGCGGGGCCCCCCAGGGTTGGTAATGGGGCCATGCATAGCTGAGATTGACCGTATTGTCATAAGAGAGATCCAGTATTAATTTGAAGTGAATCAGTGTAGAAATGCAGAAATTATAGTAAAAGGCAATTTTGGGTGGGCGTGGCCTATGTGGGCGGGGTGCCCTAGGGTTGGTAATGGGGCCATGCATAGCTTAGATTGACCGTATTGTCATAAGAGAGGTTCAGTATCAATTTGAAGTGAATCGGTGTAGAAATGGAGAAATTTTAGTAAAAGGCAATTTTGGGTGGGCATGGCCTTTGTGGCCGGGGCGCCCCATGGTTGGTAATGGGACCATGCATATTTGAGATTGACCTTAGTGTCATAAGAGAGGCTCAGTATCAATTTGAAGTAAATCGGTGCAGAAATGAAGAAGTTAATGTAAAATAACATAAAAAATGAGTGAAAATCTCTGACCCGGCCCCGCCCCAACCCCCATAACCTTTGACCCAGGGGTCAGATCAAAATTCTCTCACTGTCACCATTGCACATATGCTCATAGCTACCATGTATGTAAGTTTCAAGGTTCTAGTGCTAATAGTGTAGGAGGAGCAGGTGGCCAGGAAGGACGGACGGACAGACGCACATCAATACAATATCCCCACTTTTTCTCCGAATAACGTGGGGATAAAGAACATTAATGGCCCTACAAACATTTCCAGTACTTAAATTAACAACTTGATAAGCAAAGTGCAGGGTTAGGTTTCTCCGTTACAGAAACAGGTTGAAGAGTGATTGATTCTCAGGTTTGGTAACCTGTAATTGATTCTGGTTTCATTACCTGTGATTGATTCTGGTTTGGTTACCTGTGATTGATTCTGGTTTGGTTACCTGTGATTTATTCTGGTTTGGTTACCTGTGATTTATTCTGGTTTGGTTACTTGTGATTTATTCTGGTTTGGTTACCTGTGATTGATTCTGGTTTGGTTACCTGTGATTGATTCTTGTTTGGTTACCAGTGATTTATTGAGGTTTGGTTACCTGTGATTGATTCTGGTTCAGTTACCTGTGATTCAGGTTCTGGTTTGGTTACCTGTGATTCATTCTTGTTTGGTTACCGGTGATGATTCTGGTTTTGTTGCCTGTGATTGATACTGGTTTGGATACTAATGTTATTAGTTCCCTACCGGTTTCATCGGAGGGGACTTATGGTTTGCGCTCTGTGTGTCCGTCAGTCCGTCAGTCTGTGAGTTTGTCACACTTTTCTGGATCCTGCAATAACTTAAAGTTCTTAATATTTTTTCATGAAACTTGAAAACATGGATAGATGGCAATATGGACATTATGCACGTCATTTCATTTTGTTCCTACGTCAAAAATTCTGGTTGCTATGGCAACAAATAGACTAGAAATACTGCTGAAAATGGTGGTTTTCTGGATCCTGCGATAACTTTAAAAGTTCTTCATATTTTTCATAAAACTTGAAACATGGATAGATGGCAATATGGACATTATACACGTCATTTCATTTTGTTCCTACGTCAAAAATTCTGGTTGCTATGGCAACAAATAGACTAGAAATACTGCTGAAAATGGTGGTTTTCTGGATCCTGCGATAACTTTAAAAGTTCTTCATATTTTTTCATGAAACTTGAAACATGGATAGATGGCAATATGGACATTATGCACGTCATTTCATTTTGTTCCTACATCAAAAATTCTGGTTGCTATTGAAACCAAAAAAAAAATTCTGACAATGGTGGAATTTCTGACAAAGGTGGAGCTGGTAGGGGACTGAAATCTGTGCAGGTTAATTATCAACACATTTTACAACACTTTCCATGTAGACTGAATTTGCTTTTAGTAGAGACTACCTTTATAGGAAAGATTGCCATAAAAGCGGAAAGTGTGGTGCCTGATAATCTAGTGCATGAATAAAAAAAATAGCATCACATCTCAGATACATCTTAATTTAGCGAGATTTTAGTCACTTTTGAGTCCCTTTTATTGCAAAAGGATGATCAACATACAAGATTATGTAAGTGCAACTATTGAAGTTGCTTCAGGTATTAAATTAAGATAGCATTTAAATGCATGCAGTATTGACACATTATATTATTTGTTAAACCTGAGCTTTACCCATGTGATGTTATCTGATTAATTATGTTCACTCCAAGATACTGAACAATTCTAAAAAGATGTTGAAATCCAAGTAGCAGAAGTTATTGAGTTTAAATTCTTTCATAACAATTATAGTGCTTTGTAACCTGCATTAATGTTATGTAGATATCTTAACAGACCATTGCTCAGCAGTGCAGTTTTGGCGAATACATGGTGGAAATGAATCATGATGGATTAACACCTTGCAATTCTTTATAGCATCAATAACAATCACTAAATGTTGTTAAAAATACATTTAATGCCCAAGTTTGCTTTTTGATCTGAAGTATACATAAGTTTGAATAAGGCTGTTAATGTGAACAATTAAATTGGTTTATATGAAGTTTTTAACCCTTTACCACTTAGAAAGGTATTTTAACCCATTTTTAGTTCTTTAAAAAGTTAAATATAATTAATGGCCTTTCTTATTAGATTCAAGTTTTAAGGGTTTCAGTTCCAACCCTCAGATACTAATGAGCAGCAAACAGCATAAAACCTGAACAGACTGCTGGTTGCAAAAGCCATTTTTACTTTGCTTCGTGTTGGGGAAAGGGTTAAGAGGGTTACATGTTTTAGCCTGTGCATTCTGCTTTAACGGAAATATTGGTTTAAAGAAAGTCTCTACTAAACAAAAATCTTAAATATAGCCTGAAAGTGCTGTCCCTGATTAGCCTGGGCGGACTGGGTTCAAGCGTTAAGTTTTCCTGGAGAGAGGCTCATGTATATTTTGAATGCTTTCTTTCTCAAAAGGACCTTTAGGTTAAACCTATTTATTTCAGTTCTATTTAATTGAAAGCATTAAGGCTTACTTGAAATGTTCTCGAGTCCGCTTCCTGGCACTAGAACCAGTACTTTGTGTCTATGGGGGAGATCTAAAGAACGCTCCTTCAGTGGTGATCCAACTCGTGACATCCCAGTCGCTAGGCAGACACCATATCCACGACGCCATGGTGACCTATGACCTTTGTGAATTGATACCTTGCTCAGCCATGGGGAATGGGAGATTATGACGTCAAATCTGTTGTGGTGGTGAATTTAAAAAATTAAAATGAAGAAAGGACAGGGCCCAGGCAAGGCAATCTGTATAGTTTTAAAATTGTCATGGTTTGAATTGTTGTTGAATGTATTCAAATTATTCATGTATTCATAACCATTAAGCGTCGGTGACAGCCTGGGTCATGTTAGTGCCTTGTACTGGTCAGTCACAGAGTTGACTGCCCCTGCCATGTGCAAGTGCATAATTGCCACGTAATGAGACTTTATAGGAGGGTAAATGGTGATCAGTGGGATATCTAAATTTCTAAGACAGGAGGCAGCTAATGAATTGGGAACCATTTTTGGGAGGTCAGTCTGATTGTAGCGCATGTCCAAAATACATCATAATGTTACTCACTTGTCCTTTTTAGCAGTGTTTCTTTTTTTACCATTTTGGAAAAGTGTCCGGGGTACTTTGGATAGGGACCAATTGTGTTCCTTTGACTAAAATTGGGAGATGAGTATTTGCTTTGCCTTGATTTCAGATTCCTAACCTAATCAATTTTATGTCCTTATTTGGAAAATGATATTGGCTGGGAATGGAACGACAGTGCGAAAAAACACACTGTAAAGTCTATCAAATTTAAGTACTTTTTAACAGCAGCTGAATTTAAGAGACTACATTGCATATTGTGAAAAGAAGCTGAATTTTTCAGTCAGAGCTCTAACTGAGTAGCTAAGCATTTTGCATTTGAAAGGACAGAACTATGAACACAAACACACTACCATTCTACCCTTTGTGAGTCCACTGTACAGCGGCTGTAACTGTCCATACACTTTGTCATAGGTCATTGCTCTAGGAGTGGTCAGTGCTGGTCAATGGTTCAAGTGGGTATCCAGTTTCCTTTTGTCATCCATAATGGAAACTAATTGGTTCCACGATTTTCACAGTGAGCATAATATGGACATGGCAGCTTAAATAATGGATTGATTATAATATATAGATCTATCATGATATCATTTACTTTATTAAGTGACTGTGATCCATTCAATGTGCACTTAAATTGCATAAATCAAAGGGTGAACTTTTAAAAGTCAAGGAGTTCCAGTGATTTAGTGCTTCTGCAAATCTTTCATATTATTTCTATCAGTGGAAATAAAAGAGGAGTTTTACAAGCAATAGACACTACAAAAGTTCAGTGTAACAATAGGAAATTAAGAGCCTACCGGTATGTGATTTGTTTTTATTCAAAATTCTTGTATGTATACATATAACACATGATTTTCATAAATGGATTACATTATGCTTTCATTGTATTGATGTCCATGTGATTTTTTTTTATTTAAAAAAGAATTGGTCATTTATTTAAATTTTGATTCCTGTATAAAATGTGGAAGTATTCAATTGATTTTCTCATAAAGACTGAGACAAAGTTTGGCTAAAAACTTTCTATTAACCCTTTCCCACTCCCCCTGCGAAGATTTGTTCTAGAAATTGGAACGGTTCTGGAACTGTTCTAGAACATCAAGAACAGTTCTAGAATGTTCCATATTCACGTTCTAGAACTTATGTTCTGGAATTGTTCCAGAACTGTTTTCTAGAATAATTCCAGACATTTGTGGAACAAGGCTTAGTTCTGAAACTGTTCCAATAATATACAAGAACATTTTTAGAACATTTCTAGAACAAAATAAGTTCAAGAAATTTCTAAAAATGTTCTAAACTGTAGTTCTAGAACACATTTAGAACTCTTTAAGAACCAGTAAGTTCTACAAACATTCTAGTGGGGAATAAGAACACATATAGAACAGGTCTAGAACCAAAGTCTACAATTGTCCTACAATTGTTCTACATATTTAAAATAAACTAGTTCAGACAATGATAATTTGACTTCTTTCAAATTATATTTCAAAACAATTTTCACATTGAAACTTTGCTTGCTGTGGTGTCTGCAAGATATTGCTGTCATATCATGAGATATATATATATATCATACACAAACAGAGGACTAATGTTAAGGAGGAGTGTTTGTTGATAGGTCTGGGATACTTTGTATTATTTCTAATCTTAAAACATTATGTGGGTACTCACTAGAAACAACGTTACGAGGCACTCCTAATGAGTATCCAAACATAAGCTTTTATGGAGAACTGGAGAAAATTATCCCTGAAATACCAAAAAGTACTTCTCCTTTAAGTCCTTACAAAATCTTCTGCTACACACATACATATACATGTATATAACTGACTATAATTTGTCACCAAATTACACATTATTTAATTTTTTTTTTACTGTATCTGTTCGGAATTCTGCATACTTAGTGTCTTCTGAATTTGCATGTAATCTTGCGTCAATTAAAACACTATGTCACACGTCCGGTTAGCGTGTGCTCTTTCTTATGAGTGACCAATTTGTTACTTTCACGTTGTTTCCCCAAGTGCGCAGGATAATGAAAGACTGTAAGTCAGAGCAACATTAACTGTAGAACTTTATTGACACAAACACACAGCAAGATGGCAATAGAGCAGAGGTCTTGAACAAATGCTATTAATTGTTAACAATACATATTTTACAACTGAAAGTATTCAATATCTAAAACATCAAACTTTAGGGAATAACTCGCTTTTAGCAAGAGGTAACTGAAGAATTTTAATATATAAAATAATCACCAAATATTTAGACTTGCATGTAGAATGAACAATTGTAATACATACAAAATACTGAACTTATATCACGTATACAAGTAAAGTAGAAATAAAATAAATGTCTTACCTGTAAGTCAGAGCAACATTAACTGTAGAACTTTATTGACACAAACACACAGCAAGATGGCAATAGAGCAGAGGTATTGAATCCATTCTGCGTTTGGCTTATATAGGAGTTGGTTGCCATCTGCTGTTGTTATGGTCACATTTGGTTTAGATTTGCTCTGACCCACAATTAGGTAATGACAACAAAGTATGTTGTAACATCAAAAGGGAGCTTTGATTAAGATGCCAATAACAGGCTGTCATTTAAGATCTCAACATGAATAATTTGTTTGTGACTTAATTTATGTTATGTTATAATCTTTGACTATATTGTTGACAATATTGGAATATTGAAAAAGTGTTACAGCAAAACTGTAGAAGGATGTAATGTTGATGCAATAATCTTTAACAAGCATTGTTGCTTATATTGGAAATATTGGAAAGGTATTTGATGATTCTCTTAACAATAAGTGATGTAAATATGTTGTATAATATTGCATTTACAACTAAGATTGTGTTACCCCTAAATATCATATTGCCAGAGATTGACAAGAAAACAGACATCAAGTGTAGCTGTACAAGATCATGAAACCCTACAACAATAAACAAATATACAAATGACATATATTATTAAACAAATATTCAAATGGTCAAATAACTATAAAACTATTACTATAAAATCTTCAAATATGCAAATGACTGCATATATTAATGCAAAACAATATAAAATCTTCAAATATGCAAATGACTGCATATATAAAAGCAAAACACTGTGAAATCTTCCCCTGCGCTGTGAAACCAATGCTCCTGCATTGTAAACAAATCAAAGAAACTGTGAAGTATCCAGTTAAATGAACAATTTAAAATGATGACTATATGATGAGGTTAGGCAATATTTACAACAACATGAGAACAACATGAAAAAGAACATTCTAGACTGTAAAAAGGTTATAAGTTAAGTAATTAACAAAGTGTTCTTACTCAAAATCTTGCACAATTGCAGCTCCATTTAAATGATTGTTACCAACAATGGAATGAACAGGAAAAAAAATCCCGTATAGACAACATTAGGCCTAATTTAGAGTTATTGTCTCTAGAATGGGTTGTAGAACCGTGCACTTAGTTCTTAGCACTTTATTCATGATGATCAGTCATTACTTTAAAATTAACCCACTGTAAAGACTAACTCAGGTTGAGGTTTAATATTGAACCAAGAAAGGTATGCCATCTAACAAAAATGCAAGCTTCATCATTTTAAATGGAGGCAATGTATTGTTTAAATGGGACAATTAAATTTTAATTAGATTACTGTCATGTTACAAGATAACTCTATATTAAGAATCTTAAAGGATCAACATAAACCTAGGTTATAACCCACACTTACTAACAAACAAATGACATAATGCGAAAAACTAAAGACAGACAAAAGGTCTGAAATGACAAAACACTACATATATCAACGATTCAGTTTTTTCTTTTCTGTCTTGGTAGGGCCCTACATGGAAATGCGAGAAATCTAACCTCTGATAATTTAAAAACAACCCCTTTATGATGATTAAACTACTAATTATTGACATCTCTTTCGTAAACACACGCCCAATCTTGAAAAAAAAGGTTCCCTATGTTATGTTTATTTTTGTATGTCTGGTATTTGGAAGTGTAGACATTCTTATAATGTCTAATGTCTGTCTAAAAGAGAAAAATACAACCTCAGAAAATGACTGGCAGATCCAGTGTGAAAGTCCTATCAGTTGTTCCACACAAACATGGTTTGTCACCTATGCATGTTGGAGTACATCTACCGTGAAGTTTAGGTAGAGTCACTTACAAAAGATAGCGACCTGACCGTTTTATATGCTGTAGAATTCTTGGAAGTTACAAGATCATAGATCATTTTTTTGTAACATAATATTCCGTTATTCTACAGTTAAATGGTCCTTACTATGATCATAATCATAGTACATGTAGACTGCAAATCCCAATACCAGACTACCATTATCAGAATGAAGTAAATTAAATGATCTTTTAAACTATGGTTAATAAATGTTAGGAACACCTACCATTAAACTGACAATATATTTGAAAAAAACAATTACTAAAATACAGGTAAACATAATATGTACACAAAAACTGTTTCTTTGTCCTTTTTTTATATAACATTTTTCCTGTTTTTTTTTTATTGTTGTTTGAATTTGGGCTATATACAGTTTCAATTCATAATTTACTTTTTCTATCATAAATTTTTCTATTTTTGTGTGTGGAATTTTACATATTTTTAATAAATTAAATTTAACCCATTTTATCGGTTATTTATGCGATTGATTCTTTTGACAAATTTCCCAAAGTAAACCCTTCAGTCGGTTAGATTTCTTAGTCAATTCGATGTAAAAACTGGGCCTACCTTGGTATCTTGCCATTCCCTAGAATGTGGAGGGAGATGTTTGGTCCGGGCTGTGGAGGCTGTCTGTGGTCGATTGTGGTTGTCTGAGCTGTGGTCTGGGTTGCCTGCTGTGCTCGCCTCTGTGGAAGGCAGTGACTGGTCCCGCTGTAGACGGCTGTCTTTGATCCGAGCTGTGGTTGGCTGAGGCTGTCCCAGCTGTGGTCTGGTCCTCTGTTGCCCTCGTCAAGGATCTGAGTAGATATGGTCCTGGCACTGATGGGGTCCTCTTCATGGGATCGTTAGCTTCTCCACCACTGTCACACGTTCGGTTAGCGTGTGCTCTTTCTTATGAGTGACCAATTTGTTACTTTCACGTTGTTTCCCCAAGTGCGCAGGATAATGAAAGACTGTAAGTCAGAGCAACATTAACTGTAGAACTTTATTGACACAAACACACAGCAAGATGGCAATAGAGCAGAGGTCTTGAACAAATGCTATTAATTGTTAACAATACATATTTTACAACTGAAAGTATTCAATATCTAAAACATCAAACTTTAGGGAATAACTCGCTTTTAGCAAGAGGTAACTGAAGAATTTTAATATATAAAATAATCACCAAATATTTAGACTTGCATGTAGAATGAACAATTGTAATACATACAAAATACTGAACTTATATCACGTATACAAGTAAAGTAGAAATAAAATAAATGTCTTACCTGTAAGTCAGAGCAACATTAACTGTAGAACTTTATTGACACAAACACACAGCAAGATGGCAATAGAGCAGAGGTATTGAATCCATTCTGCGTTTGGCTTATATAGGAGTTGGTTGCCATCTGCTGTTGTTATGGTCACATTTGGTTTAGATTTGCTCTGACCCACAATTAGGTAATGACAACAAAGTATGTTGTAACATCAAAAGGGAGCTTTGATTAAGATGCCAATAACAGGCTGTCATTTAAGATCTCAACATGAATAATTTGTTTGTGACTTAATTTATGTTATGTTATAATCTTTGACTATATTGTTGACAATATTGGAATATTGAAAAAGTGTTACAGCAAAACTGTAGAAGGATGTAATGTTGATGCAATAATCTTTAACAAGCATTGTTGCTTATATTGGAAATATTGGAAAGGTATTTGATGATTCTCTTAACAATAAGTGATGTAAATATGTTGTATAATATTGCATTTACAACTAAGATTGTGTTACCCCTAAATATCATATTGCCAGAGATTGACAAGAAAACAGACATCAAGTGTAGCTGTACAAGATCATGAAACCCTACAACAATAAACAAATATACAAATGACATATATTATTAAACAAATATTCAAATGGTCAAATAACTATAAAACTATTACTATAAAATCTTCAAATATGCAAATGACTGCATATATTAATGCAAAACAATATAAAATCTTCAAATATGCAAATGACTGCATATATAAAAGCAAAACACTGTGAAAACTAGGACTTCACAGAGTTCCTCAACATTCACCATCACAAGAATCTCAGAGAACTAAACTGGAATTAGGTGACTAACTACAGGAGCTTCTGGTAACTGTAATGGGTGGATTTCATCCATCTTTTTCATAACATTATTCAGATATTTGTGTAGTTTTCTACATTAAATCTGTCTCCAATAGTGTGTAGAACGTGGCACTGGAAGTGTTTCATCATCAAAATACAGTTTCTTCACACGCTTCAGTGGACCTGGAAAAAAGACATATGAATGTATATTTTGAAACAAATATAAACTCTTTAACTCATTAACAGGTTTATAATTACAGAAACTTAATTCACAAGCAAATGATTGTGGTTTACAAAAATCAACATGTTCAAACAAAATTAAATTCTGTACAGTATCAGGTTGTTTTGCTCCCAAGTAGTTTCCTTTCCCCTAGTTGTTTTGCCTCCCAAGTAGTTACCACGGCCATTCTACCTCATGTGTGAGCCACACTACCAAGTGTGTAACTACTTCTGGAAGGCAACATAATTCGGACAAAATAACACTTGTTTTTTTCGTTTTATGTAAACCAAGTGTTTTCTTCTGTAATGATGTTTTAGAAATATGCTTTTCTTAAGTTAAAATTTCAGTAATTAACCTTATTCAGTCAGGCATTCCAGAATACATGGGTGTAAAGGTGACCAATGTCATTTTACTCTTGCATGTTATTAATGTTAATTTCACAAATTTTTAGATTATTTAATGTTTTGCCAAGTCTCGTCTTCATTTAGTCATCGATAGATTAAAGTCTCATAATAAACTATTCCCGGGCCTCAAGAAGTTATTTTAGTGAGCATCACAGGTCTATAATCCCAGCCTGAAGTTGCGTGCAATGAGACTTTCAATGTAAACATTGAGCATTGTTAAATACTGAAATCACTTGCCTAACTTGCAGTGTAATCTTCAAAAAAATAAGCATTGGTGATTATGTGGTTTAAAAAAATGATAACCAGTTATAAAACTGAAAAAAAAATGCGTCCATTTGCCTTATACTCGCCCTTCAGCAAATGGACCATTTATGAATTGTAATAACAGCTGTATTAAGAATAGTGTTCGACCCACAATACACGTTGACTTACTTAACCCGTGTTTCGAAGTGTACAGTTAAGTCCGGTAATCTTGCGCGTCCGGTAATCTTGCGCACTTCGCATTTGCGAATCTCGCAGACGACGAATGGTTTTCATTAGTGATGAAAGATGGAATTTCACATTTTAAAGAATTAACGGATTTAAAAGTTACGTATTCCATGCAGAATTAAATTTGATCATTACATTTAAACACCGGTTGCGTCATCCCTATACATGGTAAACACTGGCCTTCTTACGAAAACTTCAAAATGAATCACAAATTCCCTGCAGTCTTTAGCGTTTTCATACTTTAAATTAAGAATTCATAAATCCAATGTGTAATTAAGCATTCCATTGCACAATATCCGATCAGTTATGGTATTTTTTGCCATGAAAATATATCGCATCAGACGACATAGTCATCATTTCCCGCCATTCTGTCAAACCAATTTGGTATGATCTCCGCATGCGCAATGGCCTAGTTTTGATATTTTCTGTACACTATGGAAGCATGATCGTGGTATCAAACCTGTTATGGTTTTTTTTTCATGCATACCGGTACTTTTTTATTACATTGTTGTAATTGTCCACTATTATTAGTGATTATATATTTTTTGATTTGTAGTGAACAAAAACTGCACTAGAAATCCACATTTAATTTCAATGGTTTTGCAAACTGATTTTTAAAATATTTTTCTGGAATGTTTTTTGTCAATAATTGGACACCATATGTGTACAATTTTGCCTAAACGAGGTCATTATACAAAGTGCGCAAGATTACCGGACACTGTGATAGTTTGAAAATGAGGTGAGTCATGTTTGTTTTGAAATCAAATCGGACAATTCTTCACTGAATTAATCAGATATTTTTGTGTTAATAAGCACATGAACTTATAATTTTCATAATAAATTTAGATATTATGTTGCCAATTTATAAAAGAACATGTTTTTAAAACAATTGACCCTTAACTGCGCAAGATTACTGGCCAGCATCGTAAGAACTCTCTGTCTGGTTGATTATTCTTTATCACATATCAAGCACTGGTACTTACCATTTTCCGATACATGAAGATGGTTTTCCTTTCGATGTGTCGTTTAACTTAACATGAAGATATGAATTTAGTAAGGAGGGATTAATTTTAAGTTGGAAAATTAAATTCCAAAGCTTATTTCAGCACCGCATCATACGGGTCTCTGAAAATCTACCCAGCCTAACCCCAAATGTAAGAGATAATTTCATTGGCCAAAATTCACAAAACAGAGCTGACTGGTTTTTATTTTATTTACGTAGACTGTCAGCGGAGCAGCATTAACGAAAAACAGTCGGGTGCATATAAGCGCGCTTTTTTTAAATGGCAGACGTTATTTTCTTGTTCAATCGCGTATAAGCTTTATCGAACCACAAAATGTAGTCGCACCCAAAATAGATGTTGCTCACTACCAGGAGGGAGATCTCATCAAAGCCACTTACCAAAAACAAACATACGATGCGGTGATCAGTGAAATCCATCGTAAGTAAATTCGTTTGATAGCCAAACTTTTGGTACCAATCTAAAAGGTTCTTGAATGGGGCGAACACTTTTTTATGACTGAAAGCGTTAAGCCCGCCTCGTCACTAATGTTAATAAATTCCTGTCGGAAAATACCGCAAAATGATATTTCAGTTCGCTCAACGCGGACCTATTTGACGAAGCGGTGTCTCGGTTAACAATATCCCCTAAAAATGTTCATATTTCAATCGCCGTAGAGCAAGTATATTTCACTTACTGTTTATAACACTGTGTATTGATAAAAAACACAAAGTATTGAAATAAATCAATATTAAAGTTAAGGGGTCTTCCTGATCATTGTTAAACAATTTGTTGTAAATAGTACAGGTTCGGGCAATCATATTTTCGGATAACGAAAAATAATCTTGTAAATAAATATATTGTCATAATAATAATATTAAAATTTGTATATACTGTTGATTACAGATGACGAGGTTTCTCTTGAAGCAAGCAAAGCGACCGCCTAAGCATGCTTTCGAGGCAACTTAAGATAGGAAAAAAACTCAAGGTAGGTATTATTTTCAAGGCATGTTCACAGTTCACTGACAGGCAGGCAGTCCAAAATTACAGGCTTTAATATTTATGAATGTGAGTTGGACACTTAAATGAGACTCAAGAAATTCAATTTGCCTCCATTGAATAAGTGTTATTATAAGTATTTTTTTTATCAGTTGGTCAACACTGCCTATAGATATATGATTTTTTCCCTGTTATAAATGAAACATGATCACATTGTTCACAGTTATCCAATTTCACACTCACTCACTAGCCAGGGGTGAGTGAATTTATTTGAAAAAAAAAATCTGATTAACAAACGTTCGATAACATTAGCTAATTGTTTGTATGAGTAACTACTCAGTCTCTGTGAAATTTGATGGTCTAAAACAAAGTATTCATGATCGCATGACACAATGCTCAAGTTTGGTTTTCAACACATTTCATGAATGATTTTAGAGTTCAGTGATCAAACACCAACAGAGCCTCGTGATAAGTTGCCTGTAAAGAGGAGCATGAACCCATCAGATGCCTCCGAAGATATTGACCTGACGAACAATGCTGCAAAGCAAAATCTCAGTAGTATGTTGGTTGTCTAATACTTTTTCTTTTAATCCCTTAGAAATATATAAAATCCAGTATTTAATGCGTTCAAATCATAAAAACCTGCAACAGTGTCTTGAATATATTGCGTTCGTATTTAAGTTGGTGCTGAATGTCAAATTGTGTTATCCATCACCAGTTTACTTACAAGGTTTGCTGTATTGAAGCATTCTCAATTTGAAAATACTAATGTTGTGATCAAATGTGTAATTATTTGTTTGAATACTTTGATAATAAGTACACTCAATATTGACTAAATAAAAAGACGTTATGTCTATATTTGTAATACTGTCCAGCTGGATCATTTAGACTTCTTGTTTAGTTTAAGATGTGACTACATTTGTTATCTAAATGATTTCAGAGCAAAGTGCTCAAACACCTACAGAGCCTCGTGACAAGTTTCTGTACACAGAAGAGCCTGATCCCATCAGATGCCTCCGAAGAGATTGAAAAGAACTGTTTACGGACATTTTCAGAACTGTTAAAGAACTTTGTTCCAGACTTATTTGAAGCAACCCTTCGAAACTGTTCTAAACATTTCTAGAATTGTACTGGAACACACCGGCTAGAACTGTTCTGTAATCATACTGAAAATGTTCTAGAATTATTCTGGAACAGTTGTTGAACGTTAAATGAGAAAAAATTTCTAGAACAATTCTATAACAGTTCTGGAAATTTATTCAAGAAAAATTCTGGAATAGTTCTAGAACGATAGTTCAAGAATTGTTCTAGAACAGTTGTTGAACGTTAAATGAGAAAAATTTCTAGAACAATTCTATAACAGTTCTGGAAATTTATTCAAGAAAAATTCTGGAATAGTTCTAGAACGCTAGTTCAAGAATTGTTCTAGAACAAACCTTCAGAACTGTTTCAGAACAAATTGTTCTAGAAATTATTCTCATTTAACGTTCAACAACTGTTCTAAATCGTTCTAGAGCATTTTAAGGATGATTCCAGAACACTTCTAGTCATTAGTTCCAGTACAATTCTAGAAATGTTATAGAACAGTTCTAACAATCTTCGCAGGGGTCAGAGGCGTGCAAACAGCATAAAAGTCCAGTAACTCGCAGTCTGTTCAGGTTTTAGACTGCTGGCTGCTCATCAGTATCTAAGGTTTGGAGATGAAGCCTTAAAAACTTCAATATATTAAAAAGGTCTTCAATTATTATATATAAATTTCTAGGGAACTACAAACGCACCAACATACCTATCTAGGTGGTAAAACGTTTAAAAATAATATCTGTTTATATGTTAAAATTTATTTTAAACATTCATAATAGTTCTTCTTCAGATCTTAAGCTTTACAGAAACTATGAGTTTGAAGGCAAGTTCTAGTCCTGGGGTGGTTGGTTTTCCAGAAGCATCTTAAGTTAAATTTTATTTTTATCCTTAAATTGGGAATTTTTCTTAAGTGTTTTATTTCATACTGCAATAGTTAGGCATCGAAAATTACATCAAAATAACATCTTTATGTCAATGTTATTAGAAGAATACCAAAAAAACATGCATGTCTTTATTGAGTAAAGAAATACAAAACATTGTCTTTTTTAACTTAAGTGAAAATATTTAAGAAATGACTTAAGATGTTTCTGGAATACCACCCCTGGACCTTCGTGTTCAAGATGTTAATTTTTAAACCAAGGATAACTGGACCTAATGCATGTAAAGTGTCATCCCAGATTAGGCTTAGCTGTAAACACAGGGATGACACTTTTTGCCTAGACTGGATCTTTGTATAGAAGAGACTTCCTTTCTACGAAAAAAATCCATAAAAATGTAAAGTGTCATCCCTGATTAGCCTATGCAGACTGCACAAGCTTATCTGGGATGACACTCAACACACATGTTTTTAGCCCAGTTTACCCAGAATAAGGCTCAAGTATTGTGACCATAAAAGCTACTTCATTTAGTTTGAACGGAGCTTGATGCAAGTAAGGGGTTTTCAGCTGTCAGTTTCAATTATAGTACATCAACATTCAGATTCCCAGGTCTGTTATTCCACCTGATACATCAAGTATTAATGATAAGAGGTGCAAGATTCTAGTCAAGATAGCGGCCAGTTATTTACCTTGCAAGGTGTATGTGCCTTGCTTTAAAACAGATGAGAAAACATTATTTACACCTGTAATTATCTGCAATTATGTGCTTTTTTTGTTGATAAATGGGTCATGAGTTGCTACATGGCATTACTATTTATTTGTGTTTTGTTTGTCTTACTCTTCAGAAAAGAGGTAATATACTTGAATCATCATAGACATCAGTTTTTCAGCTTCATATTATCTTCTACCGGTTTTCATGAAACTTTGCTTACCAGTATATGTTGAGGTAATTGAGAAAATAGCAGAAGACACGAGTCTTTCCTGCAAAAGGTGAGGTTATACTTCAAGGTCATAAGTTTGACAAGGTCATAAGTTTGACAAGGTCATAAGTTTGAGCCTCTATGTTTGTATTGTATTTTGTAGCCCATATCTCCTTTAACAATAGTATGATTTTGGTAGAACTTAGCCCAAATGTTAAGGTCAGAGAGTATGAGAATGTTGAGGTCAGAGGGTATGAGTTACACTACGGGGCCCGCGATTTTTGCCTTAATCACCCATCACCGCGTTTGTGCCAACGTGGCAAACCGCGGTGATTCGCCGCAAATCGCGATGATTCACCATGATAACACTCTACGGGTGATTCGCGATTACTTCGCCGTGATTTCACTGCGACCATCTCGCGATAAAGATCAGCTGTTGAATCATCGCAAAACACTGCGAATCGCCGTGATTGGCGTTGACTTCTATATTTAAATTTCAACTTATTAACTAATGTCATTATTATTGACGATCACATTATATCGCGAAAATTTATTCCAATATGAAAGTTAACACCGTACTTGCTGAATGTTGAATCCTGATTTCCAAACAATATCTTTATTTGTTGAAATAACAATTGTACAGTACGACTGACGCAAAACCAGTGTGCGAAATTCGCACTAGCCCGAAGGGTTTTGGCTAGTGAAAATCCATTCGGGCTAGTGGGAACTAAAAAATTCATATAGTAGGGCTAGTAAGAAATTTTTCTTTTTATATATGTGTATAAAAATTTGGGCTATTACTTTAAAATCTGAAATTCGCACACTGCAAAACCAACAAAGTTTGCGGCTACAGATTCTTTTGTTCTCAAAGTTTCTCCGCATCCACAACGAGTATTCACTCCGAATCATGCTGAGGCACTCTGCGATAATTCGCGGATATAAGAAACAGGTACAGATAATAACCTGATATTTTTACTTCTACGCGATTGTTTTAACATTTCGTCAGCTTCTCTGCATACTTCATACAATTACCATCGGATGTCATCTGTCAATGTTTTTGTAGGTTAGTAACCATATCGAAAAGATTTACATAGTTTAATCTCGGAAACGAGACTTGCTTTAAACGTTGAAATAAACGATAAATATTTGCGTAAAACTTGCTAAAATACACAGACGACACAAATATAAAAAATGTCGACCATTTGAATAAAATCAAATGTTTTTTTTGAAAATGAATACTTTCACTTCGTCCCGATTTTCAGAAAATTACTTTAACATGTGCATCTAAATTTATACATTGCTTCAGATGATGTACGCGTCTCCAATCCCGATTGTACTGCTAGATCTATTTAATAAAATAGTAGCGTGTAAAATTCATTTGATGGAACAATAGTAAACGTTTGTCTTTACTATTTCTCGAGCAATGTTGAACGGCATATACTTTTGAAAATGGAAGCTGTGATCATTCTGAATTATTGTTATTTTAAATGTTTCAAACATAGTTGTTTACACTTAAAATAAGGCGGTGAATTGTTTGATTTGGTGGCATTCTGTTTCATTTCGGACCTCATGCAATATTTCAGATCATAACCTCTGTGCTTTATTACTCGAACTTGTTAGTTTCTGACCACGTGTGCTACTGAAAGTAACCATCGGGCTGTGTATTATGGTCCGTGGAAGTTGTCAAGCCCCGAACATCCAATATCCTGTGTATTACCAGAAACAAACTTAAGATAAGCATGTGTCGTCTGTCAAACAATGATTGTATAGCTGTTAACATATTGAAGTAGCTCAGACAGTTAATTCCCATATATGCTCTCGGAAACAGACTTGCATGAAACATTTAAAATAACGATATTTATTTTCATAAGAATTGCTAATATATAAATATATAAGTTTGACAATTTCAATAAACAGATATTGGTTTATTTTTACAATATTAACTCCCTTTCTCTATTCCCAGAAAATGACGTGTACATGTTGCATTAAATCTAAACTTAAATTAATTTGTTTATTAGTCGTTGAAGAATATTATGAACTGTACACGACATTTGTGTGTAGTCAGTATACGAAGGAACTGAAACAGCGTAACGGTTACAATACAGCGTGTTTTAATTATATTTTTTTAAAGGAAATGTCAATGCCAAGTATTTCGCTAGGTACCCCGGTAATTAAGTTGAAATTCACAACAAAACTTTTAATGGAAATTAAAATTAATGATATCAATGTTTTACCCACTATAAAATGTTTATTTACAAATAAATACAAACACGCCAATTTGCAGAACAAAGAAATTAATTGAATTCATTTGCACTATGTATTTGTGGCTAGAATTTGTAACAAAAAATAACTGTTCACGACGCATGCAAACCGTGTCAGGTGATTTACGCATGTACAATACAACTGATCTGATTGGGCTCTTATTCATCAAATCTTTAAATAGAAACATATGCTGAAATTCATTTGATAATTTCGAACGTTTGTGTATGACATTCTTTGGGACTCTTATTGTCAATATTAACCAGAATTTGCTTTTAAATGGAAATCCGGCATATGCCGGATTATCGAGTAATGGATAAAGACGGAAGAAGTTGCATGTATGTGATTGAGACAGTTGAAACGTATGTATCGGGGAATCGAGAGACTCGGAAAAATATGACGATAACATAACAATCAGTTATGAGTTCTCCATGGCTGCAGACTGTAAATTGCATCAAAAAACGCAATTATCACTTCTCCAGGTGCGGTATCATACAGCTAGCTGCGAACAATGTTTTATTTTATACCCAGCATTTAAAAAGACAATAAAAAACCTGTCAGGAACATGGGTGTGAAATACATGTTGACATTTTAAAAAGGATACTCAATTATATCTGCAAACAATGCTAATTATCCCATATTGCTATAATCTCTGTGAAGATTATATACAGTCAAACCTGAATTCAGCGGTCAGTCAAGGGAAATGATCAAAGTGACCGTTGTCCACAGGTGACCGTTGAATTCGGATCACAATTTTAAGAAGGTTGGTCAGTTGGTAGTATTACTACGTCGTTTCCCCACCCAGTCGTTTGCATACAGTGTATAACAAATGCTCATTGCATTAACAAAGCATAATAATAGCATTAACTTACGCGTGTACATTGAATAATAGAGAATAATATCTTTTAGACTGATTTAATTTCATCATGTTAAATTAAACAATGACTTTATCAACGCTGGTATTATTGTTTTCTCATGCATCTCATTCATTCAATAAATAAAGCTTGTCACGTTCCGTTGACGTCACGTTTGAAAAGTCTAAAAGGCGGAATCGGTGTCATAAACCGATAGTACGGTGTAATTGTACCGTTCTAATTCAAAGAAATAGCGGTCATTTAATTTAGCGATAATTACTTTCAACAAGTCATAAACTCTGATAAATTTTCTTTAGAAGATACACCCACAATTATCCCCGGAAAAGAAACCTTCTCAACACCTTATAATTTGTTTACTCGCAGCGGGCCGCTTTTATAATATCATAGACAATTACCGCTTTCAGACGCTTTAAATGTTGCAAATCAGTCCATATTTTGCCATTAAAGCTGATCCCTAATCCTCTTATCGCTTTCTTATCAAAACACTCGCCAGCTTAATGTTGTTTTAACACTTAATCAGCGATACAGATCAATTGACTTTGTCACGCGCTAATGCGTTATGCATGCAGACGATAATTGCTATTAATACACATTGTTATTGTTAATGTCACCTGTTTAAAATGATATTATGGGCATCTAACAGTTTATAGCTGGCTATAGCAACTGTTGTTTATTTTTGGTATTTTCACTACGTATACAATGTACACTTATATTTGTTAATTCAGCATCAACATACTCAAACACTATCCCGGAGAGAGAAAAAAAATGCTTTTGAATATCAACCGTCTTTTCGTCAAACAACTGATCATGCATGTACGATGTGAACCTAAATTTAGTTTTAGTGCAGATTCGTTCATACGACACAAAGATGCAATTTTGTTTTACGGATCATTTCGACTTAGAGGAGTGGGTTAGTCATGTAAAATAACGAATATAAAATATATTTTAATAAACAACTGGTACCAAAATGAGTTGCAGACAATTGGTCTTTTAAAGCAATCAAAATGAAAATTCAATAATAATGGTGAAACAATTTTACATACCGGTCATGGATGCACAAATTGTTTGTTTACTCGCAGCGGGCCGCTTTTATAATATCAAAGACAATTACCGCTATCAGACGCTTTTACCGCAAAATAGACGGACACATGATGTGCTGTGTTTTTAATTTTCGCGATTCGAGACGACTGACACGTGACCGTTGATTTCAGGTCAAATATGAATTTCGGAGTGGAATGTAGTGGCCGTTGGCCGTTATGGACAGGTGGCCGTTGAATTCAAGTGTAATATAGAGTGTTTTTCGTCGGGGGGATTCCAGACTGACCGTTGTCTGCAGGTGACCAGTAAATTCAGGTGGCCGTTAGGTCAGTTTCGACTGTATGTACATGTAACGTAGGAAAATCGTTCTTCCCCACGTTGACCGGGAACGCGGTGAATCGCGGTGAATCAACGCGGAGATTATATTCATCGCATTCGCGGTGATCATGGTTGACCTAGCGTGATGAAACGCGCAAGATTGCGGTGATTTTTCACCCAAAATAAATAATGACCACCGCGTGTCGGTGATTTAGGCAAAAATCGCGGACCGCGTAGTGTACACCAAATCAAGGTCGCCATTTCAAGGTCATACAAAAATCTTGGAAGGGGATATAGCTGTCGCTTGGACTAAACAAGTTCAGCCATGTTTTAACCCTTTGCATGCTGGGGAATTTGTCTTCTGCTTAAATGTCGTCTGCTGAATTTCTAAAATTAGCAATTTATTCGATTTTTTTCAAAGAATACTACAAGAATAGCAAACAGTTTGGATCCTGATGAGACGCCACGTTCTGTGGCGTCTCATCTGGATCCAAACTGTTTGCAAAGGCCTTCAAAATTCGGTTTCAGCACTGAAAGAGTTTAACAAGTGGTTATAATCATGCAGTTTGGTGGTATGATGCTAATACAAGGCACATTATGATGGATAGCAGATGCATGAAGACAAGGCTGTGCAGTGCAGGAATTATTGCCTTGTACCACATGATGTTCATACTGATTAAGACAAGTTCATGGGTACATAATTTATGTGCCATTTTCACAAATGTTTGCAAAACTCATAAATTATGATCTATGCATGCACATTGCTATTCGCTTGGCTGCAGCTGCATTATGTGATGACGTCTAGCAGTTTATACAAACTAATTTTTATGAAGGATAGTAAGATAAAATATTTATTTTATAATCCTAAAATTAAAATAATGCTTATAGCAAAATATAAAATTACAAATCTATAATGGCTTTAAATCATGTGTAAACATGACAGACTGTTACAGCTTGTAATGACTGTCAACCTGGGCGCAGTCATAATCCGCAAGATGATGGAAACTTTACAGCATGAAATGCTTACTTTTGATAACAATTAATACCCTATTGTTTTTGCATATGTCATGCAGTATAGGACGCATTGTTGCCAATAAACTAGCTTGAAAGCAACTCAAACTTCTATACAAACATAAATCTATCAATAAAACCCTTGCACATATGTGGTTGCCTATCTTTATGATTTTTGATTTTTACCAAGGCCTGTGAAATCAGAAATCAGGCTGATGGCTTCATGTTACATTGCATGGTAAATCATTACGGTCAGAAGCTAATCACATGTACTAAATGGTCTGGTATTATGTCCTGTTATCAAGCAGCACTTGCCATTTCTGTGTTTTGGGGAACAAGAAGTAAGAAAAACCTGCAAATTTTTGGAAATTTCATTCTTTACAGAAAAGCAGTTTTCTCTAATGAGTCCATAGTGGGGATAAAGTTTAAGAATATGGCTAATGTGCAATTGGCCTTGACAGTCCTACCCTAATTCCCAACTTCCTGATTTTTCCCAATTAATTTTTATCACATCTTAGAACAGGGGTAGTTATCCTAGAATTACGTTTAGTGCCATTAAAATAACAACTTTTTAGGCTCAGTGCAGGGGGAAGGTTTCAAAATTACAGACACAGCTGGAAGAGTGATTGATTCTGGTTCCATTACCTTTATGTTTTTGTTTTTAAATGGACCTGTGTTTTATTGAGTCATAAATTAGGCAAGCTGTGGGAAAACTGGTCTAAATGCATGTGCGTTAAAAAAGTTAAGTGCCAGTCCCTGATTAACTTGTGCAGTCTGCACAGGCTACTAATGAAGCACAGGCTAATTAGGGGAGACTAATCCGCCAAGATTTGATTTGTGTTTAGATTTTTAGACCTCCTAATATAAAAAATTCTATAGTGTGCCTTCTAATTAGCCAGCGCAGACAGTGTGGCTTCTGATTAGCCAGTGCAGACTCCACTGAGAGCTGCTTAAATGAGTAGTTCTTCATTCAGGTTTCATAGAAGGAGGAGCCTGCTTGTATTACTGCATCATTTTCTATGTTGCCAAAGTCAGCATTAATTTTACTTTAAATAATGGGACTAAATTAACCTTTTAGTGCAAAGTCTGTATAGAATGAATAAAAAAAATTACCATTACATTTCAGATGTCTAATAATAAAGCAAGATTTTTTGTAACTTAAGAATCCCTTTTATTGCAAAATAATTATCAACTTACGAGATAAGTGCAGCTACCGCAGTTGTTTATTGAAGGTATGCAATTAATATATCAGTAAAATGCCTGCAGTATTGACACATCATATATTTGTTAAACTGGCTTTACCCATGCGATGTTATCTGATTTATTAATGTTCACTCCATGATACTGACAATTCTAAAAAGACGGTGTAACCTAAGTACTAAAAGTTATTAAGTTTCCTTTCATTGCACTTATAGTGTCGCGTAACCGGCATTTATTTAAATAGCCCAATTTGCTTAGCAGTGCAGTTTTCATGAATGGATGGGGGAAATGAATCATAATAGATTAACGCTTTGAAATTTTGATTTCATGAATAACAAACACTAAATGTCTTTAAAACTACACAGTTACTTAATATGAAAATTTTCTTTCTGATCTGCATTATACATTATATGGATGCGGCTGTTATTGCAAACAGTTATATTGATTGATAATCTTAATTTGTTAAGACTGCTTATATGGAATTTTTCGATTAAAAAACATCTCTTCTAAACAAAAATCCAGTTAAGGCAGGAAATGTAGTCCCTGATTAGCCTGTACAGACTGCACAGGCTTATCTAGGATGACAACTTACGCACAAGAATTAAGCCTGGTTTTCCCAGATTGAGGCAAATATATAGTTTGAGGCAAATATATAGTTTGAGGCAAATATATAGTTTGAGGCAAATATATAGTTTGAGTACACTCTTTTTCTCTAAAGAACCATTGTGAACAGCAACCCTGCAATATCACAGGGAAGGGGTGGTTATTACTGTGACTAGGTTGTGAAGGTGGATTTTGTTTAAGTAAAAATGAAGAAAGGACGCGACCTAGGAAGGGTTGAAGACTTAACACTATTAAATAGGTATTATTCATAGGCCATAAATCTTCTATGATTTCTTGGGTTGAATGATCCATAAATTAAACTCAAACACATAACAAATTTTGGGGTTTAGCTAGGCTCAAAATTTAGGGAGAAGTCACTTCTCCCTAAAGCCAAAATAGGGAGAATTGGTAACATCTTTGGGAGAAATGGTAGATTTGCGTCATAGATCTTAGTTTTACGTATATTTTGCAGCAACTTAACGGAAAAGTGGTTTCTGTTCAGCTTGTAATCAACTCTTCACTTGTTTTATACAATAAGACATGTTAAGTGTATTTAATAATAACCAACATTTTTCTTATTTTATTAATTTTTTATTTTGATTGTACTTTTAATTATTTTTTTCCTGAACAGGTGTATCAAATAAACTTCAATTGTAACAAGGCAGTAATGTTTAGAATCTTTTTACTTCCTTGTTAATTTTAAGCAATTCAACATTAAATAAAATTCATATTTTGTTACAAATATTTGTTTTAAATTGAAAATTCATTTACAATCTCATTTTACAGCAGAGTTTCCAAATCTGACCTGTAAATGAGCCCCATATTTATTGCCAGTGCTAGGTTACATCTTCCCATTTGATCATTCCTTAGTATTATTTTAGGTAAGCCATTATTTTAATGGGCCATTTAACATTGCTGAAGCATAGTTATTGGTAGCCAGCACAAGGCAATTAATCAAGGCATCATCTATTAACAATTTCAAGAAGTGTACTAGCTCCAGACTGTTCTTTTTAATGTTCAACTTTGCATGACCTGTTAATGGGGCAACTTATGGCTGACAATCCTCCTGTGTCCAATTCTCCACATCAAATTGATTTTAATAGGTCAATTTCTTGCACAAAGTAAATCATTAAAAGGAGGAGAAGTCACTACGCCTTCATGAAATTAATGTGTGAAGTTAAGATTAATTTGGCGAAAAAATCGCCCACTTCGACCACTCGCGAGACCCCTGAAATTACCAAGGTAAATACCGCTGAATGGGTCAAGTTCCCTACGGGTACTACTTCCCCGTACCCCGAGTACTTTGAAGTATACTTTACCGTACTCCGATTTTCAAATGATACTTTTGGGTACCCCGGTATACTTACAGGTAACCCATCTTTTCTAATAAAAAAACGTACGAAAAAAAATTGTTTCGATCTCAACTCGATTCCTTCCCGGGCCCGGTAGGGTAAAATTTTAAGTGAGACTTAAAATTAATCTGGACGCTGCCTGTTGCTACAAATTGGCCTGGTTTCCTTGCGATCATCGGCCGGTCTCCAGCCCGGTGAGCGGAAAAATACGTCGGCCGCTGATCGGACGATGATCGGTGTCTATTTGTGACTGAGGTATAAGTCAATAAAATTTGAGGTGAAACAAATTTAGTTCTATTTTTTTAATGCAGCTTCATTAAAGAGTCTACATCGTTCATTAAAAAGAAGCTGAATTTTCTCAACCAGAGTCATGAAGAAGTAGCTAAGTGGTAGTTGTGCATTTGCATCTGAAAGGACAAATCTTCAAACACAAACACACTGTTGTCCTACCCTTTGTGTGTGCTCACGTCCACTGTACAGCAGCTGTAGCCTACACTGGTCATCACTCATGGAGTGGTCAGTGTTTGGTCTGGTCAGTTGGTCAATGGTTCAACTGTGTATCCAGTTTCCTTTAAGTTTCCTTTTGTTAAAATGACAATTGACACTAATTGGTTTCATTATTGTCACATTGTAACACACATTGAGCATGTGACAATCATGGTTGCTGTGGTTAGGCAATGTAATAACTGTAAAATCATTTGAGGCATGCTCTGTGAAAAAGGGGTGTAATGCATGTGCATAAAGTGTTGTCCCAGATTAGCCTGTGCAGTCTGCACAGGCTAATCAGAGACGACATTTCCCGCATTTGTATGCCTTTTTTTTTTTAAAGATAGTCTCTTCTTCACAAAAATCCAGTTTAAGCAAAAAGTATCATCCCTGATTGGCCTGTTCTGACTGCACAGGATAATCTGAAACGACACTTTACGCACATGCATTAAACCCCCTTTTCACAGAGCACGGCTTATTTATATTGGTAGGCATGAAATTTTAGCATTTAAAAAACACGTAAATTTGTGGATTTCTGATTTTGGATTTAAAAAAAAAGAGAAATTAGTGTTGGTCACTTTGCAATGTGTTTGCTTTTAATTAATGGATTGGTCAACCAATTAAAACAAATAAATTTAATTCACACAAATAATAATGATTTTAAAGTAGTTGATGTATAGATTTTGCATGATATCCAGTTAATTTATTTAGTAGCAGTAAGTGTATAGTTATGAGCACTTAAATGGCAAAAAGTAAAGGTTAAACTTTAAAATCAATGTGTTCCAGTGATGCAGTGCTTCTTTAAGGCCCGGTCACACCAAGGTAACGGACAAGAAACGGCCATAAAATCATTTTATCCGTTCGTTTCCATTCTTATCCGTTTAATGTCCGTTTCATATCCGGTGAATCCGCTCCTTGTTGGGCGATGTCCAGTGACATCCGTTCCATCCGTTGGGAAGTTTTGAGCATGTTCAAAATTTTCCACCGGATAAAACGGACAGATATCTCTGTTTGATGTTCGGTCTTCAATGTTAGTTTACGGTTTGTTCTGAACTCGTGCGTTACACCTCCTGTACGTATCCGGTTGATGTTCTTTATGTCCGGTTGTCCTGGTCCTAACGCATTTTCAACAGATAATAACAGACAGCTAACGTATAAAAAAGTGGGAGAATTGTGGCGGAACAAAACAATTATTGCCTGCAAATGTCAACCAAGATCCGGGTCTACGTATTTTAACTATAAGAAGTACTTCTCCGTTTGCTAGCTCTGGTGGATTCTGACTACAAGTTTGCCTGGGCTGACATTGGAGGCTGTGATGCTTCATCTGTTGCGCATTTGTGGGACGAGTCAGACCTGAAGGCAGCAGCTGATAACGGAGACCTTGACCTGCCAGAACCTGAAGCTTTGCCACATGATACTGAGGATGTACCCTTCTTTTTCATCAGAAAGAAAATATAAAAGTGTTTGACCAACCAAGATTTATTTATTTATTTTATTTTTGGCGTAAGTGTACATAAACATTCTTAATACAGAAACAAACAAGCATATGCATTAAAAACAAAGCAAATCGAAATTATGATACTTTAAAATATAAATAAAGCATGACATAAAATGACCGTTTTTTGTACGTTGATGTTCGGTACTTTTCCGTTTCTCTCACGTTGGGAGAACGTTTTGTTCGGTACTAATGAGCTACACTGCCGTTTTATCCAGTAGAAGTCTGTTACTCGCACGGTAATATCCGTAAGCCGACCGTTCATTAGCCAGTACATATCCGTTAAACGTATGTTTATTTCCGTTACATCACCGGTACTTGTGCGGTCATTTTGTTTTTTCTACGCTTCACACACCGATTGCTAGCGTCTTGAGCGGCAGAGCAGGTAAATTTCATCACCGGATAACCAAAATCTGCATATTTAATCGTTTACTCTCCGTTACATATTCGTTAGATGGTCTGACCGAGCCTTTAAATCTTTAGTATTGGCTTTCTAAGATGTGTTTTTAACACAGGATAGCTAATGTACTGGTATTGGAGCGTCGTAATATATATAATGGAATTTCATATTTTATTTCCAAAACCTTGTTACAAAAAATCTTAATGAATTATATTTAATGGGCAGTTGAAATAAAATAAAAAAAACAATATTGCATCTTGTTTATAAATAATATGACAAAAAACCAATACAATAGCTCAGTGCAACAATAGGAAGTAGAAAGCCTACCAGTAAATAACGAAAACTTCCATAAATGGGAAGAGTGTCATCCTATTATTCCATAAATGGGAAGAGTGTCATCCCTATTATTCCATAAATGGGAAGAGTGTCATCCCTATTAGCCTGTCTGGACTTGAAAAGCATGTCCATGATGACACTTTTATCACCTGTAATAAGCCCAGTTTTTCCAGAACGCATCTCAAAGAGTGTGACCCTAAATACACATAATTAAGATTGTTCAGAGCCAGATGCAAGTAGGAGTTTTGTTCAGCTGTCTGTTTCAATTATTGTAGATCCACATTCAGATTCCCAGGTCTGGTTGTTTTTTCTACCTGATACATCCCGGTGTGTGATAAGAGGTACAAGATTGCAAGATAGTGGCCACTTATTTTCTTTGTAAAGTGTAATGTACCTTGCCTTAAAACAGATGAGAAAACAACATTTATGCCTGTAATGATCAGCTATTAACTGTTTTTATACGCCCGTCTATGACGGGACGTATTATGGTATACCCCGCGTCTGTCCGTCCGTCCGTCCGTCTGTCCGTCCGTCCGTCTGTCCGTCCGTCCGTCCGTCTGTTAATGTCGTACGCTACGTCAAATATCCTTTGACAGATTTTCTTCAAATTTTAACACAATCTTAATATTGATAAACCCTGATCCCCTTTCGTTTTTGACGGAATTCTGAATTGTCGTTCCAGAGTTATGGGACTTTGTTCGTCAAAATTTCGTGATTTCATTGAATGTCCTACCGTAGCCGTCCGTCCGTCCGTCTGTTAATGTCGTACGCTACGTCAAATATCCTTTGACAGATTTTCTTCAAATTTTAACACAATCTTAATATTGATAAACCCTGATCCCCTTTCGTTTTTGACGGAATTCTGAATTGTCGTTCCAGAGTTATGGGACTTTGTTCGTCAAAATTTCGTGATTTCATTGAATGTCCTACTGTAGCTCAAATATCCTTCGATGGATTTTTTTTTTTTTTTTTTAGTATCCCTGAAAAATTGAACAAGGTGAGCTTTTTTCTATTCCGATTGTACACTACCACTTACCCATCTACATTTCTCTTTTATTATTGGTCAAAATATCTATAACAGGTTTACTTCAACTCCATATCCTCTAAAGAAATGCATACATATACTCAAAAAAAGATATGGTATGAATGTCAAGGAGACGGCACTCCATGCTCATGTACTTATAAAATAAACCATGTATTCAAATACAAATAAACTGAAGTAAAAAAATGATTCAAAGGGTTATTTATTACCTTACTACTTCATTGGCGAACGACGGGCGTATCATGCGCTCATGGCGCAGCTCCTCAGTTTAGTTTTGTCTTTGTGTTCCAACTGGAGGTGGTAGACTGGAATCACCATGGACAGCTATTGGACATCTGTCTGTCTGCTCAGTATCTCCTATACCTAATGACAGATTTGTATGAAGCCTGGCTAAAATGTTAGGGTCATTAAGACAGTGAGCAGAAGGCATGAGACAGTCACTGTGACCTACAAAAGGTCAAAGTTATAGTTTATAGTAAAAAGTTTTAGCTCTTATTTGTGTTTGGGGTTCAAACCTCCTTTAAACATTGAAGGATTTTGATAGAACTTGGGCCAAATGTATAGGTCATTGGGTTTATGTGAAGGAGGAAAGAGTAAGTCACCTTTGCTTGAAATCAAGGTCACCAATTAAGGGTCATAACAAATCTTGATGGGGGATATAGCTTTTTCTGAGACTTCCGTGTTTTAAAGTGTACATGTGAATTGTTAAATATGACAGACTTAAACATTTGAAAAGGCACTAATGTAGTGTGATAACTGAAATAATACCTGCAAACTTGTGTTATAACTCTTTAAACAACGTGCTTAATTGTCAAGATCTTGAAATCATTAAATGAAAGCACATCTGAAAATGAAAGATTCTTGTAAGTTTTTATGCCCCCAAAGGAGGGCATATAGTGATCGGACAGTCCGTCCGTCCGTCTGTCTGTCCGTCCTTCCGTCACACTTTGCGTTTAGGTTTCGCGTTAAGGTTTCACAAAATGCTCATAACTTCTTTATCCCTTCACATAGCAACTTGATATTTGGCATACATGTGTATCTCATGGAGCTGCAAATTTTGAGTGGTGAACGGTCAAGGTCACCCTTAAGGTCAAAGGTAAAAAAACATGTATCAAAGCGGCACAGTAGGGGGCATTGTGTTTCTGACAAACACATCTCTTGTTCTTTGTTAACACACACTATGTTCTGATAAAAATATTAAAAATATGGACTACAAATCCTGGGTTGTTTCCACGGCCAACCCACATAACTTGTGAGCTTATTGGTCCTGCAATCCTTTCTGAAGCCATTCTTCCCCTTCTGATTTAAGTAGAATAGCGGTCTAGATGCTGATTGTTTTTTTGTTGCATGTTTCGAAGTGTTTAGCCATATTTAAACAAGTGGTTATTATCATGACTGAGCTCCTACAAGTCTGGCAGAATGATGCTCATACAAGAGCTTCTCTTATTGTAGTGGCATGATGCTCATTATAACACAAAATGATGGGTAACACTGATACATAAAGCTTACATATGCTGTGCACTAAAGGATTTATTGCATTTGTACTTGTTGTTGTTTGTGATTAAGACAAGGTCTTGTGCGTGAATATATATCACTTTCACAAGCCTTTTTTTTCAGTGGGAAAACAGGCCTTAATGCATGTTTGTGAAGTGTATTCTCAGATTAGCATAATCAGGGACCCAGTTTCGCTTAAACTGGATTTTCACTAAGAAGAGACCATCGAAAAACAAAAATTACCATCTTTGCCATTGTTGATGTACTCTTAAAGAGTACAATATGACAAATATTGCTCTAAATGAAATGAGCCTCATTCTGGGAAAATGGGGCTTAATGCATGTGTGAAAAGAGTTAACCCTGTCCGCACAGGCTAATCAGGGATGACTCTTTCCATTTGTATGGTATGCTTTGTCCAATAACAAAAATCCTTGAGGTCGAAAGTGTTGTCCCTAATTAGCCTGTACAGACTTCACAGGCTAATCTGGGAAGACACTTTAAGCACATGCATTAAGCCCAGTATTCACAGAACGCGGCTCAAATGGTCTGAACAGATGCATGAAGCTTACGGGTACATTGGCTGTGCAGTGCTGGTTTTATTGTGCTTGAAACTGATGTTGTTGCTGATAAAGACAAGTACATGTGTACATGTGAGCCTCACTCTGTGAAATGGGGGTATAATGCTTGTGCGTAAAGTGTTGTCCCATATTAGCCTGTGCAGTCCACACAGGCTAATCAGGGACGACCCTTTCCGCCTTAACTTGATTTTTGCTAAGAAGAGACTTTCATGAGACAAAAATATCATAAGAGCAGAAAGTGTCGTCCCTGATAGTCTGTGCAGAATAACAGGCCAATCTGGGACGACACTTAACACATATGCATTAAACCCCCTTTACGCAAAGCAAGGCTCATGTGTTCCACTTTCACATGTGTATATACAACTCATAAATTATGATGTTACTGTGTAACATACATGCCAATTTACTTGGTGATGTTGTTTCGGGTGTTATAATTATTCAGATGTGTTCAGATTTAGGCTTCAGCTGCATTATGTGATGAAATCTAGCAGTGCTACAGAACTCATATTTATGAAGGATTATAAAATGAAGTCTGTGCCAGTATTCATCAACCCATTCTTAGACTCAATAAAAATTATTTAGGGTATTCATGAATGCACATGAAACAAGAGCACATAGCAGGTGCCAACGCTCAGCTGCGGGTGCAGTTTTGAATAAATGAAAGCTTGTAGGAAGATTATTTTTTTAGAAGTCACAGTGATCTTGACCTTTGACCTAGTGACCCAGAAATGGGTGTGGCGTGTTGAACTCATTAAATTGCAGCTACATATGAGATTTCAAAATTGTAGGTGGATGTACTTTGATTTTAGAGCCGTGGAAAGGTTTTAGCACAATGGCGGACAACTAGCTGGCTATGACAATACCTCGCGTTTTCTCCGAAAACAGCGAAGCTAAAAAAAACCATATTGTATATAATCATTTGTGTTAACTGCCATGCTAGACTTGACTTGTACATAATCATTTGTGTTAACTGCCATGCTAGACTTGACTTGTATATGATCATTAAAAAATTTTTTGTGTTAACTGCTATGCTAGACTTGACTTGTATATAACCATTTGTGTTAACTGCTGCTAGACTTGACTTGGAAGCCATGATGGTAAACCTGAACTGACAATTTACTTTTTTATAATCTATGCACGTCTTATCAAGGAGAAATTTAAGAAGGGAATGACTCTCAAAATGTTTGTATTTAGGGCATCGTAATTGATATGAAACCGTTAATTTCCTTAATGAGTTGATGAAAGCCCCAAACTTGTCTTTGATATTTTCGGCAATTAGTACATTAATCGCGAGTCACTTAAATACAAAGGCAAATTTTTACACTTTTGACAAACCGTCAATTGCATAAAAGAAGCAGGCGACTACCAATTAGCAATGCGTGTTAAATAAACAACTGCTATCGAGTGCAATAAACTGTCACTTGCCAATATCCCCATAGCGACCGACGATTCCACTGGTAAGATGTGTATCACGTGACTACACAGCGTCATGGTGGGCATTTTGTTTGTTTGTTGAAAGTTGCGCAATCGTTGATTTTTATGATTGCACAGTGGTCGTTGTAAGCTATCAAAATAGACTTTTGGGAATGTAAAAGGGCGGTCTTTGGTCTTTGTTCGCAGGTGGGCTTTATTCGCAGGTTCAATATATAGTGAAATCGTTCAGGAGGAAATCGGTGAGGTCGTTATTGATTGTTGGTCGCTATTAACAGGCGGTCGCTCTGGCAGGTTGGACTGTAATCATTTGTGTTAACTGCCATGCTAGACTTGACTTTCGAGTAGTTAAAGCACAATACAATTGTAAGAATATTCTTTTTTCAGACTTTAGTCTAAGAATATGTTGGTTAATACAGGCCCTGTTCTTTCTTTTTGTATAAAAAAATATGCAAATAGAAAACCAAACGATGAAAAATGGATGTCTTTTACCCTTTCCCTTGCAGAAATGGCTATGTGCAAACAGCATGAAACCAGAACAGCCTGCGAGTAACTGGCAGTTTGTTCAGGTTTTATGCTGTTTGCTTCTCATCAGTATCTAAGGTTCGGAGATGAAACCTTAAAAACATGAATTAAGTCAGAAAGGTCTTCAATTAAATGTAACTTTCTAAAGGACTACAAATGCGTGAAAATATCTAACCAAGTGGTAAAGGGTTAAATCTTATGTAAATATGAGCCACTAAATATCTATCTAAGTGGTAAAGGGTTAAATCTTATGTAAATATGAGCCGTTAAATATCTATCTAAGTGGTAAAGGGTTAAATCTTATGTAAATATGAGCCACTCAATCTATCTAAGTGGTAACGGGTTAAATCTTATGTAAATATGAGCCACTAAATATCTATCTAAGTGGTAAAGGGTTAAATCTTATGTAAATATGAGCCACTAAATATCTATCTAAGTGGTAAAGGGTTAAATGTTATATAAATATGAGCCACTAAATATCTATCTAAGTGGTAAAGGGTTAAATCTTATGTAAATATGAGCCACTCAATCTATCTAAGTGGTAACGGGTTAAATCTTATGTAAATATGAGCCACTAAATATCTATCTAAGTGGTAAAGGGTTGAATCTTATGTAAATATGAGCAACTAAATATCTATCTAAGTGGTTAAGGGTTGAATCTTATGTAAATATGAGCCACTAAATATCTATCTAAGTGGTAAAGGGTTAAATCTTATGTAAATATGAGCCACTAAATATCTATCTAAGTGGTAAAGGGTTAAATCTTATGTAAATATGAGCCACTCAATCTATCTAAGTGGTAACGGGTTAAATCTTATGTAAATATGAGCCACTAAATATCTATCTAAGTGGTAAAGGGTTAAATCTTATGTAAATATGAGCCACTAAATATCTATCTAAGTGGTAAAGGGTTAAATCTTATGTAAATATGAGCCACTCAATCTATCTAAGTGGTAACGGGTTAAATCTTATGTAAATATGAGCCACTAAATATCTATCTAAGTGGTAAAGGGTTAAATCTTATGTAAATATGAGCCACTAAATATCTATCTAAGTGGTAAAGGGTTAAATGTTATGTAAATATGAGCCACTAAATATCTATCTAAGTGGTAAAGGGTTAAATCTTATGTAAATATGAGCCACTCAAAATATCTAAGTGGTAAAGGGTTGAATCTTATGTAAATATGAGCAACTAAATATCTATCTAAGTGGTAAAGGGTTGAATCTTATGTAAATATGAGCCACTAAATATGTAGTGGTAAAGGGTTGAATCTTATGTAAATATGAGCCACTGTTACAGCTTGCACTGGCTGTCATCATAATCCATAAGATGCTGAAAACCTCCCAGCATGACAATTTATCCCATTATTTTTGCATCTGTCATGCCATATAGGACGCATTGTTGTCAATAAACCAGCTTTACGCAATTCAAAATTCTGCATGAACATAAATGTATCAATAAAATCCTTGCACAGATGTGGTGGCCTATCTTTATGATGGCTGATTTTTACCAAGGCATGTGTAATCAGAAATCACGAAGATGGCTTCTTGTTACATTGCATGGTTTATATTTTCGGTCAGAAGCCAATCACAAGAATTAGATGAGTTGGTATGATGGCCTGTTATCAAGCAGCTTATTTCATTTCTGTTGGGGAACAAATACAGAGCGAAACCGGCAGTACTTTGGTAATTTCATTCTTCACAGAAATGTAATCCCCATGATGCTAATGGGTATACTAGAGTGTTACTGTGGGGCCTTATAAAGTCCTACACATTTCCAGACTTTCTGATTTTTTCCTCCATTTTTCATCACATCTTAAATAAGCATGAATGACCTTAGAAACACTTTCAGTACCTTTATAATAACATCTTGTTTAACAGAGTCACATGTTAGGTTTCCTTTTTTACAGGCACAGCTTGTAGAGTGATTGATTCTGGTTTGGTTACCTGTATGTTATTGTTTTGAAATGGTGCTATGATTGATTGAGTTATGAATGAGCCATGCCCTGGTAAACCGGTTTTAATGGATGTGCTTAAAGAGACCTTTTCACAGATTTTGGCATGTATTGAAGTTTGTCATTGAATGCTTTAAATCGATAAATGTAAACATTGGAACTTAAAATAGCTCCAGTAAAAAACAATAATAAAATTACAAAAAGGAAAAAAAGTAATCATCTACTGGGCAGGAGCCACTGACCCTTGTTGTAAATGTCTGGCATGTAAACCAATCGTCCATCCATGCTCAAATAAGTATTAGTGTTATTTATACTTTGTATAAGCCATCCTTGTATTAAATGTCAATTAAAAATTCAGATTTAAAACCGTCAAAAGATGCATATAATGGATATTTTAGCGCATGTAAATACCAGTAAATGTTGAGTATTAACTGTTTCCTCACAACCTCAACGAAAATGTGGATATCTGAATCAGAGACAATTTTTTTAATGTTGTCAATTCATCCAAATGTTGCAAGGTCCCTTTAAAGTGTCCTTACAGATTAATATTTGCAATCCACAGAGACTTATTAAGACTTACTAAGGATTCAGGGGTTATTTAGGGATGATACATTTAGTCTGGACTGGATTTTGGTTTCCAAGATACTCAATTTACATGCACAAAAAAAGCTTAGGGACTACTGTCGTCCCTGATTAATCTGGGACAACTCTTTATAGCAATGCATTAAGCCTGGTTTTTCCCAAAACGTGGCTTAAATCAATAGCTCTGCCTTCACATTTCAATTGACAACAAGAAAGGTAAGTATGTGTTACTGCATCATTTTGAATTGTTCGGCCCTGTCCATAATCTATGTTTTTCCCATCTATGCATTAGCTTACATTGTGAAAGGAAAGTTTCAAGGACAAAATATGGATGCCAGACAACCACTTTTAGAAACATTTCCATCAAGGAATCATTAACCTCATTCCAGAGAAGATAAACTTTACCTTTTTACATTATCTGTATGTTATATAGATTAACCATGATAATGTTAAATACCAGCTGAGCCAACTGAGAACTATTTAGGGAATATTTTGATTGTAAATTAATAAATGGTGTAAACAGAAAATTCAATTTTCTGTAAATCTGGCATGGTATCAAAGATGATACAAGATTTGATAGAAAACCAGTTATTTCCCTTGGAGATGCGCATCATTTTATGATCCCCCATCAGTTGATATTATTCAATCTTCTGTAAAACCGCAAAAAAAAACTGTTTAACGGTAAAATGCTGTCTGGCAAAAGCACAACACCAATCTGCTTCCTTCCATAACAACGTTGCATCAGGAGTTGTTGTTCTTGGCCAGCTGAGCGTAACTAGTTACTGTGGGATGTTAATTCAGGTCAGTGAAAGGAGCACAGCCCTGTTTACTGACAGAGCCTGAGATCAGGTACCACTGGTATCTGAGGTAAATCAAACAGGCCAGAATGTACATGGAGGTGATCGTTGCCTGATTTTCAGAGCTTTTACAAATTATAAAATTGTTTCATGGAAAAACTGTTTCATGGAAAAATTACGCTATATTTCAACAATCGCACACACACATGAAGATATTATAAAATGAAAAAGAAAGGGGTTGCATCAGGTGAAAAAGACTGGTGAACTCACTGTCACACTTGTTAAGTGAATTTGGTGCTCACTTTTAGACCAGAAAGTTCTGGTTTAAATCCCCAATAAAGGAGTGTTTTAGGATCCCCCATAGATACCAAGCTTTGGTTCTTCCCATGATATGGACTCGAGAGATTGTCTCTACAAGCTGAAAGATCTTTGTGCAATAAAGCTTAATGGAATCAATGGTTTCAAATTTTATAGGTAGCTAGGCATAGATGTCAGAATTTTTCAGGTCCAAATGGGGACATTCCATACAAAATGTGGGAACATTAGACAAAAAAGCGGGACACCTTAAATGATCAATCAGGCCATCTTTACTGTAGTCAATTATCAGTATATTACTTACAAAAACTTGTAATTTTTTTGCCAATATTCAGACAATAAATGTATTAAGTAATTTCATGAACACAAAAGTTCTCCATTTTTCAGAAGTAAACACACATGTGCACTATGCAGATGACTCCAGAAGCATGCCTCTATTTGACATCCAATCGGGACAGAGGCCCTAATTGAACATGTGTAATCGTGTAACATGATGTGCGCTCATCAAGCACTGTTTTTATTCAACCATTTGTGAATGATTTCTCAATTTGGATTGATGCAATATCAGCGATTTTGTTTGCCTAATTGGGAAAACTACCGGTACCAGCCCAATTGGGAATCAAAGCGCTGAAGGCACTGAAATTGTTCGCTGTTGTTGTCCTTGATTAGCTTGTGCGGATTGCACAGGCTAATCTTATTTAACATGCATTAAGCCCCGTTTTCCCTGAAAGCAGCCAATATGTACAGATTTCAATGGTTAACACTAGACTGGCCAATGTTGTCTTACAAGCTGGTATATACACTAACTGCACAAGTAGAGCAGACGCTCTCTAGTTCTGCAGTGAGTGTATATACCAGCTTGTAAGCATTCTTCATCTGCAGTGCAGACAGGCAGCGGTAATCGTTCCTAGAATAGTGAGTTGCTGTTCTTACTCTAGCTAAGGCTTCTAAGCACATACTGATTTGCTACATATGCACTGTAAATTTAGTCGGCTGCTTATGCGACCAACTACAAATTTGAGCAAAAACCCCTAAAATTTGGAAAATTAGCGTTGTGAAGTCTTCATATTGGGAAATTGGTGTATTTGATTGTTTGCTCCCAAATACTTATAAATTGATAACTAAGTGTTGTCAAGTTGTCAATATTATATTAACTTAGGTTCAAGCTACAGAGCTGCTTAGGGAAACTAACTAAATGTTGCATTTTATTTATAAAATAGGATAATTTGTTAACATGTTATACTAAATATAAATTTAGCTTCTATATATTGAGTGGAAATTCCCTCGAATGCAGACTGATTAAATCTCCACAAACATGACCATGACTTTAAAATGAATTTGCCATAAGTGCTTTCCATGGGCAGTCTCAGCTTGCATCTTGAGATAAGATTTTCCCTCTGCCTATAATGCCAAGTTTTGAGAACTAACCAATTTGTTAGCAGCATCGTAACTGAAGAAAAGTCAGTGCACGTCTGAAGTGTACAAAGAACATTTGGTTCAACTGTGTGTAAACCGTATTTTCAGAGAAAAAGTGGGGATATTGTGGTTATCTCCGTCTTCCCTCAGTCTGTCCTGGCCACCTGCTCCTCCTACACTATTAGCACTAGAACCATGAAACTTACACACATGGTAGCTATGAGCATATGTGGGACGGTGACAGCGAGGGAATTTTGATCTGACCCCTGGGTCAAAAGTAATGGGGTATGGGGCTGGGCTGGGTCAGGGATTTTCCTGCAACCGCAATTCGAAAAAGGCTCATAATTACTGTGTCCCTTCAGATATTGATTTATATATGATATACATATGTAACTATACAACACCTATCCATGCGCATACAACTTTTTACCCCTGGGACCTTGAACTTGGGGGTCAGTTTTCAGGTTTCGAAATCTGCGATTGCGATTCGAAAAAGGCTCATATCTACTGTGTCCCTTCAGATATTGCTTTCATATTTGGTATGCGTGTGTATCTGGACAACATCTTTTCATGCGCATAATTTTTTTTACCCCTGTGACCTTGACCTTGAACTTTGGGACAGTTTTCAGGTTTTGAAATCTGCGACTGCAATTCGAAAAAGGCTCATAACTACTGTTTCCCTTCAGATATTGCTTTCATATTTGGTATGCGTGTGTATCTGGACAACACCTTTCCATGCGCATACAATTTTTGCCCCGTGACCTTGACCTTGAGGTAAGCGTTCAGGTTTCGAAATCTGAGTCCGCGATTCGAAAAAGGCTCATTCCTACGTTAAGATTTTGAAATCTATTATGTGGTTATTTCAGCCGTCTGTCCGTCCGTCCTGACTACTATCTCCTACACTATTAGCACTAGAACCTTGAAACTTACACACATGGTAGCTATGAGCATATCGTATGTGCCACAATGCACTATTTGAAATTTTGATCTGACCCATGGGTCAAAAGTTATGGGGGTTGGGGTGGGGCCGGGTGAGAGATTTTCACTCATTTTTTGAGGTTATTTTACATTAACTTCTTCATTTCTACACCCATTTACTTCAAATTGATACTGAACATCTCCTATGACAATACAGTCAATCTCAACTATGCATGGTCCCATTACCAACCCTGGGGCGCCCCTGGGTCAAACATGCGGCGTGGGGATACGCGCCGGCCTCTGCCGCGCCATTTCATGTGCTTTTATGTAGTCCTAGATTATTTTGCATCTTTATTGAATTTTTGTTTTAAAGAAAGTCTCTTCTAAACATAAATGCGGTTTAGGCGGAAAGTGTCATCTCTAATTAGATGCAGACTGCAAAGGCTAATCTGGTACCACATTTTGACCCTTTGCATGCTGGGAAATTTGTCATCTGCTAAAATGTGGTCTGCTGAATTTCTAAAATTAGCATTTACTTCGATTTTTTTCAAAGAATACTATCAGAATAGCAAACAGTTTAGATCCTGATGAGACGCCACGTTTTGTGGCGTCTCATCTGGATCTAAACTCTTTGCTAAGGCCTTCAAATTTGGTTCCCGCACTGACAGAGTTAAGCACATGCATTTAGCAAAGTTCTCTCAGAGTGTGTCTTATTATGCCCCCCTTTGAAGAAGAGGGGGTATATTGTTTTGCTCATGTCGGTCTGTATGTCCGTCCCTCTGTCCGTCCACCAGATGGTTTCCGGATGATAACTCAAGAATGCTTAGGCCTAGTAAAAGAACCTACGCTCTTATGTTTAGCGCCACGACGTCACATGCATTTATGCGTTTTATGTCATATTATAGACGTCATTACGGTTATTGATAAAAACAATATTTGTATAACATTTGTGGACAACATAACAATCGGTATTATTAATTTATTTATTTATTATAATTTATTCATAAATAATTGTTATGTATTTATTGACATGTGCATGTTTTAAGTAAATGTAATTTAAATGAGTTGTTAGAATTATAATTATTATTATATTTTACATTGCTTAATATTACATTGTTATAATTTGAATTTATTTGTGTTTCGAGAATCGTCTACGTCTACGCATTCATCATCATATGTATGAGAATAAAATGGTAGAAAGACGCATGTCTCCATGATGATTTGTTCCAAATGAATTGAATTACTTACAATTCTCGATTGTGATGTTGTGCACAAATGTTATACAAATATTGTTTTTATTAATGACCTTTATGACGTCTATAATATGAAGTAAAACGCGTAAATGCACGTGAAATCGTGACGCTAAACATAAGAGCATAGGTTCTTATAGGATCATGAAACTTCATATGTACATTGATCATGACTCGCAGATAACTCCTTTTGATTTTGAGATCACTAGGTCAAAGGTCAAGGTCACGGTGACCCGAAATAGTAAAATGGTTTCCTGATGATAACTCAAGAACACTTAGGCCTAGGATCATGAAAATTCATAGGTACATTGATCATGACTGGCAGATGACCCCGATTGATTTTCAGGTCACTAGGTCAAAGGTCAAGGTCACAGTGATCCGAAATAGTAAAATGGTTTCCGGATGATAACTCGAGAACGCTTAGGCCTAGGATCATGAAACTTCATAGGTACATTGATCATGACTCGCAGATGACCCCTAATGATTTTCAGGTCACTAGGTCAAAGGTCAAGATCACGGTGACCCAAAATAGTAAAATGGTTTCGGGATGATAACTCAAGAACGCTTAGGCCTAGGATCATGAAACTTCATAGATACATTGATCATGACTCGCAGATGACCCTTATTGATTTTCAGGTCACTAGGTCAAAGGTCAAGGTCACGGTGACCCGAAATAGTAAAATGGTTTCCGGATGATAACTCAAGAACACTTTTGCCTAGGATCATGAAACTTCATAGGTACATTGATCATGACTCGCAGATGACCGCTATTAATTTTCAGGTCACTAGGTCAAAGGTCAAGGTCACAGTAACTTGAAACAGTTAAATGGTTTCCGGATAACTCGAGAACGCTTAGGCCTAGGATCATGAAACTTCATAGGTACATTGATCATGACTCGCAGATGACCCCTAATGATTTTCAGGTCACTAGGTCAAAGGTCAAGGTCACGGTGACCCAAAATAGTAAAATGGTTTCGGGATGATAACTGAAGAATGCTTAGTCATAGGATCATGAAACTTCATAGATACATTGATCATGACTCGCAGATGACCCCTATTATTTTCAGGTCACTAGGTCAAAGGTCAAGGTCACTGTGACTCGAAATGGTAAAATGGTTTCCGGATGATAACTCAAGAATGCTTACACCTAGGATCATGAAACTTCATAGGTTCATTGATCATGATTGGCAGATGACCGCTATTAATTTTCAGGTCACTAGGTCAAAGGTCAAGGTCACAGTGACTTGAAACAGTTAAATGGTTTCCTGATGATAACTCAAGAATAATTAGGCCTAGGATCATGAAACTTCATAGGTTCATTGATCATGACTGGCAGATGACCCCGTTGATTTTCAGGTCACTAGGTCAAAGGTCAAGGTCACAGTGACAAAAAACATATTCACACAATGGCTGCCACTACTACTTACAGCCCATATAGGGGGCATGCATGTTTTACAAACAGCCCTTGTTTAACATATACAACTTCATGGCCAACCATATATCATACCCAGTCAATAACTCTATGATGCCATGTTAAAATTTGATACAAATATTAAAAGTGTTATTTTCTTTGTCGAAAATGATGTGTCATGCACATAACCTATGCTTGGCCTTCAAAGTTCAAGGTCACAATTAAAGGTGAGGTTTATATACAAACACTTTCTGTCTTTTAAATTTTTATACTGTTGATTTATTCTTAGGGTCTCAGTTTCAGCTAGTGAAAGGTGAGCGTGCTAGTGGCCTTCTGGGCTCTCTTGTTATCCCCCGCCAGAGGCGGAGGGATATTGTTTTGGCGTTGTCCATCTGTCCGTCCGTCCGTCCGGCACTTTTGTGTCCAGAGCCATATCTTGGAAGTTCTTTGGTGGATTTCATTTAAACTTGGTATGAGTATATATATATATGCATAAGAGGATGATGCACGCCAAATGGCATTGTACACCATCTGTTAAAAACAGACTTATGGCCCTTTGTATCTTGAAAAAATGCTTTTTAGTGTCCGGAGCCATATCTTGGAAGTTCTTTGGCGGATTTCATTGAAACTTAGTATGAGTATATATATGCATAAGAGGATGATGCACGCCAAATGGCATTGTACACCATCTGTTAAAAACAGACTTATGGCCCTTTGTATCTTGAAAAAATGCTTTTTACTATAGGCACTTTTGTGTCCAGAGCCATATCTTGGAAGTGCTTTGGCGGATTTCATTTAAACTTGGTATGAGTATATATATGCATAAGAGGATGATGCACGCCAAATGGCATTGTACACCATCTGTTAAAAACAGAGTTATGGCCCTTTGTATCTTGAAAAAATGCTTTTTAATATAGGCATTTTTGTGTCCGGAGCCATATCTTGGAAGCGCTTTGGCGGATTTCTTTGAAACTTGGTATGAAATAAATTGTGAAGGCTTAAGAACCTTCCTTTGTCTTAGTTTTGTGTTATTGTCCTCCGTCCGTCCATCTATCATTATGTTCATCCGTCCAATTTGCACCCATCCTCAAACAAAGCATATGTTGCGGGGGATACCTTGGGCCTTTCAGGCCCTCTTGTTTTAATTACTATCACTGACTACATTTCATTAAGAGCAGTATTTGTCATAAGTGTACATCTCAATGGGAACAAATTGACATTGGATCTAATCTGTCCTACAACACCTGTCACAGTGGCAAAACAGAGAAGTCAATTGTGACAATAATTATCTCTTATTTCATGCTCACAGACCCAAAGCTTATCACCAATTAGCAGTAATGACAGATGAAGTCCCTTTAATGGTCTACCACAGCTGGGGTATCAAGACCGATCTGAAGATTGTACCGATGAGTTGTGTGGTGCAAGATCGTCTTTCTTGCATGGGTCCCAGACTTCAAATCCCTCCGGTTTACACAAATTGATTTGTTTTGATTTCAACTTTGTAAAAATTATAGAAATAATCCTTTGAAGCAGTGTTTGCAGTGGAATGTTTACACAGTAATGCCGTGTGAAAATGCTGAAATTAAGAATTTATTTAAGGCTGTTTACATTTGGAAAGAATTGATTTAAATTTTAAGTCCCAACCTTAAAATATTTGAAAAAAAGAGTTGTGGCAGATATTGTTTTAAATTTCTATCTTACTAAGAGCGTTTTATAAACATGATTTAACCCTTTACAACTTGGATATGTATTTTGACGCATGTGTAGTCTCTTAGAAAGTTTAATTTAATTAAAGGCCTTTCTTACTAGATTCAAGTTCTAACCCTTTGCATGCTGGGAAATTTGTCGTCTGCTAAAATATCGTCTGCTGAATTTCTAAAATTAGCATTTTCTTTGATTTTTTTCAAAGAATACTATCAGAATAGCAAACAGTTTGGATCCAGATGAGACACCACGTTCTGTGGCGTCTCATCTGGATCCAAACTGTTTGCAAAGGCCTTCAAAATTCGGTTTCAGCACTGAAAGAGTTAAAGGCTTCATGTTCAGTTTTATGGTGTTTGCACAAGCCATTTTCACTGTGTTTCTAAGTGGGAAAGGGATAAAATAGGGGAAAACAAGCATGATTTAGATATTATTGATTGCTTAGATTCTGTTCACATGATAACTTGTGATTTCCTTGGAATAAGTTCATTTACGTCCCAAAGAGGCGATATAACCTATTCCTTTTAACAATTTTTAAAATATACTTGATTTTATGCATTTTGTACCAAGAAAATATTTCTTAGTTAAATAAAATTGCATAAGAGATGATTCCGTTTTCAAATGCGCTTAACTATTTCCTATAGGCAGGTGCTTTAAGCATGTAACCCCGTAACCTTGATAAACCTTAATGTTGGTTTCTCAAGGTACAAATTTGGGTGCATTGCACACGTCAACAATCAAATACATATGAGGTTGTATCTTTTAATAGCATCAACCGTAAAAGGTGTGTGTGACGCAGATTGGATCAGTAAAGAACACTGGTATTTTTAAACAAATATTAATGAAAATTAGATTTCTCAGTGTCAGTTTGTATCAGTGTTTGGGATAGTGACATCCAGGGATAGCTGTGAACAAAATGGAGTAAATTGAATGTTGAAAGGTAAACAAACTTACTCTTTTGTCCTTTGATGACAATTTGTTGCATAGGGACTTCATATTTGTTTACTTTTCTTTTACAAGACATTTTCGTGTATTTACTTTTTACATCGGAAAATCAAATAAAAGTAAAATGAATGTTGGAAGAAGTTATTAGCAGAGAAAGATTTCATAATATTATGATTATAGTGTGTAGAAATTACGGTAATGAAAAGCATTAAAATAAGTAATATTAAATGAAAATATTTTTTTAACTGTAATCGTTTCCACTGAATTGGCTATTTCAGATAGATTTGATACGTATATATTTCATGAAAGTGGAAGTTTAAAATACATTTTAGATCTAATTGTTTACATGCTGTTTATTTTCTGCCCCAGAATAAATGTGATGAACAAATGATATCTATCAGGTTCATGGACATTTGCATTGCAAATATCTGATCCTCTTTGTTTTTTTAACATCAAATAGTTGTGAAATGAGTAATATCTTTATTTATTGTGGTTTGCTTACACAATTACCAATAAAATTGGATTTTATACCAATAAAAGTGATATTCAAATACACTGTTAATATTTTTTAAATAATAAAATTTATCAGTTGTTAAGTAAATATTATAAGAAGATATAAAGTAACGAAAAAAAAAAGAATGATAAAGAAACTCAGGTTTTTCGCTCATGTCAAGAGCGTACAAGTAAATTGACTGCTATAAAATTATGATTTCATAGAACCAGTTGCAATATTCTGGCATTTATGTGCAATCAGTACTTGTAAAAATGTTTGCAACTAACATTGAAACTAAACATGAAATACCACAGAAAGTTTAGGATCAGCAAAAAAGCATAGTGTTGGTTTTGACAGTGAAAAAAACAAGAACTTTTTATTTTAATCCCAAGATGAAAGAGGAAAACAGAATTGTTCAGTTTTTTTAGTTGAAAACTGTAGAGGGCAATCAGACAAACTGAAAAGTGAAGATTTTAAACTAATATTCACCTGATTACTCATGAATTAAACTGTTTTGTCTGCATGAAGAAATGATCAACTAAAGGAAGTTCAAGGCTCTAATTTTCCCAGGGTTGTAAATCATGTGTCAGTTGAGGGGTGACCACAAAATATAACTTGTCCCCCCTCCCACCCTGTCACCTGGACAGTGTAATTTACCCTTTGTGACATTCCACAAAGGCTGGTCAACTCTTCAAGGACGAGTGTTATTATCCCCACGTTTTTCGGAGAAAAAGTGGGGATATTGTATTGATGTGCGTCTGTACGTCCGTCCTGGCCACCTGCTCCTCCTACATTATTAGCACTAGAACCTTGAAACTTACATACATGGTACCTATGAGCATATGTGCGACGGTGACAGTGACGGAATTTTGATCTGGCCCCTGGGTCAAAAGCTATGGGGATTGGGGCGGGCTTGTTCAGAGATTTTCACTTTTTATACGCCCGTATAAAATACGGGACGTATTATGTGAAACCCCTTGGCGGGCGGGCGGGCGGCGGGCGGGCGGCGGGCGGCGGGCGGAAGGCATCACTTTGTCCGGACTCTAATTCAAATTGTATTCATCCGATCTTCACCAAACTTGGTCAGCAGTTGCATCTAGTTGATATCTAGGCCAAGTTCGAATATGGGTCATGCCGGGTCAAAAACTAGGTCATAGGGTCAATAAGTGCATTTTCAAAGGGGCCACTTTGTCCGGACTCTATTTCAAATTGTATTCATCCGATCTTCACCAAACTTGGTCAGCAGTTGCATCTAGTTGATATATAGGCCAAGTTCGAATATGGGTCATGCCGGGTCAAAAACTAGGTCATAGGGTCAATTAGTGCATTTTCAACGGCGCCACTTTGTCCGGACTCTAATTCAAATTGTATTCATCCGATCTTCACCAAACTTGGTCAGTAGTTGCATCTAGTTGATATCTAGGTCAAGTCCGAATATGGGTCATGCTGGGTCAAAAACTAGGTCAAAGGGTCAATTAGTGCATTTTACTTTGTCCGGACTCTAATTCAAATTGTATAAATCTTATCTTCACCAAACTTGGTCAGTAGTTGCATCTAGTTGATATCTAGGCCAAGTTCGAATATGGGTCATGCCAGGTAAAAAACTAGGTCATAGGGTCAATTAGTCCATTTTCAACAGCGCCACTTTGTCCGGACTCTTATTCAAATTGTATTCATCCGATCTTTACCAAACTTGGTCAGTAGTTGCATCTAGTTGATATCTAGGTCAAGTTCGAATATGGGTCATGTCGGGTCAAGAACTAGGTCATAGGGTCAATTAGTGCATTTTCAACGGCGCCACTTTGTCCGGACTCTAATTCAAATTGTATTCATCCGAAACTTTTAAACAACTTTTTATCCTGCGTCAAAGTGGTATGGGGGTATAAGTCACGTTCAGTGACAAAGCTCTAGTTCAAGTTGAATTCACCAAACTTGGTCAGAGGTAGTATATAGATTATATATCAGTCAGGTCTGATTGGAGACATGCAACCGATTAACACATGCAATATTTTTATGCAATATTTTTATCCAGTTTTATTTTTGCTTATTTCCAAAACAAATACATCAATCATCAGTGTATCATCTCCAATGGCACACGAATCGGGCGTATATTGCTCCGTCATGCGGCGCTCTTGTTTTAAATGTTATTTTACATTAACTTCTTCATTTCTGCACCGATTTACTTCAAAATGATACTGAGCCTCTCTTATGACATTAAGGTCAATCTCAACTATGCATGGCCCCATTACCAACCCTGGGGCGCCCCGGCCACATAGCCCACGCCCACCCAAAATTGACTTTTACTATAATTTCTTCATTTCTACACCGATTCACTTCAAATTGATACTGAACCTCTCTTATGACAATACGGTCAATCTCAGCTATGCATGGCCCCATTACCAACCCTTGGGCGCCCCGCCCACATAGGCCACGTCCACCCAAAATTGCCTTTTACTATAATTTCTTCATTTCTACACCAAATCACTTCAAATTGATACTGAACCTCTCTTATGACAATACAGTTAATCTCAACTATGCATGGCCCCATTACCAACCCTGGGGCGCCCCGCCCACCCAAAATTGCCTTTTACTATAATTTCTTCATTTCTACACCGATTCACTTCAAATTGATACTGAACCTCTTTTATGACAATACGGTCAATCTCAACTATGCATGGCGCCATTACCAATCCTGGGGCGCCCCGCCCACATAGGCCACGCCCACCCAAAATTGCCTTTTACTATAATTTCTTCATTTCTAAACTGATTTACTTCAAATTGATACTGAACATCTCTTATGACAATACAGTCAATCTCAACTATGTAAGGCCCCATTACCAACCCTGGGGCGCCCTGCCCATAATAAGCCACATCCACCCTTCATTTCTACACCGATTCACTTCTAATTGATACTGAACTTCTCTTATGACAATAAGGTCAATCTCAACTATGTATGGCCCCTTTACCAACCCTGGGGCCCCCCTCCCATAATAGGCCACACCCACATAGGCAACGCCCACCCAAAATTGCCTTTAACTGTTATTTCTTCATTTCTACACCGATTCACTTCAAATTGATACTGAACCTCTCTTATAACAATACAGTTAATCTCATCTATGCATGGCCCCATTACCAACCCTGGGGCGCCCTGCCCACATAGGCCACGCCCACCCAAAATTGCCTTTTACTATAATATCTTCATTTCTACACCGATTCACTTCAAATTGATACTGAACCTCTTTTATGACAATACAGTCAATCTCAACTATGCATGGCGCCATTACCAACCCTGGGGGGCCCCGCCCACATAGGCCACGCTCACCCAAAATTGTCTTTTACTATAATTTCTTCATTTCTACACCGATTTAATTCAAATTGATACTGAACATCTCTTATGACAATAAGGTCAATCTCAACTATGTATGGCCCCTTTACCAACCCTGGGGCGCCCCGCCCATAATAGGCCAGTCACCCACCCAAAATTGTCTTTTACTATAATTTCTTCATTTCTACACCGATTCACTTCTAATTGATACTGAACTTCTCTTAAATGACAATATGGTCAATTTCAATTATGCACGCCCACCCAAAATTGCCTTTTACTATAATATCTTCATTTCTACACCGATTCACTTCAAATTGATACTGAACCTCTTTAATGACAATACAGTCAATCTCAACTATGCATGGCGCCATTACCAACCCTGGGGGGCCCTGCCCACATAGGCCACGCTCACCCAAAATTGCCTTTTACTATAATTTCTTCATTTCTACACCGATTTAATTCAAATTGATACTGAACATCTCTTATGACAATAAGGTCAATCTCAACTATGTATGGCCCCTTTACCAACCCTGGGGCGCCCCGCCCATAATAGGCCAGTCACCCACCCAAAATTGTCTTTTACTATAATTTCTTCATTTCTACACCGATTCACTTCTAATTGATACTGAACTTCTCTTAAATGACAATATGGTCAATCTCAATTATGCATGGACCCATTAACAACCATGGGGCGCCCCTGGGTCAAACATGCGGCGTGGGGATATGCATCTGCCTCTGCCGCGCCATTTCTAGTTTCCAAATGAGCCTTGTTCTGAGAAAATGGGGCTTAATGCATGGGCGTAATGTGTAGTCCCAGATAATCCTCGCAGTGCAGTCCACAAGGCTAATCTGAGGAACGACACTTTCCAATTGGTTTAGTAATGTGAAGCAATAAACCATTTGAGATTGAGAGACTGATTATTCATATTATTTACATGTTCATGTATCAATTCACCCAAGTTGATATAAATCTTTCATTTTAGCTACTGTACAATTATTTGGCTATAAAGAGGTTAATCAAATCAAACTTTAATAATGATTCTGTACATGTGATTTGAGCATTTTAAAACTATTTCATGGCTTTTACTTGATTGTAAGACATAAAAAATAGGAAAACATCAACAAATAAATCAAAAATAGCAAAAATAAACATATTGCCCTAAAAGGTTAGAGAAGATAATTAAACTTAAGAAATGTACTTATTTTAGATAGGGAAAGTTATTTCAATTACTATAATGACGAAGGTTGCTTGGTGTAATTGACAAATTGGTCCTGTTTGATGGGCAACATATCTACAGATTGTTTTTTTGCTAGACTTGTCAAATGTAGCAGTAAATTGATAGTGTTTATTGTCCTATTGCTTGAAAGGCTTGTTTACTGAAGAGCTTTATTTAATGGCAAAATATTTATGATCAAAGGTTAATAAGTAAAATTGTTACATTCTATACAGTTGTCAGTTTTCAATCACCAGTAGTTTTACTTAATAGAAGTTAATTGCACTTTTAAGAAATTGTCTGCAAATTGAAAAACGAGTTCCTTTGTCAAACGTGTCAGCAGTGTTGATTAATATGTTTATAATTGTGCATGGGATTGCAATGTTCAATAATCTAACTGTAAAAATAAATAACAAACTAAATCGCTTATTGTGTAATGGTTTTGTGACATTGATTTAACTGATTTGAAAGTGGCATAAAGTCTTTGTATATTTGAGAATATAAAGGCTTAATTAGCAATAAGAGCAATAATATGATCAATTATGTGGTTATCACTGTCACAATAATGTGCACCAAATTGACATCAAATATCACATATCTTTAGTAGTGACAGCACTCTTCAGGAAAATATTACCGGTATTCCTTGTGCCCACACTAATATATCTTCTATATCTATATTCTAAATTCTTCGAGTAACAGCTATAATACAACCGCCTGCCTTATCCCTTGGGTTTGTAACATTTGGAAATAGTATCAAATTAAAAAAAAGGTGTGATTAAGATCTGCTAAAGATAAATGATTGTTGTTAAATAACAAAATATCCTGATAAAAAATACTTGTATTAGTAACTTCACAGCTGTACTAGACTAAATTCACTAGAGAATCTAAAAGTCATGTTGGTTCTGTAACTTATTATCATAAAATGGTAATAAAAGATGTGTTTGTGGTTGTGGGCTGATAAGGGTGGAAATACCCTGTCAAGGTGAAATGTAAACAGTTACAAAGGCCAATAAGGATTTGTTATATTTTTGAGCAATAATTACTGATAACATAGGCTGAATGGAAGTTGATTGATATGGCTTGTAGATATAAAATTTGGAGATGGGATTTCATGAATGACATGTTCTAACCCTGTGAGTCACAGAGATGTAGAGACACAATGAAGTCAGGATATTGTTAGTAACCAAAAGTAATTTATACCCACACTAATTTATTGCTTGAATGCCAGAATGTGATATCTGCTTGTGGGCCAGAAGGCTTATAATCCCTTCTGAAGTATGCCAAAATATGAGGTAATCACGCTGTAATGATTTAAATGCATCACGTAAGCATGGCTTATCAAGATACCCGCTGGTGAATTATACTTGGTTTAGTCTAAAATTTCTTTTTACAGAGAATTTCAACAATTTACATTTGTATAAATTTAATTTATGTGGAAATAAAAACCTGTAAATAAAACTAAATTACAATATCACAGATCATAATTTCTTAGTTTAGAATTCAGTTGTTAGGTTTATTCTTAAATCCTATGTATTGTCTATAATGTATTGATTGTTTGAAATAATGAAAAATAGTTAATGTCGACCAAATTAATGGTTCTATATTTGGCACTCTACTTATAAGTTTTCAAATCCTTTGTATAAAATATTGAGTTTTAATAGTTTTCCTTTAACAAATTATTGAATCATTTCTTCCGTAACAGCCTGTGTCCATTGAACAGATAAGCTTTACAATTAATCAAACAATCACCAAACACAGTGTACACAATATACCCTTGTATCCCGTCAACAACGTTGTGGTTGAGATGAAAAACCGTGCAATAATGTAACTTCATCTTCGGAATTTAACCTTTGAACATTGTATTATTTTAAATTGAAGCTGAATCTGTCTTATGTGACAAACTTTATGAGTCAGTGAATTATTCAGACTGTCATAAAAAATCAGCGGACTGGGAAATAGTTACGTTGTCTAGTTGTGTGATGTCTGGTTGTTCGATACGCTAGTTGTGGACTAGTTATGAATTTGGATTCATGAAAATAATTGTGAATGGGTCTATATGGTGTTTGTAAGATCATTGGAGTGTTACAAAGTCGGAATTTGGGATCACATGCACCTGTTATTAGTACAGAGAATTTCATATAGGAACATTAATGTGGATGTTAACAGGGTGTGTGTACAAGTAATGCTATATTTATTTAATTTAAGAAAAATTGGCGGTGGTTCACTTATGGAAATATAAAGTTTGAAATACACTGGTAAAACCTATATCTTGTATTTTTGTATGTAAAATAACAATACTTACATTCTTATATTAATATTAAGCATTTTTGTGTAAATAGAGTAGTAATGCAATCAAATGTGATCAACAACAAAAAATATTATAATCAATTAAGTACGTAATATTGATTGTAAATTCAAAGCAACTTAAAGCTGTTGATTAAATAAAAACAATGTATTGGGTTAGAGTCGGGCAATATACTTTTTGAATGCACTAAAAGGGGTTTTATGTTGCAATTTGCAGAATGTTGTCGTTCGGGCCATTGATCTCTGTTCTGTTCTTCATATTGACAGCTGTCACTATAAAGGTTATCATAGTCCATCATGCAGAATTTATGTTAGTTTCTTTACTCAGATTACTGCACTTAGAATACGGCCGAGATTTAGTGTAACAGTTTGGTGTACTCGCTTTTTGTAATATTTGTATTAATTTTGTCATTATTTGCTAATGTTCCACAAATAAAGGTGCTCTAAATGTAATTATCAGTATCTTATAATTACTGGTACAGCTATGCGATGTTATAAGTGTATATTTATGTGAACATTACAGTATTTAGTATAGTTTTTCTTAACAGAAAATGCCTGTCACCATGGTATGCCAAAGGTAAATAAGTGTCCGACTTGGAAAATAGGGTTTTATGCATAAAATGCCTAAAGTCCCAGATTAGCCTGTGCACACTGCACAGTGCACACTGCACAGGCTTATCAGAGATCGCACTTTTTGCCTGAACTAGATTTTCACTTGAAAGAGACGTGCTTTAATCTTTGAGTACCAAAAAAAGCAGTAAGTGTTTTACCTGATAAGCCTGTGCAGACTGAACAGGCTAATCTGGGACAACACTTGTAAAATCCTGTTTTTCTAGGAGAGAAACTTAACCCTTTGCATGCTGGAAAATTTGTCGTCTGCTTAAATGTCGTCTGCTGAATTTCTAAAATTAGCATTTTCTTTGATTTTTTTTCAAAGAATACTATCAAAATAGCAAACAGATTGGATCCTGATGAGACGCCACGTTCTGTGGCGTCTCATCTGGATCCAAACTGTTTGCAAAGGCCTTTAAAATTCGGTTCCCGCACTGAAAGGGTTAAATATCTACCATATCAGCACCAAGGGGGTTGAGTTTTATTTATCAAGTTGACCATGTTGGGGGTGTGAGATAGGATTGTGGTCGTTCCGATTCAACATCCAACATCAATTAATTCTCTATTTTGGAAGCGGTGTCTGATAAATAGACTGAAGTTCCTAAGGGAGTGGTCAATTAATTTCATTTTGAATGTAAGCAATGTCCAAAGAGTTTTTAGCATACAAAGATTTTCCAATTAATTTCACTGGGGATCAATTTGAAAGGAAATACCAGATAAAGATCTTGACCGCTGGTCAGTGGCCAGCGAGTGGGTCAGATTTCAAGCATCCAGTGCAAATGGTCAGTTAATCTTCATCTGCATCTGAACTGGCAGAAGGCAGTGTGTCACAGGGGACATCAGATAAGTGGGGTGTTGATAGCATTGATTTACAGCACTAAACCAACACTGATCCCTGGATACTTGTTGACCCCAAAATGTGTATTGAGTGATGATCCCCTGATCTCAAGAACTCTTCTACATTTTCTGCAGAAGGTGCTTGCAATTTTGTTGTTAAAGAAACTTGTGAATTATGACAAGGTGATGAAAAGTGCCTAGGTTTTGCTGTTTCAAACAACAGTGAATAATGACTGTGGCATTTTTGTTTTTTAGTGAGAAAGGTGCAATAATTCAGGTGAATGTGATGTTATTTGTCTTTTATGGCACGAATCACGTTAAAAAGATTGAATGATTACGGAATACTGTGAGGAGTGTTTTGTTGATGTATTATAGTAAAATTAAGTACATACCGAACTGGGCATTATGGAAAGTGCAAACAGTGTCTTCTTGAGGAAACCAATATAAATATATGTTAATTATTACTCAGCACAATTAAATTGTGGATCCTTTGATCAGTTTATAACTGATTCTCAGGTAATAAAACTTTAATCCTTCTAATAATATACCTGATATTGGACATTTTAAAAGCGTTGTAACTGTTAAATCAACTATTCATTCTTATTATTAAATTCTGCTCAGCAGGTGATGGTAGATTGTAAAATTCCTACCAATTACCTGTTAATGGTTTTATTCACACCAAAGATTCTGAAAGGTCACATATCTACCAGGTATTTGTGTGGTCCAATTACATTCTTAATGGATTAAGTGCAAAGATAGCCACATAAAGAAGTTTAATGAAAACACCCAAATGTATTTACATATTGAATGCATTCCGTCTCTGTATCTAGTCTGTTCAAACTTTTAGAAATTATTTTTTCTAACAGCTGCACAAATTTTAAGAAACACCATTTGTTATCACAGATTTGAAACATTCTTATTCAAAGGCATGCTGAAAACTTTTTCAGCAACAAATAGTATCCTAAACAAGAGCTGTCAAAGGACAGCGCACTCGACTATTCGAGTGCTTGACAGTATAACATAAGCCATCATGGGGAAATTGTTCATATTCAATAATTTATTAGACAATCTTTAAAAAATAAAAAAAGGAAAAAAAAAATTTTTATTTGGGGGGGGGGGTTGAGAGGGGGTATAATGTGGGGTGTGGTCATTTATTAGACGATTTTTCAAAAAAGAAAAAGGAAACAAATCATTTTTTTTGGAGGGGGGGGGGGGGTAAGGGGGGGGGGTGAGAGGGGGGTATAATGTGGGGTGTGGTAATTTATAAGATGATGTTAAAAAAAATTAGGGGGGGGGGGGGGTAGGGGGGGTGGGGTGGGGTAAGAGGGGGTATAATGTGGGTTGGGGTAATTTAGATTAAACAAGAAATATCTTTTAAAAAGATATAAGGCGTTGATTGTGGTTGCAGTTAATGAAAGGTAAAGACCTCAATGAATGAGATCAAAGATAGCGAATGTCTTTTTCTGTGCAGTTCTTAGCTGCAGCAAACGCAGTACGGGATGATACGCGGAGTTTTCGCGGCTTATTTTACATTATTACATATTGCTGGTCATAAACGTAAAGATACAAAACAGAAAACCAAAAGAAGAATGGAAGTGAAATTAAAACATATTAGTCAACCGGCCACACGCAAAGTATCAGTATATATTTTAAATATTTATACGCGGTTTGTCTGGCGAACTTGCTATTTGATTCGATTTTTAACAGTATCGAGAATCATTGCGCTCATGCTTAATTCATTAGTCAATATGATGGCATAATTCTTGTTAAATTAATTAAAAATAATATTTATCATGGTATTGTTGTAAAACACATTAAGAATGTATTATTGACATACCATATGATATCGCTGGATATCTTCATTTAACATCTGTCTGGTCTAAAGAAAATTCCAGTTCACCTTGTTCACGCTATAGCGTCTTTATTATGTAACGATTATTTTCCTGGCCGCGAACTCCGATCAGCACATAGGGTAGAGACGCAGCGATGACCTGTATGTAAACTCTGACATTCACACACAGTGGCTGCAAATTGACCCGATATACCTCGCGAGTTGAAATGCAATGCATTAAAGTGAGTCTTCGCTTCCACTGCTCTCTATACTTTAACATGTTAACATGTTGACAGGAATATGGAAGTTAGTAATAAATATGAGAAAATAGCCTTTAAGTGCAAACATTCTCGCGCTGAAAATCTTCTGAAAATAAAAGGTGGACGCACAAACTGTATTGATGTCGAGATTGAGTGTAAAACTGTTCTATCTATTAAGCCTTTTCATTAGATATAAAATTGTTTCATGCTGAACACGCAGTAAAACAGTGTTACAAAGACGCGGACATGTTTCCAATGTTCTGGTCATATTCTCAAATCAGCCAATGCAGTCAATGAAGTGTATTCATCTGTACTTGGCCGCGGAAGTTTTATTTGAATTCTATTGGATGCTAACAAAGGTCAGGCTAAGGTGAAAAGCTGGCTTAATACAGCTTACGCCGAAAAAAAAAATTGGGGGGAGGTTGGGGGGAAAGGGATTCTGGGTAGGGGCATGGGGTATTGTTTGGGTGGAATCCATTGTGGTATTCAGGTAAGTGTTGTTTTGTCAAAGTAATAATAAAATGTGATCATAAATAAAGAAGTTATGGCAAATTAAGCAAAATGTTCAATTATCTAAGTGTAAAAGGGGCCATAATTATGTCAAAATGCTTGATACAGTGGTCTGCTCTTGTTTATAGGTTGGGGTCATGTTGGTAAACAAGTATGCAACATATAAAAGCAATATGTCAAAGGATTTAGGAAATATTTGGGGTAGTACACAAACTTTAACATAGATTTATCAATAATATGCATATTCTAAGTATAAAAGGGGCAATAATTATGACAAAATGCTTGATAGAGTTGTCTGCTCTTGTCAGTGATTTTTTTTGCTTTAATTTGTTACAGCCTGTGCCTTTTGAATTGGGAAAATTAGCGCGATAAACCGTGAAATTGGGAAAAATAGCGCGATAAACCATGAAATTGGGAAAAATTAAGCATTATAAATAGGATTACAAGTAACAGAAGTGATATTGTTTTTAAGTGCATGTTCAGGGAGTTTTCTAGAAAAGGAGTCTGGTCAAATTGGTTTTTTTTTTATCAATAAAAGTGGCAAGTTTGGTAATGATTTATGGACAAAAATGACTAAATTCAAGTTATATATATTGTAAGATGTTTAAAAAATAAAGTTGAGACCTAGATTTAAGAAATCATAATTAAGTTATATGAGACTTCTTTCTACAAAAAAAAAAAAAAAATAAAAAAAAATTTTTTTTTTTTTTTTTTTTTTTTTTTGGAAGTTTGGCTTTTTTTGGGAAATTTTGGTCAGAATTTTGGGAAAAAACGTGTATTTTTGCGATTGGGAAGCAGCCGAAATTCGGCTGTAAATTTGAGCAAAAAAAATCACTGCTTGTTTATAAATTATAGGTTAGGGTGATGTTGGTAAACAAGTTTGCAAAATATGAAAGCAATATGTCAAGGGACAATGAAAATAAATGGGGTAGTACGAAAACTTTAACATTTGCTGCATATTCTAAGTGGAAAAGGGGTCATAATTATAACATATTGCTTGATAGAGTTGTCTGCTTATGTTTATAGGTTGGGGTCATGTTGGTAAACAAGTATGCGAAATATGAAAGCAATATGTCAAGGGACAAAGAAAATATTTGGGGTAGTTCGAAAACTTTAACATTTGCACGCTAACGCAGACGCTAATGCCGACGCCGGGGTGAGTAGGATAGCTACACTATATATATTTTATATATAATAGTCGAGCTTAAAATAAGAAAAGGAAAAAAAAAAAATTTTTGTGGGGGGTAGGGGGGGTTGAGAGGGGGGTATAATGTGGAGTGTGGTAATTTATTACATGAGGGAGAGGGGGGGGGGGGGTATAATGTGGGGTGTGGTAATTTATAAGATGATGTATGAAAAAAAATGGGGGGGGGTGAGAGGGGGTATAATATGGGGTGTGGTTATTTATTAGATGATGTTTAAAAAAAGAAATTATAAAAATTATAAAAAAAATCGGGGGGTAGGGGGGGGTGGGGGTGGTTGAGAGGGGGTTATAATGTGGGGTGTGGTAATTTATGAGATGATGTTAAAAAATCAGAAAAGGAAAAAAAATTGTTGGGGGGGGGTAGGGGGGGGGGGGGGGGGTTGAGAGGGGGGTATAATGTGGGGTGTGCTAATTTATTACACGAGAACTGTGAAATCAGTTTTATTGTATTTTATGTTTCAATGAAGTCTATTCTCAGCGAATATCTGGTTAAGGTGGAAAGTGTCATCCCTGATTAGCTTGTGCAGACTGCGCAGGCTAATTTGGGACTACACAATGCACATGCATTTAATCCTGTTTTCCCAGAGCAGGGCTCCTATTTGCATGTAGTACAAAGGTATTTAACTCTTCAGCGCTGGAACTGAATTTTGAAGGTCTTTGCAAACAGTTTGGATCCAGATGAGACGCCACAGAACATCAGGATCCAAACTGTTTGCTAGTCTGATAGTATTCTTTGAAAAAATCGAAGAAAATGTAAATTTTAGAAATTCAGCAGACGACATTTTAGCAGATGACAAATTTCCCAGCATGAAAAGGGCTAAAGCAACTTAAAACACTCTGAATATTGTATCAACTGGCATGCACACAAATGATGGAAGGCATTTCAAACACTTTGTAATTGTTTCCAGTTGAAAGTGATATGCAAAAAAAAATTATTCTATCTGTGTACTTCAGTAAAACATTTCTGTATCAGAGTGTTGTTTCACCTGTTTGTAAACTATGACTTATTACTTTTCTTTTGATGCCCCCACAAAGTATGAAGCATTAATGTCAGGTGATACTCACACAAATGTAATAACAGCATGTGACAGATAAGTAATAACGTTCTTATAAAGCTGGTTTATGAGAATTTAGAATAAGACATCAAACTTCAAACTGACATCATGTTGATGTTTTTCTCAAGCTAAACTGTTTATTTCATGTTCTGGATGTTTTATTTTGATAGTCTGACTATACTTTTTGTATATAAATTAGCAATTTTTTGTGACTTTTATTAGCAACGATTGTTTTTTTATATTTCATTTTAAATGTATTTTTAAAGTGCATGCATACATTGCAATGGTTTGATATTTTAGAATTTAAAAACCCTTTTCGCTGTTAAATTAATTAAAATAATGCAATTATATATTATGCAAATTTTTATTCTACAGTAACTAATAAATTTGTCATTAGTAATAAATACCATAGGTATTTGAAATATAATATAATCAACAGAAATTAAATACAATTTATAAACAAATCTTTTAAATAAAAATAAACATTTATATATACATGGTGTGCATGCAATTTAAAAAGAGTCCAATTAAAGTGTGAAGATCAATTAAACAGATATCAAGCAGAAATCAGCAAAACTGAGCCAGATATTCAGTACCTGTCAAAAATGACATAACTGCCATATAAATTTGACAGCCAGATCTCTATTGTTTATTTGACTTCATCACATTGGGCTTTGTTATCTGTTGAGGATCAATTGGAGATCAAACGATCACCTCTGTCTTTAAAATGTAAATATATAATAGGAAATCACACCTTAAGGTAATTGGTTTTGAGTTTCTATCCAGGAAAGTGTCAGGACAGATTTGGACTTGCTTGAGTTGTGGAATTAAAAAGTCTATTGGAAATAATTTTTATAGCTGACAGATATGTGTGGACACAATTTGTATGTGTATTTGTGTGGATAATTTACAATATAAAGCGTGTATAGTAATACAGGTACTATAAGCAGTAAGAAAACAAGGAATTATATAGGTAGGATATATAACTAGCATGATAAATGGAAAATTCTAATAAATGATGTCTTTCAATATTTAGCCTTTTTTAAATTGACAAAACCAAATAATTTTTTAGTTGTGTTTTTTATGAGTGAGCCATTTTTAATTTGATTAAATTCATAAATATATTCATTTTTTTGCATATGCTTCATTGATATCAAATGGATCATATATTCAGTGGGTTTAACTAATGGTGTGACATTGCAAATATTCAAATCACAAGGTCATTATTGGTAATACTATGGGCATTTTTGATGTGTATTGATGTATTCAGTGTAAGTTTATATATCAGGTGCTAATGTTTTTATAACAATCCAAATATTTTCTTATGTACTAAGTCTAATGTAACCTGCACTGGTGTAAGCTGCATACAAAATCGTTGCAAATATTTCAAGAGCTGATGCTTTACAAAAATTAATTTACTCTGATTATGCTCTAAAGATATATAATATAATATTGTTGTGTTTTAAGTAAGATAATTACTGTTCAACTTTATGGAGTATTCTTAGACGCAGTAAGTTTTATGTTTCCAATGACCATAATTACTTTTAAATGGATTTTTACACCAGAATGTTGTCACCGTATGTTTTCACCAGATTTTTAATATTTTGTATCATTCAAGTCATACTTCTTACATGTTGAACAGGGTTATATTTTATCAAAAATAATTTGATGACTGACAGACTGTAGATCTGGGATAATTTCATCTCCCACTGGGTTGGGGTTATAAAGGGGGCAAATGGCAAAGTAATCTTTAAACATCATTTATGTGTTGTATGTATGCTTGTTCACCATTATATAAGAAAGCCTCATGTATCCCAAAGTGCTGGGTTGTAGCGGATCCGTGGTCTAGTGGTAACACACTGGCTTCACAATCCAGAGATCGCTGGTTGATTCCTCGCTGCACCTAACCTACTAACTCGTCTTTCGCATGAGATGTTAAACCGAGGTGCAGTGTACTAGGTTCTATACACCGGGCACTAAAAGACCCAGGGTCACCTCTGGAACGGGGTGTCTCCTGTATCTTGCACTATCCCCTGTAACCAACTAACACGTCTTTCTGGGGGCGATGGCCATATGGGAGACAATCCTGGTGCACTCGATAAAAACAACAACAACAACAACACCCAAAGTGCTGGCACAGTATGAGTTCTGCTATGTGATTATGGGTCTAAATGCATGTGCTTAAAATATCATTTATTAAAGTGTGCAAATATTCAAATCACAAGGTCATTATTGGTAATACTATGGGCATTTTTGATGTGTATTGATGTATTCAGTGTAAGTTTATATATCAGGTGCTAATGTTTTTATAACAATCCAAATATTTTCTTATGTACTAAGACATTCATCACTAAATACCAAACTGTGAGCTGTTTTCGGGTGATGAAATTTGACAGCCTCACTTGAGCCAAGCTTTCTTTATATTAAGTGTGAAAACAATATCGCTAATTAAAATATACAATTGGAATGTGATAGCAATGCTGTACATCGATCTATTCACACCTATTTAGTAGTTATGTAAAGGCGTAATCAACTATAAATCATTTCGCCGAACCGGTTTAACACCTACTTTTTATAATCAATTCGCCGAACTGGTGTTTCGCTGAACTCTCCAGTAACCCTTTAAATTACTGTAAAAGTGGCAAGTGTTGTTGCTGTTAACTCTTTCAGTGCTGGAACCGAATTTTAAAGGCCTTTGCAAACCCTTTGGATCCAGATCAGACGCCACAAAACGTGGCCTCTGATCAGGATCCAAACTGTTTGCTATTCTGATAGTATTCTTTGAAAAATTTTGAAGAAAATGCTAATTTTAGAAATTTAGCAGACAACATTTTAGCAGAAGACAAATTTCCCAGCATGCAAAGGGTTAAATTTTTGCTGACTGCACAGGCTTATCTGGGAAAAAATGCATGAAGCCCCATTTCCAGGAGCATGGCTCATTCGTATTGTTAGAAGCAGTCACCTGGACTGATAAGTACCTGATACAGGACTGGTGACGGAAAGAATGTCTCTCTAATACTGATAAAATATCTTGGTTGTGCTAAGACAGAAGTACCAGTATGGTATTAGTTTAATCCCGTTGCCATAATTCTGAAGTCCTGATGAAGGTTAGAGCAATTATGAACAGTTTCTGTGCAAAGTACATGGATTAGTGGCTGACATTTTGGAGTTAATGTTTTGTTATAAATTAGGTTTTCTTGAGGACGTGATGTACTGCTGTTTGAGTCTTGTAAGGGGGTTAACTAATTAACGTGTCTGGAGACGGAAGGGTTGCCTATCATTTCCTTAGGATTTGTGAAGGGCTCTAGGAGAAGTGCCCCCCCGGAGAACTGCCCCCCCAAAGATTTTTCACTGGGCGGAGAACTGCCCCCTCACTGTTTTTGTATAGGGCGGAGAACTGCCCCCCTGCTGATTAATAAGGGGCGGAGAACTGCCCCCCTGTCAGAATTGATGACCCGGAGAAGTGCCCCCTAATTAAAGAAATAGCGGTGATATATAAAGCGAGTATTATAATGACAATAACGCCAGTAACTTTCTTGCTATTATGTATGGAAATTGAGTGAAATTTCAAAAGTAATATAAAGTTGTACAAGTAATAAAAGTTATAAAACGGCATAAAATACCTACCTCGGCATGGACGTCGTCACGTCGCCAACTTTATAATCACGTGATTTTCGTCAATGTGAACAAAGTAAAACAAATAACTTTTTGCTAATAAAAAGTTTTCGCGGCTGAATTATTTGATATTTTCCCCGTAATAAAAACAAACAATTAGCATGCAATTTAATCCATCCTTATGCCAGCTGAAAACAATAATTTATTTGTTTGTTTTCGCCAATTACGGATTTGGACGGTTCAATATAATAAACCCATATGCGGCTTTATTCAAAGCTAACAAGTTCTTAACAATTAAGGTCGGTCCGGTCTACCAATTAAAAGATTAAAAGATCGCGGTACTTATCGTTAACGGTAACAAGTTCTCTGCCTGCCTTATTAGCTGCTAATTAAAGCAACTGTTACCGATTTTGTTTGTTTGGCATGTCGACATGATCTGCTCAAAATGCAAACTGCGGACGACTCGACGGTCTGGCGATGCTACCGACGGATAAGGTGCTAGAAGACATGGATTAACTAAACAACATAAATAAATTGCTTATAAATTCAACTTCACTTCACTTTTTTCTTCAAGTCAGCTAAATTATTGCCTTTGCCTTGCCTATTAATTTACTTTTTTATATGTAAATTAACTTTTTTTCCATGGGTCAATACTATCTTTATAATGTAAATTAATTCCGATGTAACTTTTCCTCCATAAGTACCGAGTTGCACGTCTATATTTAGTTGCAACACATTGCCAGTATTAACACGCACGCGTTTCCTGTGTGGATCTCGACTATGTTTCGCGCTCTTATTAAAACACGACTTTTACAAGGCATTCATGTATAGTGAGTGGTGCAGATGCGTACCAAGGGCCTTAAACAGTATTATCACATGCCTCTAGACAATTTGTGTTATTCAGTTCGATAAATGGTAATATACTTGTACTGAAATTAAATTGTTACCGGATAAAATGTGGTCGGCGATAACGTAAAATTACCCGTAAGTATTGTTTTCACTACGTAACTAATAACTAATATGACACCGGGGGGCAGTTCTCCGCCCCTACAGATTTGATGGGGGGGCAGATATCCGCCTACTAAATTCTGACAGGGGGGCAGTTCTCCGCCCCTACCGATTTGATGGGGGGGCACCTCTCCGCCACCTTTAAAATAAGGGGGCAGTTCTCCGGGGGGCAGTTCTCCGGGGGGGCACTTCTCCGGATACCTTTGTGAAGTTATATTTATATTTATTATTACAAAGGCTGTAAGTGTTGCCATGAGATTCATGAGGAAACATAAATTAAGAAGTTAGTTTTTTACCAAATTCAAAATTATAGATCTTTTATGTCAAATGTTTTATTTTGGTGTTTGTATTTTATGAACCATGTCATCCGAAAATAGGTTTAAAGCTTTATGCGGCCAGCGAAGATACTGACCAGCCTGTGCAATCGCTTTCCGCTGTTGTCTCATTAGTTGACAAGATAGCTTCTGACCAGACCGCGCTGATGCGCAGGCTTGTCTGGAGATACGCTGGCTGCATTATGGCTAAAGACCATTTTTTCATTATGTAGCTCATATTAAGGGACCACAAGTGGGTCAAAATACGTATCTAAGAGGTAAAGGGTTAAGAAGCAGTTTCTGACCATAGTCAAATTGATTTGTATTTGAAACACTTTTGTCTTGGCAATTTGAAAGCCTGGAACGATAATGGGCCATTATATTAACCTGTACAGAAAAACCATATCAGCCACAACATTGTTATTTCTGAAGCAGTTTCTTGTCAAGGTTAAAATGATTTTTCTGTGATCTTTGTTTTGGCAGTTACATATGTAAAATAAAAAGTAAAATATTTTAAACCAAAAATCTACAATGGAGACTGAGCTATTTTTCTGTAAATATTTTAACTTAACAATGCATTATTTTTATCCCTCCTATATAAAGCTGTCACATAATTGTTAACATTGAAAATAAATAATGCAGAAACAACAATAATGGCTTTTTGTCTAGAATGATATATTTATCTGAGGCTTATCTTAAGAAATGAATACTGACCACAATAACAACACTTGGCTTATTTTTTGTTGGATACTTGACATTGTGTTTACTAAATGCAAACATTTAACAAGAATTAAAGTTGTACTGGAACCACATTGTTGTAATTAACCATTATTCAATAGTGTTTTCACAACAGATTGTCACAAAACTGACCATCAAAACTGTAACTTAAGATCAATGGCTAGACAATAGCTCAAACTTTGACAGTTTTTGGATGAGAGGTATAGCTCAAGTGGTGCCCTGCATTGTCTGTCTGTCAGTGCACTTTAGCAGAGCCCACTTCAGCAGTTCACACTTTAGCAGTGCACTATTGGTACTGCCCCACTTTAATATGCAGCTGAATATGTCATTTACATAATACAACCACTTCAAAGTGTTTCAGAATCATTTTGTAATTGATCAATGCAAAATTTGCATAGGTGCATTTTATGTGTGAGAATTGTTTGATTCTTGGCTTAAACTTTGATTGTGTATAGGTGTATAGTGGATGACTAGCAGTGGTTTTGCATTTGTTGCATTACCGGTAATTCAAATTTCTTGTAAGCTATGTTTTATCTCATGGAAGAAAATAAGCTGATAAAAAAGGGAAGATGTGCATTTAAGTAGAAAAAGTATATTTTCTTAAATAAACATTAAAAAAAAAAAAAATTGCCAATATTTTATTTACAAAAAAATGAATACATATCAAAGGAATGCATACACACACTATTTTCTATTATACAGGCAGACACTGGCAAATTGCAAGTTTATTGCCTAAAACCAAGAAAAAATAAAATACAAGCTCTCTAAAACAGTTTGATGCATTTGATCAGTAATTCTGGTACTAAAGCAATTCTGTGTTGTGTATTTTCAGATCTCTCCGTGAGCCAGAATGATGCGTGGTTACCACGGACACCAGAGACACGACTCTCTGTCTGACGCAGTGTTCTCGGAGGACGAGTTCTACCAGCAGGATATTTACTCCCCAAATCAACAGGATTTTTATTCCCCTAATCAACAGGATTTTTATTCCCAGAATAATTATAATTATTCTGTCACAAACTCAACAACTTCGCTTCAAGATGTATTCTATTCTTCGCAGAGTACAGTGCGAGAAGTAGTGTCGCCGACTGTGTCGAACTATAGCACGTACTCGCACGAAGTGAAATACATATTCGACCCAAATTTCGGAAACATGCAGCAAAGATCAAGGTCTCATTCGAACATAAAGCTGAGTTCCACCCCAGCCCATGTGATGGATTCTCCAGACATGGGGGGTAACTCCGTCGAGGATGACTACTCCCACATTCAGCATCCAAATACCGGTAGAAAGCCTGCTGTCCAGCGAAAGTCCAGTAACTCCAGTCAGCTCAGTTACAGGAGCCAAAGCAATTTAACCAAAGATCAAGGTCAAGGTCACGCTAAGAATCCTCCGCCCCCACCTCCTCGCACCTCTAGCTCCACCTCTTCCCAGAATTCTCATCAAGGGGATGCAACCCTGAGCCCCAGAAAGCCGGGACTGTCACACTCCATGTCAGCGTCATACTCCTCCTACTACTATCCGCAGAATCAGGGTAGAAGGAAAACGTGGTCGCCTGAGGAACTTTTTGGGGTCGGTTCGACTCCCGTGAGTGCTCGAAGAAACCAGCGTCTGCGGGCCTACTCTAATGAACAGCTCGGGGATGCAGCACCAATGGACCCAAGGGAGAGGTCCCTGACCATGGATACAAGAACTTTCGGCATGGATTCTCGGTCTGTTGTCATGGACCATCGATTGGTTGCTATGGATACAAGGCCCGTGGCTATGGACACCAGGCTGGTTTCTGGGGATACAAGGCCAGTTTCTATGGATGCTAAGCCTGTTGCTATGGATGCTAGGCCAATTGCTATGGATACAAGGCAAGATGGTCGGGAGCAAGAGCCTATCTATGAGGAGCTAGAGGCAGGGCCGCCCAAACTTACCCCAGTCAGTGGCATGCTGAACAGGGTAGGTGATCAGATGAAACCTTTCAATATAAAATTATCTGTGCTGTGCTCTGTGAAAAAGGGGTTAACTGCATGTGCGTAAAGTGTTGTCCCAGATTAGCCTGTGCAGTCCCCACTGGCTAATCTGGGACAACTCTTTATGTACATGCATTAGAGGCCCATTTCACAGATCGCGGCTCAATTTATCATGAATTCAACCATTAAGTAATAAGTACCAAAGAAGTGGTTTACGATCTCTTCCAAACATTACAAATTGGTCCTTAACCCTTTCCCACTCAGAAGCAAAGTGAAAATGGCTATGTGCAAACACCTTAAACTCAGAACAGCCTGCGAGTAACTCACAGTCTGTTCAGGTTCTATGCTGTTTGCTGCTCTTCAGTATCTAAGGGTTGGAATTGAAGCCTTTAAAACCGGAATCTAGTAAGAAAGGTCTGAAATTGAATATAACTTTCTAAGGGACTACAAATGCAAGAAAATGTGAACATTCCTATCTAAGTGGTAATTGGTTTAGCGCGCTCCTCTCGAAGAATGAGCCCCAATATATTTAAACACTGGATATATCAATTAATGCATGTGTTTAAAAAAACATGCAAGTGTAAATAGCGTGTCTATAAATAAATACTGATGTTTGTATAAGCGTAAAGAATGTCTCTATCAAACGTTTTATAGTTTTTGGGCAGGTTTCAATATAATGATAAAACTTGAAAAATGAATTGAATGGGCCATATGTGACTGTTTCTTTTCATGCAGTAAATTAACCCAGCTGTGGGGATATGAGGGTTAAATAATAAGTGATGTGTAACAAGTTTTTAGCATGCGACCACGGAATGTTTTGAAATGGGCGCACAATCAGATAAATTACATCATTATGCTGGCTACAACAATGAATTCATGTTTTGAAGGGAAAATTTAGTGGTTTACATAGAAAAAATAATTTGGTTCCACTAAAATTGGAACACAAGTAGGGTAGATATATCTACTTAACGATTCCAATTTTAAAAAGAATATACAGTGAAATTCAGATATATTCTAAATCTCTTTACCCCTGTGACCTTGACCTTGAACTTAGGGTCCGCGTTTAGGTTTCGAAATCTGCATTTAGATTTCGAAAAATGCTCATAACTTCTATATCCCTTGAGATAAAACCTTCATATTTGGTATGCATGTGTATATGGTCAAGGCCTATCCATACGCACATTTTTTTTTACCCCTGTGACCTTGACCTTGAACTTAGGGTCCCCGTTTAGGTTTCGAAATCTGCGTTTAGGTTTCGAAAAATGCTCATTACTTCTATATCCCTTGAGATATAACCTTCATATTTGGTATGCATGTGTATATGGACAAGGCCGTTCCATACGCACAAAAAATTTTAGCCCTCTGACCTTTACCTTGAAGTTAGGGTCCGTGTTTAGGTTTCGAAATCTGCGTTTAGGTTTCGAAAAATGCTCATAACTTCTATGTCCCTTGAGATATAACCTTCATATTTGGTATGCATGTGCATATGGACAAGGCCTTTCCATATGCACAAAAAATTATACCCCTGTGACCTTGACCTTGAACATAGGGTCCGCGTTTAGGTTTCGAAATCTGCGTTTAGGTTTCGAAAAATGCTCATAACTTCTACGTCCCTTGAGATATAACCTTCATATTTGGTATGCATGTGTATATGGACAAGGCCTTTCCATACGCACAATTTTTTTTACCCCTGTGACCTTGACCTTGAACTTAGGGTCCGCGTTTAGGTTTCGAAATCTGCGTTTAGGTTTCGAAAAATGCTCATAACTTTTATGTCCCTTGAGATAACCTTCATATTTGGTAATGCATGTGTATATGGACAAGGCCTTTCCATACGCACAAATTTTTGTACCCCTGTGACCTTGACCTTGAAGTTAGGGTCCGCGTTTAGGTTTTGAAATCTGCGTTTAGGTTTCGAAAAATGCTCATAACTTCTATGTCCCTTGAGATATAACCTTCATATTTGGTATGCATGTGTATATGGACAATGCCTTTCCAAACACACAAATTTTTTTTTAACCCTGTGACCTTGACCTTGAACTTAGGGTCCGCGTTTAGGTTTCGAAATCTGCGTTTAGGTTTCGAAAAAAGCTCATAACTTCTATCAAGCATTTATAGGGGGCATACCCGGTAAGTCATCCTATGGTGACAGCTCTTGTTGATGCTTAATATTAAGACTATTAACATTATGATGTTTTGGATATGGTGTCCGCATTAGAAACTTACAGCAAATAGGAATATATTTCAAAGTCATGTATATATTTTGTGTATTTGTATTTCTCAACTTCAAGAGGATTGTCATTTTACTAATGTTTTTCTGAATTAAGATTTGGAAATGTTATCTTCCAATAATTCAAAGCCACATAAATACTCACATAAAGCCACTATAACATAACAGCATTTACCATTTGTCTCTTAATCATTCTAATTCTTTAATACTTGCGAAGTGCAAACTCATTGAAAATGAATACCTCATTTATATATGTGAATTATTTTTATAACCCTGATGTAATTGGGTGATGTCTCATATTGCCCTGTTACAGGCCTGATATGGCAGGCCTTTGAAACTTGATATCTGTTAACCCTTTCCCACTCAGAAGCAAATTGAAAATGGCTATGTGCAAACAGCATAAAACCAGAACAGCCTGCGAGTAACTCGCAGTCTGTTCAGGTTTTATGCTGTTCGCTGCTCATCAGTATCTAAGGGTTGAAAATGAAGCCTTTAAACTTGAATTTAGTAAGAAAGGTTTTTAATTAAATGTAACTTTCTAAGGGACTACAAATGTGTCAAAATACCTATCTAAGTGCCAAGTGGTAAAAGGTTAACCATATCAACTTCTGTATTTGCCTGCGCATTACAATTGTGTGCGTTATTAAATGAGACTTGTTCATGTTTAACAGCAATGAATCTTCAGATGGTCAAACATTCTTGTAGATATCTGCCATGCAATTTAATTGCTTGTAGAATATGCCGACACTTTCATGTCATGTCTGGTTACATGATACACGCATGACTTCCTGCATGTGATGTCACATTGTAATGGACCGAAATAACAAATAATAGGACAAAATTAATGGTAGGAAAAATTACAGAACATATGACATGTGGTAATTAGTTTCCGAAAAGACATGAAACATAAATGATCATTTATAAATTACCACATAGCTTATCAGATTAATGGCCAAATGACATCACATAATTGATCACATAATTGGTCACATAACACATTACATAAATGTATCAAATAACTGACCACATAATATATAATATAAATGGCCATATGAAATATCACTGGCAGCTGGAAGAATAACTTATTACACAAATGATGACACAACAGACAACATCACTTTAAATGACACACAAACGACCATGTAAGTCATGAAATAAATGAGCACATGACATGACACTTAAATGACCACATTACATATCACATAAGTGACCACATAACATAAAACATAAGTGACCACATAGGGCCATCCTTAAAAAATTGTTTGTTTGGCATAACCCGACCCAGGTAAATTTGGGTGGGTAGGTAGGTAGGGATTTTTATATTTTTTTTGTAATCTTTTTCTGACATTGAAGTCCGACATATACCAAACTGAAAGGTAATTATCAAATAAAGCTCCAAGTCTTCTGCCTCTGGTAAAGATTTTTCTGCACCGTCCGTATCACCGCACGTGTATTAGTAAGTCTATTTTTTCTATAAAGAACTTCGAAAATATAATATAATCGACGAAAAAAACTTGATCTGAAAACGACAGTCCGAAAAATTGTACACACTTTGCACATGAAATAAAATGTGCATATCGTTTGACTACAGAAAATGAAAACAAGTAACGTAGCAAATACGTAATTAATATACTATTTGGTTGACATATTACTTTACAATAGCATTATACAGGGCTCACGCTGGGTTCAAATTTTAGGGAGAAGTGACTTCTCCCTAGACACTGATTTAGGGAGAAGTGAGGAGACTTTAGGGAGAAGTGGAGAGACTCGGACAAAGGGTTTGCTTGTAAGGGGTTACAACATACATATATGTGATAGTAATAATCGACACAACAGATAAATAACCATAATTTTACTAGCTCTTTATTCAATCCATTTTGATGTGAACATACATAGTGTAATAAAGACTTAAGTATTTCAAAGATGATAATTGAAGCAGTAGCCAACATAAATATTTATGTTTGAAATATGACATATGCCAGGGGTTTTTCTGCCTATTTTGCGAAAAGGAGTCTGACCAAATTGGGAATTTTGTATCGACAAAATTGGTCATTTTGGGAATTTTTGCTTCGATGAAACGGCTCATTTGGGAAAAAATTGTGAATTAATCATGCTTAAATAATTCAGTGGTTTAACAAATAAATTTGTTTTTATTTGTTATTTTGTCTTCTTTATATAAACAGATGCAATATTGGGCATGTTCAACGTTAATTCAAGTACTGCAGTTTTGTTTTTCAGTTACAGTTACACTCTGAGATAAGAATTGAACAGTCAAAACCTTATAGCAGATATTTTTGACCAAAACAAACACTGGTTAGTCACACAAATTATAAGACAATTCATTCTTAAAAAAAATTGGGAATGTTTATTATAATTTCGGTTTGGGATCGGGTCCGTTTGCTTTGGGAGTGCCTCCGTTTTCCGGAGGCGCAGACAGTGCTGAAAAATCCCTGTATGCTAAGCAGCTTTGTTAATTTGTGGTAAAAAAAAAACGTTGTGATTATCAACACTTAAATTCTTTGCTTTGAATAACTTTGAGCCAATGTTTGTCAACAATAATAATATTAATGAAAACAAAAATCTATGTTGACAAATTTAAAGTCTAAACAATGATCAATGTCACCATGAAGTAACATCCAGTCTGAAGATTAAAATGAAACATAGTTATTGCTAATTATAGGATATATTTATTTTACAACACGTTATTTCAACTAATGTCAACAACGTTGACAGTTTTGTAAGGTCGCGAAAATATATGACAATATAAGAATTACATTTTACTTGGTGAGTGATAAATCCTCCTTCCAAACAAGCTCATTATTTGTTGAAATAACAACTGTCTGTCCCTATTCATGTTAAAATTCATCATGATTGAGGACAGACAGTGTTTTAAAGTTTAGAAATAAAATCCAAACACAAATATGATTTTCCATGCCGTAATTTTGGACTAAAAATTGACCGCATATTCGCATTAAAAAATAGATTAATTTTCAAATTTTAAAAGGTACTTTGAATTAAAAAAATCAATATTTTTGCACAAAAAAAAATCATTGCCAAAGATTTCAGAAGTTTAAAAAAATCAATAGTGCTGAGTTTGATTTCATTCGAGTGTGATAGTGCCTAACCAAGCGTGACCTGAGCCGCGTGACCTCAGAGATAATCTTTCACAGCATGTGACTATCGTCTGCAACAAAAGGCTTATTAGTGATCTGATAACAAACCATGCCCTTTGGGCATAATTCATCATAATCACATTAATTGAACAATTAATATGGCAACATCACCCCCGTGGATTATCCCTAATCAATATCAAATCAATAACACTTGAAAGACGTCAGCAAACTTCAATTATCACCCCACAAGCACGTGACTGCATTCGAGTTGAACACTGACTTGACGTTCGCCGATTGGATAAGTTTGGAGGTTGGGAGAATCGGGGGCGGGGTCTACCTCAAATTACATGTCGCTCGATTGCGACACGCTTCGGGCAGTGACAGTGTGTATTGGAAAATGTAATCATACCTTGACATCCAGAAAACCGGATGTAAACAAATTCCGATGAAAGAGCGACTGGAAGTCGCTTTTTATCTACGATTTCTTACATTTTAGGCGACATTTGGCGTAGGGAAAGCGACTATGTCGCTCACGTCGCCCCCTAGCGCGAGCCCTGCCGCATAGTTTGTGAGTAAAAAAACAACAAAGTAATTATAACATTTTAATTTCAATCAAGAACAGAAAGGTGCAACATCTTCGACATGTAACTAATTATTTAATTATCATCCTTTATTTCAGATCGATAGTCAGTAGATATTTGTAAAGTGATCAGCTTAATAATAATTTATTGAGTGTTACGCTTCTTTTCATTTGCTTATTTTTTATACGACTTGTGCCTTCGGCCGTTATATTGTAGGCAGACGACAATATCAACTGTGTATTCCATTATCTGCGCATAAATGACCCAGTATTACCCGATAGCGAACTCAATGTTGATTTGCCAGCTACCATAATATGCGCTTCAAATTGTTCATGGAAACAAACAGAAAAATAGTTAAAAAAAACACTTCGGATTAAAATGGCGGATGTTTTCAATGAAATTTAACGAGATTTAAGCATATTCGCAAATTATATTTTCTTGAGCCAAATTCGCTATACTTTCGCAAATGGCGAACAACAGCGCGAGCCCTGTAATAGTGAGCATTTATTCCAATAATAACACGTTCGCAATGCTCGCGCTGTCGTTCGCCATTTGAGTCATTTGCGAAAATATTGAGAATTTGGCACAAGAAAAATCTAAATTGCGAAAATCTAGTAGAATTTTGTTGAAAACATCCGCCATTTTAATCCAGACTGGTTTTCTATATTTGTCTCTTTGTTTCAATGAAAGTGTTCGCAATTCGAACAGTTAACGAAACCCCGTCTGTACCCGATTAGACATAGCTTGACCTTATTGTTAATGAAGTGCAAATGGTAGCTGGCCAATCAGCATTGAGCTCGCTTACACATTACATGACGTCGAATGAAACGTGAGGACGGGTGGAGCTATCAGATAATATTGGGTCATTCATGCGCAGATGTTGTATAATTTGAATACACATTTAATATCGCCGTCTGCCTCCAAAATAGCGACCGGTCGGAAAGTCGTATAAAGAGATAAGCAAATGAAACAAAAACGTGACAATACCCATCAATAAATATTTCTAAGCAGACCACTTTTTATCTTTCTTCCGAATATTTACCGATCTGAATTAAAGAGTGATAATTAAATAATTAGTTATATGGCGATAATATTACACATCTCTGCCGATTGCCGAATTGAATTGAACGGTGATAATTAATTTGTTTTTTTACTCCCAAACTATCCTGAACGACAGCAGCGTATTTTAATAAAAGGGATACGAGAAAAACAGGAGCAGTTAAATTGTATTTAAAGTCTAATTCATCGCATATGCATATGTTAAATAAATAGGCGACTCGAATAAATACTGGTACGCGTTTTGTTCATTGCTATTCTAGATATCCTTGAAAGAGCATTCAATTAAATGACGCAAATAACCGAAAAGGATAAAAAGCGGAAAGAAAATATTTAGCGGAAAGAATTTTTGGCGAGCAAAAAAAAATTTTTTTTGGAAAGTAACAAAAAAAAAATTCAGTTGGGTCTTTTAGTAGGTCGGGCGGGTTATGCCAAACAAAAGAATTTTTAAGGAAGGCCTAACACATTGCATGCATGGCCACATGACAGAATACAACAATTACTTGATATAACATTATATAAATGGCCATTTGGCATGTCACATAACTGGCCATATGACATGGTGAGAGAAAATGATAAAAATAGATTACAGAAAAAATGTGTTTTATATAATTGTAGACAGAAACGTCAATCAAACAAGTAGTTAACCAATCTTTAACATTTCAGTGGTATATATAATAGAACATGTTTGCTTTATCCAATCAGTTAACATCAAAGAATTGGACAAAAAAAAACTCGTCAGGCAATCAATGCCCATCAATCGGTAAATGGAGCAGTTTACTTGATTACAGTATGTTTTCAGATGACTTGTCGTAAATACAAGTGTGGGTGCTTTCGCATTGTTCAGGTGAGATAGAGTACACAAAGGGTGAAAAGCACGAGTGAAATATGGTGGCCTGTTTTCGCATAAAAAACAAGTAATTGAGACTCATTTTTGCAAAACTGGGCTTAATGCATGTACGTAGTGTCCTCAAAGATTAACCTGTGCAGTCCATGCATTTAATCAAGGACCACACTTTTTTGTTTAATTGAATTTTTTGTTAAATGGAACAGTCTTCAAAACAAAAATCCAGTTTGAAGCGGAAAGTGTTGTCTCTTATTAGCCACATACACAAATGCATTGATGACATACGCACATGCATTGATGACATACGCACATGCATTGATGACATACGCACATGCATTGATGACATGTGCACATGCATTGATGACATACGCACATGCATTGATGACATACACAAATGCATTGATGACATACGCACATGCATTGATGACATACGCACATGCATTGATGACATACGCACATGCATTGATGACATACGCACATGCATTGATGACATACACAAATGCATTGATGACATACGCACATGCATTGATGACATACGCACATGCATTGATGACATACGCATATGCATTGATGACATACGCACATGCATTGATGACATACGCACATGCATTGATGACATACGCACATGCATTGATGACATACGCACATACATTGATGACATACGCACATACATTGATGACATACGCACATGCATTAAGCCCCATTTTCCCAGAATGAGGCTCCAGTGGAAGTAATATTTTCCAATATTGCACTGGTTTTGAATTGTTTGGTTTGCACATAGCAATACCTGATTTATAAGATTGGTACTTGAATTATTTACCTAAGATGCTCCATATACAAACACTTGCTGGAATGGGTTACATCGATGCAGTTATGGGGTTACATTCTTAGCATTTTTAATAAAAAAAAATCCACTAAACTTATTTTATTTTGGTAAAATAGTTATTTTAGGAGCTTCTCATTTATTTTTGTTACATATTCAAGTTGAAGTGTAATTCACTGATAACAGATGTTCCATTTAGGTTTAGGTATGTTAGTGCAACTAAACAAAAATGTGTATTTTTTTCTCTCTTTAGCAGTGCAGAATGACAAAAGGCATTCAACTTTGTTGTTACTGTTTCTAGGCCTACAGTATAATATTTGACAGTAGGATGAACTCATTGTATCTCTTGTGAAATATTATTCTTAAAAAATATTGTCTCCATAGCAATTTGCCAAATATCTGTGCCACTTCATTTTTTTTGCTATCTTTAGCTCTCTGTTACGTGGTGAAATAATACAAGGGAAACAACTCTTGAGTGAATGAGACACTTTGCAACCAGAGTTGTCTTTCTTGAAAATTCATTTCAAGTAAGAAAATATGGTAACAAAGAATAATTTCAATTCGATCATGTCCAAATGAATTAGGAAAAAAATATTTGTGTAAAGAGGTGTTAGAATTGATAAAAGTTTGTTTTTTCTTTATTATGGAAAGTTCAAACCTATAAACTTCATACAAAGTACATAAAGCAGGTGTAAGATTGAGAGAGTTTGGTAAGAAATTGTGTTTGACCTATTTATTTGGTATATTTATTGTCCCCTACCGGTGAAACCGGAGGGGACTTATGGTTTGAACTCCGTCTGTCTGTCTGTCTGTCTGTCAGTCTGTCTGTCTGTCTGTCAGTCAGTCAGTCAGTCAGTCAGTCAGTCAGTCAGTCAGTCAGTCAGTCAGTCAGTCAGTCACACTTTTCTGGATCCTGCGATAACTTTAAAAGTTCTTCATATTTTTTCATGAAACTTGAAACATGGATAGATGGCAATATGGAGATTATGCACGTCATTTCATTTTGTTCCTACGTCAAAAATTCTGGTTGCTACGGCAACAAATATATGTAAAAAATTTTTTTACTGACAATGGTGGAGTTTCACTGGTAGGGGACCATATTGCTTGGCAATCTCTTGTTAACTAATAATATTATTAGTTCCTTAGCAAAGGTGTGTTATTTTTAGATTTCATATAACAGTATGGGACAATATTTACGCAATTTGATTATTTTGTAAGGCTAAAATAATTTTTAATTAACCATTTGTTTTCTGATGAATGTTTCTGCTTAGTAAAACAAATCCCAATATGGACCATTACAACAACAATTAAGCTTTGAACATGAGCACACATGTGTTAAACATGGTCATTGGTCCAACAGAGTTTGTAGTAACACAAGAATTCGTGACAAACACAAATATATACCGTCCCCAGGCTAGTTAATACGTTCAATGTATTAATGTACACCTAGGCCGTGTGTCACCGATTAAGTTGTGTTTCATTCTTGATTTACATTTGATGAAAAAAAGACAGCACTCTCTTATGTAAAAATATGTAAAATAGTGGTAGAGCAGTTAAGTTATGAAGCTTTGAAGGATATTTGTATGGTGGCTTAAAAAAAACTCTTTTGGTGTTGTTGTTTTATTAAGGAAGTTGTTAAAAAAAAATAGTTTGCCAATTTGTTTCCTTGAAAATGCACTTGTGCTAAAAGACATAATTTTGAATGCTACTACAGAAAAAAACATTGTGAAGTGCATATCCTTCAGTTGAATGAAGGGGTTACTTGATGATTTATTTTTTGTGTGAATTACACCAAGTTAGTGACTAATGGGTATTGTGAATACCATTGGGTAAGCAAGAAGACTATGGTGAATAACATAAAGTGAGCAATTTGTATCTAAGCATTCTGAAGCAACAAAAAGTGTGACTTTTCCTGACATCAGTGGTTGATTTGACAAATGGACTCTGACTTTTGGTAATGTCAGTAATTCAACTGACAGGTGGACTGAGCAGATATGGAGGACGCGGGCAATTATGTGCTACTGGAGGTAAATCTATCATCATCATCATCATCATAATCATCATCATCACCATCATCATCATCATAAATCATTGAATATGTCTGAATTCGGTGCCATATTACACGTTGCGTGCAGCAAAAACTGTGTAAATGATTGCGTTACACATAAATTTTTTGGCCAAGAACACAGACTTATTAAATAAATTAATTCTGGTGGCCTAAAAAAAACATGTTGTGGTTCGGGTCACCCGACCCTACCTAGGAAAATGCGCAGACCCTAAAGTTTTCTTTGCCGTGCCGACCCTAAACTTTTTGAACATTTTCCGGTAGGATAAATATCAAAGCGATATCGACTTATCCGAAAATTGTGAGAACCGATTTATGATTCTCTGTCAATTACGTCATGTATCTCTTTACCCACCTAAAGCCCGCCTTAAGGCGGATCATCATTGTAATGGAAAATCGATATTGGCCACTGAGAGCGCATGCTTTGAATGAGTATCAACACTCGCAAGCAGTCATACCTGTACCTGCAGTAAAATCATGCAGACGACGAGTGACGTAATTTTCATAAGTGTGTGATTTAATCGCAGTTTGTTGGCTTTGTTATTTGACACACTCATCGGTCCCTACGGTGTAAACCTCCTCAATGAAATCTTGGCCGCTTACTTAGATGACAGATGATGGCAATCGGGTAAAATCCTCGTGGGTATTGTGCATTTCATGCATAATAGGTTCAAAACATTTATTTGATACATGCGCTATAACAAATTATCGTTGAATTAATTACGCACAACTGTTAATGTTTCGTTCGATTCTCAAATAAGCATTATTCAATTTGTAATCCGAAACACGCTTCTGAATTTTAATGCTTACAGGACATTTACAAATTCTAGCATCAAATAAACAGTGCTTTATTCTTTGTCTCAATAAAAAGCTCTCGAAAATTATGCAGACATGTAGAACGTCGCATAGGAAGTGTGGGTGTATTTTGTGTTGTATAAAAACGTGAACATCACATCACGTCAGGCGATTTACGCGTGTTCAGTGGAAAAAAAAACGACCAGATTTCTAGGTTGGCGCTAAGGAAAAAAACTTAGTCGCCAAATCTAGGGTGGTCCGGCGGCATGCCACCCCCTCCCCCCCACCCCCCCGGATTTTTTTTTCATCCTAGATTGTCTGTGGTGCGTTTTGGGGCTATTTCCTGAGCAAAATTAAGACTATTTGTTTCTGAAATTAGCCCTTTTTTGCTTGAAAATTTTTCTTTGCTGGTGAGCCACTTGCTGACATTTTGCAGCCAATTTATTTGTTTACATAGACACCAGTGGCGTAGTGATAATGATACACTAACACCGTTAAACAGTTTTCGGTACATGTGGTATTTAGGTTTGAAACCACTAAAGCAGCCCGCCCGTCTCGGAAATAATTATACGACATTTTATAAAATCCAAACATTTTTTTTTCGTTTTTGAAGAAATGCGTGAGGAATTACTAAGTCAGCATGAGACCGCCATTGCATGTCAAAAAAAGTGAGACTCACGATGAAACCGTGAACCTTGACAGGTATAGACGTTTTTGATTCTGCATTCACATCTGCACTATTTTAGACGTCCTCCGATCGCGAACCTAACATTTGGTCATTTCCTGAGTTAACATTATTCTGTCCGCTTTCTTTTCTAAAGAATTGTGTTAATTTCTGTTGCTTCGACTTTCCATTTTCGCTCGCAGCATCCATTTTTCCCAGAATCTGCAACTCACTTTCTAAATCGGTCTTTCAAGTCGCATAGCGACCGTAAAGGGAAGTAACTCTTATCTACTTTTTTAGCCAATCAAAATCGTTGTGTCTTGGGAAATTAGTTTATAGTGGCTATGTCAATGCCATAACTCCGCCCATCTGATTAAATGCCAATCCGTACTGGTCGATTCGATAACGTTGAATCATAACATCTATAGCATAGGTCATTACACGGCACGCTTCAGTGATTCAGTCATCACGTAAATAGCCAAGTAACCAAAATGTTCAAAAAGTCTGGTTGCAGTGTAAAGCTTGACCAATTAAGACATTAGCCATGTGGATTATCGACCTAGGCGGTCTTCATTATCCCCTGGGGCCTTTCCGGTAAGGATGTTATCTTTGTAATCTTGGCGATGTTTCTGGCGATTGATACGGCCTGAAAACAGGCAATTAGAGTGTGCATTTGTAAAGCATAGGGTCTATTTTTTTCCAATCGCCAATTTCATGAAAATCTTATTTTTAATCGCCAGCTAGGAATTGTAATCGCCAATGGCGATTTCGGCGATCGGTAACGCTAACGTAGGATTTGACGTTATTTCATCTCATCTTTACATGTTAATAGTAACAAATGCCAAACTTTATTTGATACATAAGAAAAATGGCGAATGTTTGTGTTTCTTGAAATTCTTGAGCACTTTCATAGTATTTACCAGAATTTGCGTTAAAACTGGAATATACTGGATTATCGGGTAATGAGTAGCGACGGGCAAAGTAGTAAGTATAATTATGCAGTAATAGATAGAAAGCATGGTTGATACGGATGTATTAAGGAATCGATCGAGATGGGATTATGCGTATCTATGCGGGAAATACACTACACAATAATGGAAACACTTTTCTATGGTGTACATAGAGGTTTTATGTGAAAACCATCAGCATAGAATGACTTTTAAAGGGGCCTTTTCACAGATTTTGGCATTTTTTAACTTATTCATTGAATGCTTTATATCGATAAATGTAAACATTGGATCGTAAAAGCTCCAGTAAAAAATCAAGAATATATTTAAAAAAGGAAAAGAACATTGCCCGGACCAGGTTTCGAACCAGTGACCCCTGGAGTCCTGCCAGAGTCCTGAAGTAAAAACGCTTTAGCCTACTGAGCTATTCCGCCGAGTACACATATGTGACGTATTTTATACCTTATATAAGCAATCTTCGTAGTTTCACAAAATTTAGCGACAAAAACAGAACTCTCCAAATTATTCAATCGTTTCGCGTTGCAACGCTTTATAATTTGTAGGTTTTAAAATCGTCAAAAGATGCATATAATGGCTATATTAGACCATGGTAAATGTTCAGTATTACTGTTTCCTCACAAATATCATAACTAAAACGAAAATTTGCGAATCTGAAACAACTTTTTTCAATTTTGTCAATTTACCAAAGCGTGAAAAGATCCCTTTAAAAACAGTCTGGAGAAAAAAAAATAAAAAAAAATCGACCTACCCTACCTAAAAATTTGTTCAATGTTACCCGAACCACAACATTTTTTGGCCTAAGCAGCATAAAAAAACTGAACCCCACACAGTCACATTATCCAGCACCCTGTTTATTACCAAACCCAACGGTTTATTATAAAGTTCTTACATGAAAATACTTCACACCTACACTAAAATCTTGCCCAGTCTTTATAGATTCTACACCATCACTGCTAGAAATATTGTAAGCTTTTCAGTGCTATTCATTAAGGTTGACTTTACTATTTATGACTGTAATATACTTATTTCCAAATCAATTGACAACCTAATGAAACATTGATTTTCATTTGTTTCATTTTCACTCATAGCTCAGATATTGAAGGTGGTATTCTTGTTAGCACTTTTGTGATATATAGTGTATCTTAAGGGTCAATTCTGTAAATATGGGCTCATGCTTTTTTATTGCGTGAAGAGATGGGTTCTGGTTTCTGGCTGTAAACGCTGAAGTGTTTGGGGTGAAATATATTGCACTCACCTTTCTTCTATCAATATATATGTCATACTTAACTGATTTCTTATCCTATCTGAGTGCATTATTTTATCTGGGATTTTCTTTTTGTTTTGCTTGTGGACCAGGAATAATTCTTTCATTGATGGTGTAATTAAGGAATTCAAATTGATTTTATTGTCATTAGTTAGTGTTTATAGTAGTTATCACAATGATGGAGTAATTTAACTCAAGAAAATATTAATATTGTGTTTGTATGTTAGTGGGAAAAAATGGTACAATATAATAACTTATCAATAATAAGTGTATGAATTTAAAAATTCTAAGAATAAAATCAATCATTTACTGCATTTAAATATGTTCAAGTGTTTGAGAATGTTGTTGTTTTTATAAACAAAATTAAAGATAAACAAAATGTCAGTTAGTAAAATTACATCAGCACATGACTTTATGTTCAATTATTTTGAATGCTTGTTATTTTTTTGTCAGAGCGCAAAATGTAAGAAGGAAGTTAATTAATTATTAAATTACATCATTCCCATCTTTAGGTGTAAGGGATAGAGAAAAACCTCATTGATACAATTAAAAGTAATCAGTGACTGGTGATAATAAGAGGAGTGTTGACCCTAGATAAAGATTTAATTTTCCATAAGATTGACATAAATATTATCTATAATTTTATCATCATAAAAAGGAAATTATCGTTATTTATTGACAATCAGATTGTTAACAATATGCAGCAATCTTGTTTGTTCAAATGTTAACTGTATCCTGATACCAACCGAGGCTCAGGCAACATATTCATGGAATAATGTTTTGTTTGAATGCTTAGTACAAGTGATTTTGTTATTTTCTTGTGTCTGTGAAGAGTATAATTTTCAATAGATTATTTGTTAAAAAAGAAATTTAAAGGAATGATATTTTTTTTTTTAAAGAAATCAGGAACCAAGAAATATTCAAGAATACAGGTTGCCAAATTGTACATTGGGGATTTGGAATTGCCTAGGATTGTCACAATATATTTTAAGAGAAAGGCTAGATTTAATGATCTCTGAGAGTATGGCTACACTGCTAATTAATTAGTTATTCTGAATGTCTGATAATTAATTCAGAACTGATATAAACTTTAATGGGGTTCAGTCAGGCAGTGTTCAACCATGGAAATTAGAGAATGTGGAAAGCAAAAACTCTGGAATGTAAAATTATTGTTAGTCAAATCCTTCAGGTTGGATTAAATGAAGGTTTTTGCTGGTTCATGTACCTTGTGATTAGAGGTAAATAGTGAATGCTGTCTTATGTGTAAATTAGGCCCATAAATATTGATGCAATAATTGTTTTGCAGACAGATTAGAAGTGGTTCACTATCTTTTATCATTGATAAATAGCCTGAAAATTGATAAACATACAGTAAAATAAATGATAAACCTTGTAGACTGGTGATAACTGATGATGTAGATGATGATAAATAGATGGGGAGATGAAAGGCTGTGTTTCCAAGTTTGTTAGTAACTGAGACTTGCACAGTATGGTCCTAGTGTTTCAAGTGCTTCTGTATGTGGACTTTCTGTGCTACTCAATATTTATATTAGAGCTGGTTTCTAGAAAAACTGGATTTAATTTCTGTGCATAAAGTCTGTCCCAAATTAGCCTGTGCTTGCACACTAATTTAGGATGAAACATATGCACATGATTTAAGCCCATTTCTCCTAGATACTGGTTATATTATTGTGTCAATTTTCGTCGTTTGTGGGCGGTAGCTTTTCAATTTTTGCTACTTAAAACACATTTCTGACTAGTAATTGCTAATAGCTATCTAATGTCGACTGTGAAATATGAAATGCAATTTGAATTCATAAACAAAGGGAGATAATCTCCTAAATTCATAAAGGGAGGATATTTTCGCTAAATAAAGGGAGGTAATTCAACTGTGTCGGCAAGTAAAGGAAGGTAATGAAGTGTTCAGGAGCAGCATGGCGTCGGTTGTTCAGACGCAGGAAAGAGGTGTTGCCAGGGGCAGACGACTTTGATCAGGTGACTAACCCAGTTATTTACGGCCATATACGCATAGTAGTTTTAATATTGTCATCGTTTTATAACTATTAAAATTGTTGGAGTGGGAGACACATGGTGCCAGTAAAATTGCAATCTTCTCTGTCAATCAATTGAACATTTGTAAGTTTAGTACATGCACACATTTAAGTTAAAATTCTAAATTCGATTCATAATATTTTTTATGAGAATAACAGTGGCACACAGCCAGGGACAATATGTATAATCAGAGATGCGGTGTTGACCATGAGAATCTCTCATGCGAACCACTTCAAACAATCATTACAGAATAGTACACAATTGAAGGACCTATAAATTACTATATTCCAAGACCCCCCCCTACAGGTAACTTAACCATGTGGTCTGAAGCATTCCAAATATTTAACTCCTGAGAAATAGTTAGATTTGTTACTAATTGTAAATAAATTGTTATTTATTGTCAGAGTCCTGTGAATATTGCCCGTTAAAAAACGCTCTAGTTCTTTTGCCCAGTATTTAACATTTTTGTTGTGTCAAATATAGGTCTCTCTACCTACACTGACTTAGTCATCGATAAATTTTTATTAAATCAAAGTTATTGGACAGTATAGGCCTGATTGTGCTTAACGATAGGTCTATAATAAATACCGCAAATATTCCCCAGAAGATATCATGCATTAATGGGCTTTTGATTATTGACAATATAATTATTTGGTGTGAAATATTTTTTTTTACATTTGATTAAATCACCCGAAGGAAGATCAACCATTGATAAGCTAGAGGGTACAGAAAGATTTCTCGCTATCTAGTCAGCTGATTTATCTTTTGTGGGAGAGCTGGTATTGTAACAGATAAACGATCATAATTGTTTGTATTTGCGATCTGATAGCTGTTTGGATCGTCTAAGTGTCTATGACTCAGTAATAATGTATTTTTTTCCAAATTTTTGCTAGCTGTTAATACCATTTAATGCGTTTAAGCAAGGGATGAACATCTAAATCTTGGCATTGTTTGAAATGTTAGAATTAGATGACTTGATAATGGGTATCTTTTGTTTCAGTTTTAACTGAATTGTGATTCAAACAGATTGCGGTGATACAAATTTGATTATGTCGCGAACTTTGTGACATTATGTCTGGATAAACATCAGGGTTTTCCAAGTGATCGGTTATTAAACGTAGGTCAGGACTGTTAACCATCTGATGTATCCATGAGCGTTGTTAGCGCGTTGACACTGTCACAGGTGTGATCCTCAGATAGCAAATGTGAATAGGGACTTTAATGTGACCAGATATCATGGTCATCATCTAAAATACTAAATTGACAATGAGTCAGATCGGTTAAATATGTCTGTACAGTTGATTGTGGGTTGAAATGAAGCACTTTGACTTGAGCCAATTTTTTTCCCAACCGGAATGATGGATTTTCCTCTGACAAATATGAAATTTGGGACCAGTATATAATGAAAAAAAAGGTGCACTTGAAAGCTTAATGTTCAACATGGGTCAGACTTAAATGTTGCAAATAATATGTATCTTCATGAGGAAGTTACCTTAAGTATAATTATCCCTTTAACACTCAGAAACAAAGTGAAAATGGATATGCAACCAGCATGCAACCAGAACAGCCTGGGAGTACCTCTCAGGCTGTTCATGTTTAATGCTGTTTGCTGCTCATCAGTATCGAAGGGTAGTAAATGAAGCCTGTAAAACTTAATTCTATGAAGAAATATCTTTAATTTAATTTGATTTTCTAATGGGCTTTAAACTGGTCAAAATGCATATCTGAGGAGAAAATGGATAATTCATGATTGCCACAATATCAGATTGTAGCCTTCAATAGTTCACAATTATTATATACATCTTTACCCGATTGTTCTAAAGGAGGGGCCCTGAGGGTATCCCAGGGGTTGGGGGGGGACAGGGGGGTCATCTGATATCAGCCTCACTACCTTTGATCTCTGGCGTATGTGGTAATTCTAGAGGCCTACACTCAATGTTCTTGCCAGTACCCATTGAACATCCATGCATAATGGATGATGATTGTGGAGGGTAGGTGGGAAACACTGATTAAATACAGGGTATTTATGTACCCGTCACTTAATTACAGGTCGTGTTTGGAATTTGTAGGTACATAGTTGGAGACAGACTGTGTCACATTTATGATACGGGTATTGGGTTTTTCGTAGGTCAAAGAAATCCACAAATTTATCATGTCATGGGATTCGTTTGCTCTCTTTACCGCTGTATTTGAAACTCTAACAAAGAATAATAGTGTCACATAGTTTAAGATAACCTTGTTTTACTTTTGTTTTACTAAAGAATTTAGATTCATGATCCATTAAATTATCCTATTTTAAAATAACAAGAGAAATTTAATAACATCAAGAATAATTTGTGACAATATTCAGTTGTAATTAATCATAATTAATTGTACATGCACGTAACATGTCATGTACTTTTTACTTTACATGTCAGTTTTCTCGGTGAGACAGCGGATGAAAAAATACGTCATTCAAGTCATGCAAGTTTTGCAAGTTGCACAAACAAACTAACAGAAACTCTTGCAGTGTTGGAACCGAATTTTGAAGGCCTTTGCAAACAGTTTGGATCCAGATGAGACGCCACAGAACATGGCGTCTCATCAGGATCCAAACTGTTTGCTATTCTGACAGCATTTTCTTTGATTTTTGCTAACTTAAAAAATTCAGCAGACGACATTTAAGCAGACGACAAATTTCCTAGCATGCAAAGGGTTAACAGTAACAAACACTGCATCAGCAAGTAAATTCCTTCAATTGCCTAACGAGCTTGAAATTTATTTCATTGTGTCGGGCGTAATTCACATTAAACTTTACTTTTGTAAATATTTTCCTGCCGATCAGATGACGAGTAATTTCAGGTATCCAATATCGAGCAAAAGTCGTTAGGCTCCAAACATTCTGACCACATCTAAACCTTGTAACAAAGCCCATTAAATGTGGGTGTATCACTGCTCTATGTTGGAATTTAAATTTTAAATGGTCGATTTGTAGGGACAGAATGATTACAGGGTTTATACTGACATGCTGTCTTAGGCAATTTTTGTTGAATTGATGTCTTTTAACGTTTCATTAAGTTGTTAACATTTATCTTCGTCCCTGACTCTCAATTTATAGTCTCAATTTGTACACTTCTTTCACATGATCCTTTTCATCACATTTTGGTTTAAGGATCTTTTTCCCAACAGTTTGATTAAAAGGATCATAATTTCATCACAACTTGAGTTTCAATGGATCCACTTAAACACAACTTGGTCTGAGGTGACCCATTTTAATACAGTATGTCAAGGGTTTAGTGTGACACTATTGTATCTTCTTCAAATTGCTTTATAAGATATGATAGTTTGGCGCTCAACCGTCAATTTGTTTGATGAAGATCCTTTAATACTTTCTTAGTGTGAAGGGTCCCTTTTTTATCTCATGGAGTAGTGGACCCTATTCACCAGATTTTGTTTCAGGGGGGGGGGGGGGGGTCCTTAGGAACTTAGGAACTTTTTTGATAACTGGTATTGAAATTCAGTGTGGCAGCTGGATAGTTAAATTATGATCACTTAATTATAATTTTCTTATTGTTTACTGAAAATTGGCCCCTCTCTGTATTAACTCATTGATTGGACGCGTGTATGACTTTGTGTGCATGTCTTTTATTTAAATCATAATGTATGAGTGTTGTCTACCCTATGTTGACCTTTGAATCTCTTACTTAAATTTAATTTAGTGTCAGTCAGCTAGTAATTGACTGAATAACATGAAGCACTGTAGTGCATTTTAGGGTGATTTAGAGAAAATGAAACGGATCTGATATACTTAAGCAAATTATGATAAAAAAAGCTAAGACATAACTGTCACATTTTTGGGGTTCTAAAATTGAGCTGAAAATGAAAGTGTTTTAATCTTTCTTTTAACAGCCTTCAGTTCCTCAAATTGATCCTTACAAAGGTAAATAATTTTAATAAAGATGAATAAATGTTCAAGTGTGCCCATAAATCAACATTAAGTACATGTGAAGGGTCATTAAGGGGACATCAGGGTTGTTAGGTATTAAATACTTGTTTTGAGGGGACATGAAAAAGGTGACCGAAGTAAAAAAAATCAGTTGCACAACAGGATTGATTTGTGGTCACTTTTTTGTATGACAAAGTTAGTGGATTTTGACATTTTTCAATAAAAAGATGATTTAACCCTTTCACAATCAGATACACATTTTGACTTGTTGTAGTCAAAATCAAATTAAATTTAAGATGTTTGTTACTAGATTTAAGTTTGAAAGGCTTCAAATCCAATTCTTTGATACTGATGAGCAGCATAAAACCTGAACAGCCTGCTAGTAACTCGCGGGCTGTTCTGGTTTTATTCTGGTTTCATAGAGTCATATTGACCTTGCTTCTGAGCGGAAAAGGATATTGGGATCAAACCTGGGACGTTCTTATCGCCAGGTGGACACCATATTTAGTATGCCACTGCAACATCTCAACCAGTCTCCGCTGGGGAAGATACAAAAAAATTTATATGCTAAACAGCCGAAATCTTAAATTGTTTATACCCTTAAAAGGATGATACTGTACATAAATAACAGGATTTAAACGACATACGGTACTAGTATTGAAAATACTTGATTAAACAACTTTGTGCTTTGCCATGGACATAGATTTCTAAACTGAGGAATTTACTTGTGGCATTTATTTTTTGGATTTTCTTTCAGGTAATATTTGCTCACTGTATAATGGAGAAATAACTTTGTGTTTAAAACAACATACTAATTATGCAATTACAATTCAGACAATTGGTACAGTTTTGTTAAAATTCTGACTATTTGTACTGTTTCCAAAAATATATTTGGGGATGTTTATTCAATATTGAATGACAATTCATTTTGTTTACATGTAAGAATATTACATCACTGTCAAGTCACAATTTTATATTACTGGATTGCTTGAGGCATGTTTAATGGGGATGTAAATGAATAGTGTGGGAGCACTATATGTCAAATCAGTTACTAATGTTTGCATAATTAGTCACTAAAATTATAACCAATTAAATTAAGTTTACTTTATGGCTTGATGCATAATTAGTCATTAAAAATAAGAACCAATTAAATCAAGTTAACGGTAAGGCTGCTCCAACAGCTAATGTCATGTTAATAGCTTTAACATCACCAGCTGTTAATAATATGATTAAGACATCGAGGTTCGCCCTTACGACTTTTGCTGTCATTTATTAGTATTTGATTTAACAATTATCACCTAGTAAGTGTTTCCTGTTTGATTTACTATGTAAGAGATACACAGTTGATGTGACAGGTTATACACAAGTTATAGAAATGATTATCAACCATATGTAGTAAACATGAAGGTTATTAGTAGGTGAATTATTGCAGTTGTCATGACAATGTTTACGATATTTCTGTATTCTAACCCTCCCCAAATGGGCAAACATTGGTGACATCAAGGCCTGTTTAAGGGTCAAACTGTGATTAAGAGCTTATGCAAATTTCCTGATGGATACAAATAATTTTGACTGGTCATTAATTGCAGCATGATCTTGCATAAATTAACCTATAGAATGTTGTAATAGGCTACATGCCACTAATTTTTGTTTGTTTAGAAGCCAGTTTGAGTGGAGTTGAGAATTAAGTTTGAATCAATTAAGAAATATTCTAGATTCCTTTGTTTTTGAAAAAATTAACATTAGCTTTGGCAGTGTTCATACTGGGATGCCCTGTGCAGAATTCCTGCAAAGTAATCAAAAGTCACAGCCTCAACCTGAGGCACACTTTTTTGTAAGGTAGATATGCAGCACGCGTCATAATACTACTACAGCGAATTGCTGTAAGTTCTATCTGAAGTACTTGCAATTTTTAAGTTTATTTTAAATAAGAATTATCATCTTCCAAAGTTAAATTTAAAAATGAAATAGTGAGTGTACAATAACACTGTTGAATTTTTTGTCTAAATTTCTGCAGAAAACTGACAATGGTTGAAAACTAAAGGGGAAAATGTTAGTTGGCCAAAACCACTTTGCATGTTAAACTTCAGCATAAGCCACAAGTGAACAAACTAAAAAAGATGACATTTAAAACAATGCTGCCTTGATAATTATTTTGTTTTATGTATTTTGACACAATTAAAACGCAATTTAACACTGCTGTGGCTGTTGATATTAATTTTTTGTTTCTTGTATGTGTTTTTTATCAGCTCAAATTTTTTGTATTGTCTGATAAAATTTGTCAAAACCAGAAAAATATAAATCTATACACATCTATTGTTCCAAATCATGATGACTTTTCAATATCTTCGTTCTAAACATATGCCTTTGGCAAAACAGTTTTTAAAGGAAATTCGGCCAGTATGACTTAATGGTTGCATAAATATATGTGGCCAGTGTATCAAAAAAACAAATATTGACCCAGACTTGTAAAGGTGTGCTCTAAGAAGTGATAGGGGCATTATTTCAGGGATTTTTAAGTTATATATGCTTGCAAACCATTATGCCCTCAGTTTGTAGTTTTGGGATAATATTGACTTGAACTTGGTCAAGATGTTTATTGAAGTGGTGTTGTGTATATTTGGCAGGTGGTCTTGAATGTGCAAGATGGGTCAATATTGACTCTGGTCAGATTTCAAGAAGTAAATCAGATGAATTATAACCCTTGGGGACATTGATTTGCATATAACTGACTTGCCTGCCATGTGTTTTCTGGGGGTGTATAAGCAGCAAAGCTCTTTTTGGCAACATTGCAAGACACTTCTTAACCCTTTCCAACTTTGAAGGCAAAGTGAAAATGGCTTTGTGCAAACAGCATAAAACTAGAACAGCCTGCGAGTAACTTGCAGTCTGTTCAGGTTTAATGCTGGTTGCTGCTCATCAGTATCTAAGGGTTGGAAATGAAACCTTTAAAAATTGAATTTAGTAAGAAATGTCTTTAATTAAATATAACTTTCTAAGACACTGACTACAAATGAGTTAAAATATGTAAACTATCTAAGTAGTAAAGGGTTAAATTAATTGAATTTCTTACAATATCAGCATGCATTATCAGCCCTTGTCAAAACAAAATCTCAAAATTATGAATTTGAAAGTAGCAACTTTTCTGTAATCTTAAGTACACATTCTTATGAATAAAGACTGATAACATTTTTGACATTAATTTCAGATATGTCAAATATAGATAAAACCTTTCTTCTTAAGGACCTCTTGATAAGTGACTTTTTTCATTCCAGTGGGCTTATAAGATACCTACAAAATATCAATGTAACCCTGTAATGTTGTGTATTAGAGGAGGTATTTTGATACGCAAGAAACCATGATATAGCAATATGGTTTATAATGGTAGGCATGACTTACGGCATTGATACCACTTAATACCCAATCAAATGCCTCAGTAAGAGGCCCCTGTCACTTGATCAGTGACCTATGTTGATTCAAGGTTTTATGGTAGGTAAACATGATACACTTTACTGGTCACTTTGTGTACAAATATTTGTCCACCAGGTTGAAATGTGACATAAAAGTATTCCGATTTGTTTTTTCTTATATCGTATGTAGTAGCACAATTACTATGGTTGTGAAAGTTCTAAAGAAAACTGGTCAGACTTCTGTGAATTTATGCTATTTTTCTTGTGAGAAACTATTGGTGCCTTGCTATTTTATGGTATCCAGAAAAGAGTGTTGTTTTTAATTTGGAACTAGACCAAAAAGGAAAATAATTTTCTGAGAAAATATTCCATAAACCAAAGGACTGTTTAGTAATACCATAACTAAGTGGACAGTTCTTGTTGCACTGCATTATTTGGGAGACATTTATTGCTGCATTATTTTGGGAGACTTTGATTGCTGAATTATTTGGGAGACATTGATTGTGGGAAATATATCTTCAGAAGTGTTAATAACTGTAATAAGTTTTTGGACAGGAATCTGTGTGTGAGTCATGCACGAGCTACGGAAGATACACGATGGCACGTGGCTCTTTGTACAGGTATAATGCATTCTTAAGGATACAGCTTTGCTCTTGTTTGTTGTTAGCATAGACATAAAATGTGCCCTTCATAGTTATTGTGGGATAGTTTTTTTCAAAACTTTACAATGGCAAATAATATGAACTTTATGTTCCCTTCTTTAACAAATAGAGTATTTTGTAATGCTCATTATTGATGTATTAAATCAATACATTTGCTTAAACATATGATGCACTTTTCTGCACAGAGAGATTTGACATCAGATGCCTTTTTCACAATGCATCTGATATTATTAAAGTTGAAATGATTAATTAATATCAGCATTTTTTTACCTAGGTTGCATGTACTTTTTAAGAATTTTCATACAATTTTCTTTATTATGTTATAAAGTTTTTCTGCTACTATAATCAAACAGGTAAGTTGCAATAAAAATTACAAATTTTGACAAATTGTTTGGATTGTTAAAATTGACACTGTCGTAAATTTTGACATCGTAACGATGATATTTTCAAAGCAGGGATGAAATACGTGACCTGCCTTTGAAGTGTTCATATAATTTTATTTAATGGTATAAAAATCAATAAAATTATGTCCCCTAAAATGATAATTGAAGAGCAAGGTAAATACTGCTTGAAAGTTGATATCTTGAATTAAAATTTTGATCAATGTTTAGGACCAGTAGATTACATGTGTTTGATGCAATAAATGATGACCTCTTATTTGAAAGATTTTTAAAAAGTTTTTATGATATCATCTTTTCTGCTTTAATCAATTGCTCAAAATAGTTTAAAAGGATAAGTATGGGGAGTTACATTTTGTGTATTGTGTATGTTGAATTTTCGTTTTTGAGTTGGGTAACAACCAAAATGTCTGGGATTGTCCAAAATCAAACATTCATCTATTTTAATGTGAATTTTTACAAGATTTCGTCTTTTTTTACTGTATATGAACATCAATTTTGTTTCTGTGTATTGAACTTTACGTTAACTTTTCTTTTTTCTGCCAATTGGTCCTCTGTCAAGCTGCCCAAACAAATAGTTTATGCCTCATTTTGAGTGCAATTATTTATGTCATGGTTTTTATGGATGTCTTTCTTCAGAGAGCATTACCCATTTATAGGGCAACGCACTTTCTGGTCAATTAACATGTTACAGTTTCCGTTACCTGGGAACTTAGCCAAGCTTTTGTTTTGCAAAATAGTATCAGTCAGACATTTGAGGCTTGTTTATTTATTTATTTGAGGTGACAAAAAAAAATTTGCTCTGTGAACAGGTGGTTCAATGCATGTGCACACAGGCTTATTAGGGAAGGCACTTTCCCCCTAAACTTGATTTTTGCTAAGAAGAGACTCTCTAAACGAAAACAAAACAAAACGGAAAGTGTCATCCCTGATTATCCTGTGCAGACTGCACAGGCTAATCTAGGATGACACTTTACACACATGCATGAAAACCCTTTTTCACAGAGCCCGGGCCATTTATTTTCACAGAGACCGGCCATTTATTTTCACAGAGCCCGGGCCATTTATTTTCACAGGCAAATGGGAAATTTGTATAATCCTAAGCACAAAAAGTCGATTGTTCGAACATATAAACAAAGACTTACTGTTACATGTTGTAAGCATTAAACAATTTACGATGAGTGTGTAATCATAAAGTTGCTTGGGTGTAAAACATTTTTTTTACAAAAGGTTTCTTTTTTTCACGCTCATCTCCATGACATTATAACGCATAGCGTCTATAGCATAATTGTTTTTTCCCTTGATACTTCCGACCACTTTTATTGATAACTAATGGAAAATGATTTACTGGTTGGATGGAAACTGAAGCTGATTTTCCTTGTGATAACAGCTTAATTATCACTGTCACATCAGGTGAATTATTTTATTATTGATTTTCCAGGTATGATTGTTGCCATAGTGAGCTGTGCTTTTGTTGCAGACGCATGTTACAAATGTTATGATTGGTGGAAATTTACGAAGGCATTTTTTGATTGGTCAGTAGAAAAGAATACTAATTGAATTTAAGCCACCTGGAAAATATATTTCACACATAAATGTCCAGACAGTGTTTATTTCAGAAAACTGCCCTTTGTACTTTGATCAGCTCTTTATTTTGCAGGATCATAAAGTTTGTTTAAGCCGAAGTAAATATTGACCAATATTGATGAGTGAACAAAGCCTCTGACCCACAGTATGGCTATGACACCTTGTTAAATCTTACTAACAAGTGAGATTGCTTCTAGGCTATTCAGACCGTACTCTGGATGGCAGATGGCACGGTCTGTCATTGTCATTGAAGTCGGCAGTTTAGGTTAAACAGTGGGTTAGATACCATTGTGAGGCAGCTCTTTATCGTTGTTAAACTGCATTTTGAAATATTAGACTGCATTTGCCTGCAGTAGTTTATACTGTGAAGGATTATAAGAATATGATCATTGCATGGATTGCTATTTAAGTTGTGCCGTTAGAAGTTTGAATTGCGGATATTTGTATCAATATTGATGGTTTAAGTACATAATAAAATGTACATAATAAAATGATATGAGGATATTGATATTAATATGAAATATTGATGGATTTTCTTGGAGTTTATCATAAATGTGTCATAAAACAATGAACTAGGGTCTGTTGTTTAGAAAATGAAATTGTGTCACTGACATTAGTGGTTGTCGCAATAATTTAACTATATAAATATAGAGTTGATTGCCAACATTTGTGCAATAAAGAAGTAAGAATTTCGGAATATATATCAATATTGATGGTTTCAGTCAATAATAAAATATTGATGGATTCTCTTGGAGTTTAGCATAAATGTGTCACAAAACAAGAGACTCAATTTGTTGTTTGGAAAATGAAACTGTGTAACTGACATTAGTGTTTGTGCAATAAACATCACAGATTCAACATTGGACATGATTAATCAAACTAAACTGATTGTTATACCTACAAATGGTTTCATTTTGTCATCGACAATTCTTGTCTGAAAGATTAAATATAATATGAGTGATATGTATTACTTTTTTAACATGAGATATGTTAATGTATTTTGCTACATGTGACGATACCCACAGAGGTCTATGAGTGGTTTGTGTGCCTTAGAAATGATGATGGTGAACATTAACTCTAGTTTTTTGACAGTGACTGAGTCACACGAGTATGAGAATCTGGTCAACATTCAGAACATGCGTGGACCTGAGCCGATGACTGTGGTAAGTCCTGTTACGGGGTGAGGGCGGGAAGAGGGTAACAACAGGGTGATGTACATGGCAAGGCGTAATACTCGCCCATTTGCCGGATTGACACGTTTTACTAAAGAAATCTTTGGCTACAATTTCTTTACAAATACCCATTCAATATCAAACATGACCAAATTTTTAAAATAGTAAGACTATGGCGAATTAATGTTTGGTTAAAAAAAATTAGACAGGGAAAGTTTTGCATGGGATACTTATACTTCCTTGTGATATGACCTAGATGTAATAGCAACAATGGACCTAGATGTAATAGCAACAATGTTAAACAAGGAGGTAGTGGGATCTATCCTGTTGAATGCTTTTTTCTAGTTAGGTTAGAATGTGTCACACTATTGGTGTATTATGCTATTTGGGGTAAGGGCTGGTGCTGGTAATGTGGGGTTGAAAGAGGTGTAAGCTGGGAGAGGATGGGACGCTATTGGTGGCAGCTGTGGGTTTTCTGGTCAGGAGTTTTGTTCCTAATACTTGAAGAGCGCTAGAGTTAAGATGCCTTTGATATTGTTCTTTATTCAACTTCTCATTTGCTTTTGTCATCTATATAAGGATTCACTGTTGTGATTTTGAAGACGTTTAATTAAGATTGATAGATTTGAATTTCATGTACATTTATGAATGAAATAGCATGACTTAACTAGTTTTAGCCAACCATTTTCTATTTGCCTTTGTTAAAAAAAAATTCAATACAATTTTAAAGGCCCCCCCCCCCCCCCCCCGAAACATATTTGTGTTGACATTTCAATTAAATATCTAACAAATAAATACACCGCTTTGTTACGATAAAATGGTTAGTGCTCAATTCCTGGTGGCATGGCCTGCTGTCATATAGTGTTAACCCGGTGTAAGCTCCAATATTGATGAACTGCCATGTACGGATTGACTCGTGTGACTTACTGACTCCAACTCATGTAGAGGCGTGAGCCCATTACGCCCGATTGCCTCGGCCATTGTTTGTGGGTAATCAGATACGCGCCAGCGGACGGCTGGGCCAATGCCCCCAGCTGATTTCTGCCAGAGATTGCGTACACTGTAGGCACCCCTTGCGATGATATCTGGACTCTATAATACCTGATCAATGGCTTGTTGCAAATAATCAAATAAGGTATTGAATGGCCGTATTGAGTATTTGTCTAAACAAATCAATTCATGTCCAGGTACTTGTATGTAGGAATATCTAATAACTCATTTACAAAGTTTTTTTTACACAAATTAACAATTGGCATAAAAAGGCAAAAAATAGATTTATCAATTGTATTCATTTGAAAAGAAATCGTGTATGCTATTATATCCGATATATTGTTTTTGTTTTATTTTTGTTTTGCCTGCAATTTTCATGTATTGGTAGAAATTAGCGACTACAGTAAATATGCTGGGTGGTGTATTGTTCAAGCACTTACATTTTAATCGGATTTGCAGGTTACTGAATTGATTATATCATTTGCATAAATCTTGGTGAATGTGACATTGAGGGCAACTTCCTGCCATGAGGATTACCCTATCACAGCGTCTATCTCAACAATGCGATATAGTATCTCAATAAAGAGCCATTCAGCCCACTTAAGGGGCCTGAAATTGGCATGTCATGTTACAAAATACTTGACCATTAAAAAACAAAAATATGTTATCCTTTTGAGATACTTGCACAAAAAAACAGCGGTGCAAACAGAGAAAATGTATCATCATTATTTTGTGAAATCTCTTGAAAACATCAAGATATTAACCCTTTCCCACTCAGAAGCAACTTGAAAATTGCTATGTGCAAACAGCATAAAACCAGAACAGCCTGTGAGTAACTCGCAGTCTGTTCAAGTTTTAGGCTGTTTGCTGCTCATCAGTATCTAAGGTTTGGAAATAAAGCCTTAAAAACTTAAATCCAGTAAGAAAGGTCTTAAATTAAATATAACTTTCCAAGGGATCGCGACTACAAAATACATGAAAATACGCAACTTAGAAGTAAAAGGGTTAACTAGACTAAATATTTTCAAAATAACAGTTATGCCTAAATTTTTGATAAATGCAAATAATTTTTCTTTGGGAAAAAACCCATCTGGTTTTGATAAGGGTATTAAGGGCTCAGCAAGGGATTTGTGGATCAAGGGACATTACTGCAGATAATACTTTGTGTCAATAGCCCGGTCTAATACCCGCAGTGTCTATTGCATGTAATAATTGGTAATTAAGTGACATTTTAAATCCTTTAGTGCAATCATGACAGTTATCCTGAAATGTTTGTCCTACAAATAGATCTGCCAGACCCTTTGTGGAAGATATTATAATGTTGTCAGTCTGTCGGCTTATTATGCCGTACAATGCATAAGTATGACCAAGAAAATGAAACGTTTGATGTTTTACTGCAATTAAGTTGAACTTAATTACAATCATGATAGTAACAAAATTGTATGTTGTTGCGGCAAGATTGAGCGAATTGATTGTATGGACATAAAGAATAGAAACAATTTACCTCACCATCATGGCTGACAATGTTATCAGATTGCATTCAAAGGCAGGGTAATAAATTCATGGTCAGTGGTTGTAGTGGTTTGGGTAACAGTAATTATTTGGTTTTGTGGTTCTGACTGGGTGTCTGGAGTCAGTGTATGTTTGATGTGTGGCTTTATATGGTAGTGAAGTGTTTGCCATCTGACTTTACATCCATACAAGGGGTTGCTGGTGTCTGGACAGGAAGGAACTATTGGCGGCTATGTTTTGTGATTTCTGTTGGAAACCGATGATTTAAAAAAAAAAAATTTTTGGAGACAAAGAAAACATGAATACTATTAACTTTTTATAATATTATTCATGATGGTGTGAGATGGGTTTTTTCTTAATATGGAAAGAAATAATTTTACCATGACAATGACTATGGAGGTTTTTAAGCCCGGATTTTATGTGGAGAAAAAAATATGAATAATTATAATGTCATAAAAGTTATCGTGAACAAAATCAGATATTTCTACAAGTAAAAATTAATGCACTTGATGTATTACATCCAAACATCATCCTGCAGAGAAGTATCAACACAAACAGTGATTAAAATGCTGTTTTCACATCAAGGCTGAAAAACTTCTCATTTAGGGAAAGCTAGAGTGATTTACAGTGCACAGTTTATGAAGAACAAACAGTTTAAGGACTGCTATTGTACCTGGCATGTCACAGTGGAGCTATGATAGTTAAGGGTCGCTCTTGACCCCTCTTTAGGTCACCCTGCAAGCTCGTGTGTCGTGGCTGACTGACACAGACTTCCTGAAGTAGGGGGTGACAATGTCAGTCAACAAGACTACTTAGCCATGATCAGGTGGATGTTTTTTAATGTGTGAACATGGAATGTGCATTTAAGATTTGTCTGTGCTAAATGTGACACTTCTGAGTGAAATATTTCTTCTTAATCATCTCGAGCTGTTTAAATAATTTATCTTAAAACTATAATCTCGTTAACTAGTTATGAAGGTTTAAACAAAGGAATAAAATTAAGATGCTTTACAAATATTGATTGCTCGGTGGTGAACATAGAATCAGTTTGCCTGCATGCGATGTTATGCGAGAAATTAAAAAACATTTCCTGGAGACAAAAGACTTGATGCTGTGATGCGTAATAACTGGGACATGCAGCTCCATTTCCATGGAAACAAAATGGCATGTTTTGTAGGCCGAACCCAGGCACAAGCTGTAAGAGTGTCTTTGTGCCGAGCTAGGGTTGGCTGATGAATCATTCGCTTTTTAAACAGCAATATCACAGCACTTTATGAGTTTCAGTGAAACTGAATTAAAATGTGGCGTGCTTTGTTAAATATGATCATTCTTGGATGTTTAGCATTGGCTGATATCAGCTAAAAGGGATACCAAGAAAAGACAATTTATGAAGATATTTGTTGGGAATTGATGGATAGGAAATTCCCCTGCCAGTGTGTTTAATTGCAAACTGTGACTGCTGATTGATTGGGAAGGTCTGGCAATTAGGAATTATTGGACGCACATGGAATGGTTTTCCCAGTTTGAAAAAAATTTGGAACATCCTTGTGAGACATGCATAAGGGGTACCTGCTTCTGAATAGAACTAAGAACAGATAGTGTATTTCACATTGTCATAAGAAAATAGCTGCACAGGATTACATTGTAGATGAGTGGAAATGTTTTTTGTGTGCTTTCTCCAGGTACAATTACTTTTTGCGGTTGATCTTAATATTGGCTGCAAAAGCTGAGATAGCTGGGGATTTTGTTCCTGTAATGAAGCAGAGAAAACTGTGGTCTTGTTTATTTTGGTGTGAATTTTCAGTGTTAGACTTTGTTAATCTTATCTGGTCCAGATATCTGAGCCTTTATTAATTATCTGGTCTGGATTAATTACGGCAACATTTGGGATTAGGAGAGACAGTGTATGGTAGATTACATGAGGATATTAACAGATGTGTGATATACACTGGTGTGGGAGAAATAATTCAGCTTCTGTGAAGTAATATAACGTGTGGAAATAGACACTCAAGAAGAATGCAATTATGTAACATTTTCGGGTGCATATTATCAAAATATAAAAACACTATTACCAGTACAGAAAGTTTAAATTAAATTGCACAATTTAGTAACTGTTACATGTATTTTGGTTCAAGGATTTTACCGTGTGCTTAGTTGTAAGATTGTGAAATTGTGACATGTAACATTTGATATCAGGATTTGGTTGTCACATGGCATACGAAAACACAACTGAAATACCATAATACCCTAATGGGAAGCTTTATCTCAGAGATTTAAATTTTGACATGGACATGATGGATCTAGGTGTTATTGATATTGATGACATGGAGGGGATGTCGTTGTTGGAGGGGCAGCACACTTATGTGAACACGGCACTCGAGGTGTTCTGGGATGAGACCATGCATCTGGTAGGCTCATATTTGATTTTTAACTTAAACAGTTAAAGTATGATCGTCATGAAACTTGGTAACAATGTTTGTTGGCATAATATGGGATATACCAGCATCCTTGGGTAATGGGGATGTTCTGTTTGAAACTTGTGTACTCTTAAAAATTTGAACATGTATGCACCAACCATTCTTAGTATAAAAAATAGACTATGACTAAAGAAATCTTACTTCTGAGTTTGCATTGACCCAGACTTTCAATGGTGCCTATGTCATAAGCACAAAGTCCTATATGAAGAATAAGGTAATTTGAGGTGTGAACCGTCAAATTTGACTCAACAATAACATATATTTAGAACATCACAGTCTCAAGAATTTTCTTTTTCTCAGACTTAAGTCTAAGAAGATGTCGGTGAATACCGTCCCACGGTCCCTGTAGCTTTTCCCAATTGCAGGCTCTTGCTTTGACATTTCTTGTTTTACCCTTCATAATGCTTTTTAGCATAGGTGCTTGCACCTATGCTTATGGTATATACCACATTTTGAAAATCCACATTGGTCGGTTACCCTTTATGAAGCCTTACCTGATCAAAAATCAGACGAAATATCTATTTAATTTAGTATATGGTAATTCTTACAAATTTTTTTTTGGAAACGTTTTTCTAACGTTTTCTTCCAAGAATATTGCTGACACCGTTTTTAGTGAATTTTTCTAAGACCGTTTTATGTCAAAAAATCTTCTTATAACATAAAACAAATTTCGTTCGTAAAACAATTCTGTTCTTGTTGATAGTGACCTCACACCTTATTTATATGGGATCCCAATTTCGATTTCCTTCGTTTACTGTTCTGTGAGAGGTCAAATGTTTACATAACTGAATTAATAAGGCCCTGGTTAAAGTATATGTAACATTTCATCGGTTAATTATAAATAGAAATTAAAACATATTCTCAGCAGGAAGAGGGGCATAAATCACTTTTATTCTTTGAAAATGTGTAAAAAATGGCGGAGTACGATGAATGTTTTCTGATTTATGACATGGATTCTGACGTGCCTTTCTATGGATTTGATGAAGTAGAGTTTAAAAGTAATAGAGTTGTGTTAATTGAAGTTAAAATGATTTACTTTGAGCCAGAAATTTACGTTACGAGTAGAGTTAACGGTTTAAATGTGGCATCGAATTTAATGGATTAGCGCGAATTCTGGACGAGTGCTGTGTCTGTAAAATATTAAATGGAAAGCTGTAAATGTATCAAGTCGGAAAAGAAAACGGATGGTTGCATAATGGTATGCGTGAAATAATGTAATTCTACGTATTTATTTTCATAGTTATGTCATTTTGTAACCATTCACATTCGTCACTATTTGGAATTCCCGTTTCTAAAAATAGAGCATTTTGTTAACAAGGGGGGCGACTCGTGATGTCAGCAATCGTTAAGGCTACAATATACTAAATAATCGAGTCATGTACTTTCTAAACAAATCATCATATTTTCCTCGAAGGCATGTTATACACTTTGTTCTGGTTTTATCGTTTGGAGATATTGATAGGGTAAGCATAGGTGTTCACTACTTAATCCCTGAAATAGGATAAAGTTGGAGATTAAAGTAAAAAATGGCACTGCAAAAGGTTACAATCCACTAGAAAACGGCCGAAAAAGGCGCAAAAACAGTCGATTTTGATTTGAGTCGAATTTGTTTTTGGTTTGAACATGACAAATCTTTTTTATTGCTTAAATCGATTCAGCTAAGAATGCCCGTCAAGAAAAGGTATGGTTATGGGGGTCTCTATGTGCAAAATGTTGTATTTATTTTCGCTCAAAGTTGTCGCTTTTACATCGAAACATATAAGGAAACTATTTAGTATATTTTGACCTAAACATTTACTTCAGCAGCAACTTCCCTGTATCTTGCAACTATGCTTTCAGCGCCATCGGCGCTCTCGTTCATCAGTGTTGGGAGGTCTCTGAGGTGTCAGACCCATAAATATTTCAGGCATCTACCATCAGTTGGTGAAAGTAGAATCTGAAGCCTTGATGAATCTAGATCAATACAATAGCAAAATGAAAAAGCAAGCTTGCAATGCGCCATGTGTCTTTAGAACAGATTGTGCCGGGAAAATGGGGAAAATCAATGGCCTCATTGTCAATACCCTTTGCTTTTAAATTGGGCGTTAATTGAAGATGATCATGCAAGCAATGCACTGTTATCTTCACTAAATGATGGGACAGCTCATTGAGATCAATGAAGCGTTTAGTGGATAACTTGATACCATATTTTGCTGCTGAACTTCTTTGTGCCCCTTTGATTTAAGGGCAGAGCTCTTAAAGGGTTAAATGTTAATAGACTTTAAAAGGGATCAGAGGGGTCAGACCCACTGCCTTGCTAGATGACTGGGGCTCTTTGTTATCCTGTCAGGGTGACTTTGAAACCAACGGTGTGGTGGGGAAAACATGTGAAAAAGCCTGCATTTAAATCCTGCATAAAATGTCTAAATATTTGTGTTGCTGAGCAGTAAATGTCATAAAAATAATGGGTATCTTCGTAACTAGACTGTTCATTATATTAACCCTTAAAGCGCTGGAGCTGAATTTTAAAGGCCTTTGCAAACAGTTTGGATCCAGATGAGACGCCACAGAACGTGGCGTCTCATCAGGATCCAAACTGTTTGCTATTATGATAGTATTCTTTGAAAAAAATCGAAGAAAATGCTAATTTTAGAAATTCTGCAGACGACATTTAAGCAGACGACAAATTTCCCAGCATGCAAAGGGTTAATTACTGTGACTTGAATGTCATTGCTATTGAAGAGTTTTAAGGTGGAGCATAATTTGACGATCAATATCTGAACCAGTAACCATGAATAAGCTTATGGTATGCACATGTGCACATGTTTATCCTTGATTGAAGCCTTGCTGATCACGTTGTAGTGAGAAATTGTGGAAAGCCAATTTCTCTCTGGCATCCTGGGTGTTAATCTCAGCAAGGAGTTCCAAGCTTGCATTTCAAAGACCACACTTCTGGTCCTTATTTGATATATATGTTGACCACAATTTCATATTTTCTGTTTCATTACTTGAAAGACCAACCTTTAATATGCTATGTTTGAAAGACCACTTGTGTTTGAAGACTACACTGAAGCACAATGTGTTTCAGACGTGAATTTAGCACAATTTGTTTAAAAGAATTCAGTCCAGTATGTTGTGTTTCACAGACTACGCTTGAGTAAATAGTTTACAAAACGTTTTCAAAGACCGTATTGAAAAACTTTGTAGTGTTTCAAAGCATGCACTTATAGAGAATACTAGGTTAGCGTTGAATACAGAGAAGTTTATGTTGTGAGGCTTAGAACGCCGGGAACGCGAGCCTTGGCGAGCGCTTTCGGTGTTCGAGCCGAGCAACATAAACTTCTCTGTATTCAACGCTAATCCTAGTATTCTATTTATCCCATTTGATTTTTTTCAACGTGACATTTAACATAAATAGATCTAATAACCTTAACAATAATTTTAATTCATTCTTAAAAGCGCTTAAAATCTAACGAATGAAACCATGTGTAGTGATATAAATGTATTTGTTCTGGTACGCAAAATTATGTGTCTTTAAAAAATTCACACACAAACTGTAAAACGAGTAAAAATATCACCATATGCCTCGATTCAATTTTACGCAGCATGCAAATTGTAACACATTACGACCGCGAATAGAAGATTTTACTTTACTAAAATTCATTTTAATTTCGAAAGAAAATGATCAAAATCCAATATGGCGGTGATTGCTCCTGACAAAATGATGTCGATGTCAACATACATGTACACTATCGATGAGTAAACAGACAACTGCAGCAACTGACACTTTATTTGACTTAATATACAGGGCAATATGTTTTCCAACTTCGGACGACGAATTTAAGGATGCGCAGAACGTGTTTTTTATATAATGTTATGGGTATGCTGTGTGTGATCCGGTGCATCAATGGCGCCCATGTTAAAATCATTTCCCTGAGAACAGGGAACGACAAAAGTACAAACAAAAAACAAAACACGTTCAAACTAGTATCTTTCCTTTAATTATCCTATAAAATCCATCTAATGATCCATTTAACTCAATAATTGACGATTTTGCATTTAGGGTCTTTAATAATTATTTTAGCATAGTTGAATAAAGACCCTTATGCCATCCTATCACTATATTCAAATGAGTTTATGAACTCAATAAACTTTCTTCTTCGTCACACGCTACGTCATGTACTCTATGTACATTACTGCTGTTAAATTCAACCGGAGCAGTTTATCAAATAATAGCCGTTAGTAAACTCGGTTGCATTTGCAGATTTCTGCATACAAGCATAATTGTGTTTAAACTTGCACAATGTTTTATGGTAAATGCCCTTATTGTACAAGAAAATCATTTAATATATAATTACACAAAGAATGGAAACCAATTTCCATTACACAACAGATAAATCAGTGGATAATACCCGTGTACAAAATTGGACGTTCCAAATTCCAGTGTGGTGCTATTTTTACCATCTTATACTTTACACAGCTCTATGCCTAACGTGAAATAAATCGGAAAGCAAATATTGCAGATTATTTATGAATTGTGCGATATTTGTATGGCGTGTTGTACATTCTTAAATGTCAAACGTATATGCATGAATTATAAACAATGCACATTACATGAAATAAGGAAAATGTGATAAATTTACAATTCAAATATGTCGATATACAGTACATGTACATGTGAAATAAGTTGCGTTTCTAATAAATCGTCAAAAAAAAATTTGGGAAAATAACACAATAAGTATGTCATTTTATGACGCCATCAATCAGCTGATTCATTATACGGAGGGCGAAAAATTATGTCATATGACTAGATTTAAAGGTTGAAGGTCGTATAATTTTGAAGCTAAAGTTTTCTCGACTTCATTTCTTATGAAAAAACATTCAGTGGTAAAGTAAAAAGTAGTCCGTGCACGCGACAGGTATATCCCACAAGGTTGAGTACAGGCTAGTATATTCCATAAGGTGTTATACCGTCAATGTTGCGTTGAAAATGGGATAATAGTGATTTATCTTTTAAAGACTTAACTTAGCTTCTAAGTAAGATTATTCTTTAATTCTTTGTATTGCATTCCCATTCCTGATTGTCTTGTGTATCAATACTTAACTATAGCACCTTACTCTTCTTAAATGCCTGATGTCTCTATGTGTATAGATCTAATTTTTAGCTCGGCTTTTTTCGGAGAAAACCCATGGTATTGTCATAGCCAGCTCATCGTGTCGTGTTTTCCGCCATAGGCGTTGTGCTAAAACCTTAACATTGGCTCCAAAATCAAAGTGCTTCCACCTACAACTTTGAAACTTCATATGTAGCTGCACCTTTATGAGTTCTACACGCCACACCCATTTTTGGGTCACTTGGCCAAAGGTCAAGGTCACTGTGACCTCTAAAAAAATAAAAAATTCTTCTGACAAGCTTTCATTTATTCAAAACTGCACCCGCAGCCGAGCGTTGGCACCCGTTATGCGTTGCTTTTGTTACCTCATAATCACACTCTGACGAGAAATAATACCTGACTTGATTGTTACAGGCACAAATCATCAACTGGCCACAGTATGAAGAGCAATTAGCCAGATTCATGTCTTTATAACAATGCATGTTCCTGATTTGGAAAATCACTTTACAATCCATAGACATTGCTCATTACCGTAGTTAAATTATTATAAGTGGAATCAGTAACCCTCTTTCAAAGCATTTTAATTTGTATGTAATTTTCCTATTCATTTTATAACAATGAATTTACTTAAGCAGCATATACAATTATTATATTGTCTTGAAAGCAAAGTCTCTGGGAAATTTGAAAGAGGATCTGCTAGACTATTAAAAATATAAATTATTGGTGAACTCTCTTAATTAAATTGTGTGATGCATGAAAATTGCAATACATGTATTCTATAACATGATTCATGTGGCACATACGTTATGGCCAATTAATACAAGACATGCTAGCTAAAGTAGTGATGACTCACTAAGTGGAAGCTATTTGGGTAGAGAAGTGGTTTATGGAAATTGGAATCAGATGTGGTCTTATAATTATGTGAATAGCTCCCACCCCTCTCCCCCAAACCCTATTCTGGGAATTAGGGAGCAGGGTAACAGATTGGCTTGACAGTAATGCTTAATTATGTATGCCTGCTATTACGAACCTCAAATGCCAGTTCAGCTGTTTAGAGGGGTGTTTTGTATGTTGAATTAATAAATGACTTGAAAAAATACATCAACAAACATAAGGTATCGAATAAAGAAAGTAATCAGGACAAAAAAATAGATTTGTGATTTCCTAAGAAACTAAGCACAGCATCATTGGAATGATTTTCCTACGCTTATAATACCATCAACACATCATCCATTACCACATCATCCATTACCACATCATCCATTACCACATTGTCAAGTTCTGAGTCTTTTCTCACACAAAGCACATGTGACAGACTGCCAAAAGCTTTGACTTAGAATCTTTGTTTTTTTGGCAATTCTCCGAGAAATGATTCTTTCTGTGTACAAATCCAAGTTGCATGTTTACAAGACAGTTACAAAGTTCCACAGAAACATTGACTTTGCTAAGGAACATCTGCTACTTAGGATAAGAAATTGTTTAGGTTTCAGCTTCCATTTTATGTCTGAAATCTAGGATGGCTTTTTGCAATGTGATACGTTATCAAATGAACCATGCTTTGGGAAAACTGGGCTCCATGCAAGTGGATTAAAGTGTCGTCCAAGATTAGCCTTTGTAGTCCGCACTTAATGCTTTTATGGAACTTTTCATGTATGGTATTATATAAAGAAGTGAAACTCCAGCTGCTGGAGCAGTATTGAATTCTCATTATACACTGCAATTAGTTGGTCCTTTATTTAAAGCAAAGCAAGTGACCAATTGCCAAAACAGCACAAAACAGCACAAACAGCACAATACAAAACAACATACATAACACATAAATGAATAAAGCTGGGGTCACCACCTTGGAACAGTCAATGCAAAGCATTGGGGGTTTAAACCGGTTTTAGAGTGCTCAACCTCACACTTGGCACAGCAATATTCATGATACATTTAAGTGTAAATAAAATTTAACCTCATAGCATTGTAACTCAAATTAAACAATAATCAAAGGGAATTAAAGCGCATTCAATTTAATTACCATTTAATTACTCAATGGTAAGAAAGAGACAAGAGCAACAGAGCTACAACTTTTTGAGGAAGGATGAAATGAAACTACAAACAAGTGTCAACTACATTCCTTCTTTATAGAATTTTTTTTAGGAATATAGCATCATAAAGTTAATAATTCAGATCATTGCGCAAATACAGGAAGAAGCAGCAATAATGGGTGTAAAAGTTCCATATTACATTGCTTGGATGTTTATGTGACTGCACAAAAATAAATCAAACAAGAAACGCCTGTCAGAGAGAAAATAAAATGAAAATTGAACGCTATAAACCCAATGACCTATGCATGTAGATTACAACTGTGAAAGTTGGTCATTATGCCTTGATTACTTTCAGCAACAAAATCATGAAATTTGGATTTTATCATGCAGAATGGAAATAGGCAATATTTTGACCCAGCCATAATGCATGTTTTCAAGTTTATTTATTGACTCTTCTTTTGTTTCCAGTCTCCTGGTCGCGGCATCGTCAAGCCGATAGCCTTCAAACCGGTAATGATGACTCAGCGCCCAGCAACCACGCCCTCGAAGCCATACGGCGATCATCCGCGCAAATACTCAAATAACGACGATGGTTACGGGTCCCAGGACTATGGGCAGATGGGACACAACGTCTCCAACCTGTCTCACGGGTCCGGCTTCTCGCATGTGGACTTTGACAGGTGGGTCCTGGGCTTGAAGTAAAAATAAAATGACAAAAAATAAAAATAATGGAACAAATATTGAAGAAACATATGAATTCAATGATTTAGAACATGTACTCTAAATAATAAGTCACCATAATTTTATTCTTCACTCTGACATCAAAATAATTTTAACCTACAAGATGAAATGGTCAAGTGAATGTGATAATATTCTTGTCACTTGGAAAATCAGAAATCTAGCATTTGTTGTTCCCTTGCATTGGACTCAACAATGTCTCTCAGTGCAATCCAGTGAAACACAACTACAGTATATATATATATTTAGTTATTTAAGTCAATGTTTATGTCAATTTTAAAAGCTCTGCAAGTGAAATTTTATATCTTCATCTTCTTGATAAATTTTGGACCACCAGTATTTTTCAACCAACTGCCTCTTCTTTCTTGGTGGACTGTACAAATTAATAACAGTTGATTTGTTGCAAATTGACAACTCCTGTTTCTGAATTCTGACATGTAAGATTGTAAAACAAACTTTTGATGCTACTTAGTAATCGTGTTCAATATGTTTTGTCTACTAGCCATGTTGTCTCCTCCTTACATAAAATGTTAACAAGTAAACATCATTGTTTTATTGCTCCTCAAGGCATGAGAGTATCTGATAAAACAACAGATTTTTGTCATGTATTTCTTGTCACCCCTGCCCTGAAATATTGATGGATGATTAAAGACCTTTCAGAATTTCTTGTCCAAACAACAATCTTCTTAAGTTTCTGAAAAGTCACAATAAAGATTTTGTATAAATTTTGTTTTTGTTTGTTTCTGCATTGTATTATTATGTAAGATATAATTAAAAAATATGGTATCATATTAAAGAAATTAGAGTTATTCAAAATTTGTGAATTTCTTATTGCACTTTTTCAGGTCTGCAAGTTTCTCAAGCGACTGTAACAGGACTTCTGATAGGTCTGATTCTGTGGCAGCCTCACACACAACTCGCTTATCAACCAATCAGATTGATGGTTATGTCCAGACCCCATCTCCTAGTGACAGTGGCGTAGGTGAACTGGAGGCCATCTTGAAAGAAAAAGATGCTGAGATTAATACACTGAGAGACGTAATGGATAAAAATGAGCGTGCAATATTTCAAGTGTATGAGGAGAAACGAAACGGGTGGGTCCGTGAGATTCAAGACATTCGTGATGAATACGAAAGCAAACTGAAACAAATTCAACGAAAGCAATATAAAAGTGAGCAAGTTCTTAACCTACAAGTGTTCAAATTGCAGCAGGATAAGAAAGCAATGAAAGAAGAGTATGATAAACTGTACGCAGAGAAGGAAGATTTGGTATTGAAATGTGAGGCGTTTGCTGAGGAAACCAACCGACTTCAGGCACAAATGGACGACGCAACTTGGCAAGGTAGGCGTCCTAGCAACAATGATGCGAGCGGTCTTCAAAAACAGGTGGACAGACTTACTGGTCAGCTGAAAGAGAAATCAGAAGAGGTACTAAAGTTACAAACCAGTATGAGTGACTTGAAATCCAAACTTGATATTTCGAATGCAAACCTTGAAAGCCACAATTTGCATCAGGAAACTTCCTCTGAAAGCTTACATAGAATGAACTACTCAGGTTCGAACATGGAGCCCGACAAACCACTGTGCCATTGCGAGAAACAAATACAAACAGACTTCTTGAAATTGCGATCTCCTGAAAGGGAGACCTTGAAACCTTCGTTGATTTGCGAAAGAGATCGTGAGTTGACTGTGCTACGTGAGGAAATAGATAAACTGCGACTTGAAATGCTAGTGAGCAAGGAAGAACATGATAAGGAAAAGGAACAATGGCTGGAAGAGAAGAATAAAGTGATCATGTACCAGAAGCAGCTGCAGCTCAACTATGTGCAGATGTTCCGCAAGAACAAAGTTCTGGAAGCTGAGGTCGAACAGCTGACCTTGGAACTCGAGTCTCGAGATATGAAACTCATGGCCTTGAATGGGGAAGAGAGTGTGTGTTGACACTCAAAACTAGAGAGTAACATGGCCTAAAGTTTAACTTTCATTGGAATGTGTTCTTACATTTTATCTTTTTTTCTTGAGGCATGAAACATGCGGAATTAAAATCTGACACATTGTCTTTTATGGAGGAAAATGTGTTTGCTGGTATCTGGACTTGTTTTGAGACAGGAAGCTCATGACCCTTAACTTGTAAGAAAGTGTTTGATGACCATAGGGGCCCAAACTCATACAGCTCTGTAGGAAACCTTAACTATAACATTTTACACAATTCAGTGTATAGGTCTTTTCATATTGAAATTTTTCAAACAAGTTATTATCCACACAATTGATATTGTATCTCTTTGAAGTTCTTGAGTTATTTGAAAGTTAAACTTAACCATGTATGTTGTGATATCCTTCAACGTTGTGTAAATACCTGCTTTGACTCCAGTCTTGAGGCATGAAATTCATGGCAATTGACGGGAAAATGAACAGGAATAGAATATGCCGGATCTTTTATTGTAGACCGAAGAAAATACTCTCAATGCCTTAACATCCCTTGATGTATTGTGATGATCGTAACAGCAGGGTTTACTTCATTTGTAATAGTAATTAAATCTGGAGAAAAATGTTATAAAAAGGGTTGTATTTCTTAACATAGATTGTGTTGTGACTGTATAATTACTGGTGTTTGAGAAATACATTGAAAGGGAGATAAATGTATAATTTTAAATTAACCAGCTGTTACTGGAGTTATTTCCCATGTATTAAGAAAAAAATATTAAAGGGAAATTATTTGCGTACTAGTCAATTATATTTGCTTATTATTTAAGTTGTAAAACGATGTGTTTGAATATGTATATTGTATTACACTTACGTTTTATTTATGAGAAAATGCAGTGCTATACAATTGATATACGAAAATGCAGTATGTACAATTGCAAAACATGAATTTCTGCAATTGAGTATCCGTATTTTGATATTTTTAGATCTTAAAAAGAAGTTAAATTGTTAACACTTGTATTGTTACTTTTTAATTCAAATAGATAAAAAACTGATTTGTATAACTTCAGTGTTATTACACTCCTCTAAAATATTTGTAAACCTGATTGGTCAGTAATGTTTATATTCTTGTTTTGGCATTTTTAATTTGATAACTTTTTATATTCACGAGCTTACATTGGTAACGATTTTGTTCAACCAATTAAATTTATTTTGTTGACATAAGATTTGTTTTATCATTGTTTGCCACAGGATGGTTGCTATAACTTTGTGATTGTTAGATATTTTCTTGTGCACATTTTGTTTTGCCCAGAGGCAAAAAGGCAAAACACTACTTTTGTATTTGCATAAACAAATATTAAAATATTACAAATCTGAATATGTTTTCTGTTTCTTGTACATGGTAAATGAAGATCAAGCGACGTTTTTTGTGTGCCATATTGAGAAAAAATCTAAGGGCATTGAGGCGATGTGAAAAAGGAATGAGTTAGTCATCCAGGCTGATAGTTAAAGTTATTGTTCAAGTCCGAAGTTTTGAGCATCCATTTTGAAGTGCGTTCCTCATCTCCTATACCCTTTGATGGAATTTCAGGACATTTCACTTCATGAAATTATTGACATGCCTTACAAGATGGTTACCAAGTTTTTTGTTTCTTTAAAACCTGTGAGTTATTATCAGTCAGCACTTGATTTTACAGAACTAATTAAATTGCATACTCAACTTGAATATGTCCTTTAATTAGTTCTACTACGTGAACTAGACCCAAATCTTGTGGTGTCAAGACACAAATGTGGGAGCCATTGTACCCAAAGTGTTCGTTCACATTAAAAAAATTATATCTGCGAAACAAAGTATTTTAGGATTGTAGTAATTAACCTCGATAAGAAGAAAATTAATATATCACATGACTGTATTTAATATGTGAAACCGAATATAAGCCGAAGACATTACGAAAGAGAACTTTTAGACAAAAACCAATATAAATGTGAAAAATTAATCATAGGCACATTGTCTCCTTATATCCAATTCAATTTTAATCGTAGTACTCTTAAAGTAATTTAAATGAATAAGAAACAACTGATTCAAAATGTTTATAAGTATTTTATTTTACATTAAGGGCATCTGGTTCCCCTGTACCTTTGCTTGATCAAGGTAAGGAACCCCATCACAGAGATTTGAGTGGTTCCAAGCATAGATCAATATCAAATCCCTGCCATTATAACAAACCACTGTTGATAGCCGAGCCACGTGGTACAAAATGGCGAATTACAGTATCAACGGCATGGTCAAATTTCCCATTGGTATTTGTATTATCCCCACCAAAGGCAGAGGGATATAGAATTGGCATTTAATATAGTCCATGAGTCTGTCTGTCAAAAAACATGTTAATACTTTATCTCAGAAACAATATAATATATCCTTTTATAAGAGTTATTGAACCATATTCTTCTTTAATAAGATTTATTGCCCTTTGTTTGTGTTTTCTTATGATGTAACTATTAGGGCTATATCTCAGAAACCATTGAAGACTTCAGCATGAAACTTCATGGGTTTATTGATATTTATCAGCAGAAGTGCCATGCTTAAGAACCATAACCTTTCACTTTCTTGTCTTATTGCCCTTTGTTGTTTTTGTATGATGGAAGGTTTCAGGGCAATCAGATATGATACAACATTTCAACATGAAACTCCATGGGTGTGTAGAAATATTTGGAAAATAGTGCATGCACAATACCATAACCTTGCACTTACTTAACAAAGAGTTATTGCACTTTGTTGTTTATGTATGATTTTTTGTATGATGCTATTAGGCTATATCGCAGATACACTACAAGAATTTTACATGAAACTTCATGGGTGTATATATATCAATGAGGATAATTGCAATTCATAACCACAATTTATTTGGCGGGGGATATCAATTCGACGATATGCCAGTTAAGGTAGTAAATACACTTAAATTTAATAAATTGTTTTTTATAAAACATAAGCAAATTATTTGAGCAAACAAGTGTGTTAACAATTAAAACATATATTGAAGGTTCAACAATTAAGTCAAAGAAATAATATGGCTGTTTAAGTTTTGAGCAACCAAGTATTGGCATTGTTTCTGGGGTTTGTCCAGACATCTATCACTGTCGTGTTCTTCCTTGGCAATGGATTCAACAATGTTTCTCAATGCATTCCAGTTAAACATTAGATATATTCAGTTATTCTAGTTAATATTTATGCCAAATTTAAAAGCTATGCGAGTAAAGATTAACTTAATATACTTTCTACCAGTTGTTTTCAACCGACACTTTGTTCTTTCCTAGTGGACTGTACAAATTATATTCAGTATGATGTGTTGCAAATTGACCAGACCCAGATTCTGGATTTTGTCATGTCAGATTGTAAAACAAACCTGTGCTGCTACATGGTAATCATGTTCAATATGTTGTGTGTACAGCCATGACGATGATGTCTCCTCCCAAAAGGAGATGTTTACAAGTAGACATCTTTGTTTGATTGCTCCTCAAGCCATGAGTGTATCTGATTTAACATCTGATAATTGCCATGTCATTCTTGTTACCTCTGCCCTGACTCATAAATATTGATGGACAATTTCAAACTTTTAGAATTTTCTTGTTAAGTTGCCAAACGTTAAAAATTTTGTTTTTAAATTTTAGTTTAGTTTGTTACTAAGTTTGCCTTTATTATTATTTAAAAAAAAACAAGAGGTGTGTTTTTGAAACACAATGCCCCCTACTGCGATTTGAAGGCGCACGGCAGCTACTAGTATTTTAGGGAAAAAAACCCTTAGATCTTGAAGGATGACCTTGACCGTTCACCACTCAAAATGTGCAGCTCCATGAGATACACATGCATGCCAAATATCAAGTTGCTATCTTCAATATTGCAAAAGTAATAACCAACCTTAAAGTTTTGAGAAAGACACATACATACAATGACAGACAGACAGACAGGCCAAAACCAATATACCCCCGATCATTCGATCCGGGGGCATAAAAACTCTTACAAATTGATTGGTATCATATTATAATAACAATTTTCGACACAAACGGGACTCTATTAGTCCGAGTCTCATGAAAAAAACTCCAGATTTTTGTGTCAAGGAAGTCCATAGGACTCCTTCAAAATCATCTTGGAATGATAAAAAATCAATTGGTTCACTTATTCGTGTCGCGAGATCAGAATGTCCAAACTTGTGAATCCGAAAAACATGCCACTTATAAGTCTGCTTGACCACATTGACACAAAAAATAATCAGAAATTCATATTTTTTTTGTTCCACATCGCACTTCGTTTGTGTAGTATAAGGGGTAACTCAAGACATCCGAATCAACCCGATAATGGTAATTTTTGCTCTTGCATATTCCAAAGACCTATAGATAACACAGATTGGAAACTTCGCGCCTTATCGGGCTATCTCTCGGCGGGGTCACGTGGTCGAGAAACTGATAAGAACACTCGAGATCAGCAGACGATTTATTCCACGAATCAATCGGAGTAGTCCGGAGATAGCCGGTGTATCACGATTGCGATAAGATAGCGACGCGTTAGTAGCAACGGCTACGATTATCGAGCAAAGTTATGCGAAAATGTTACGGCGCTGTAGAAAGGCGGCTGTAACTTGGTCAATAATGATCCGATTTTTATAAAATAAAGTTTCATAGAAACATGAGTAATTATGTTTTTATAAAATCTCGATTTTATTTACCTACAATAAGAATTTATAATGCCGCGATCATTGAAGAAATTGCGCTAAGAACTTCCAAATCGCGGCGAGAATGCTGTTGAATAGTTTATTTGAAAGGCTTTTGCTGATAAAATATTCTTGTATAATTTGGTATTTCAAACAGTTAAAACCTTATACAATATTATTATTTCAAAACGGATAGATATATGTGGACACAAAGATCTAGGTCTCTGATTAAAACAACATTACAGTAAAATAAATGCTATGATCGTTCGATCCAAAAACGGTTTTAGTTAGACTTATTTCAATATTGATTGTGTAGATTTTTTCCATTGTTTAATTCTCTTTTTATTTAGATCTTATTTATGAGTTATAGGTTATTAAAGTTTTGTTTGTAATCCAGTTTTTTTCTGTTGGTAATTAAATTAAGCTTTCAGTATCGTGGGCTAGGATTTCGCGAAAAGAAAAAAACAAAAACATTTCACGCGCGTGTTAATCGTCGGATCAATTAGCGAACTGAGATGCTTCGTGTGTTTTTTCTTTACTCTTGAGAATTAATTAAAAGAAGGGATTCTTACTTCAATTATCAGTTTGCGTTGTTGATTGATTTTAATTGTGTGATCAGTGGCCGCGGCCGGCGAATTCATTCTTAATATGTCATTGTGATGTCCAATTAAGGTAAGTCTTTGTTGTGAATGTGTTAGATTTTAATATACATGTTTATAATAGTACGTTAAAAACACGGTGAAATGCTGTATAAAACTGTTTAAAAAAAGGCTATTCTCGATTGTGTATCTTATAAGTTGGACATAATAGTAAAAATTCTTACTTCAACGATATGGGATGAGAAATAGAAAAGTTTTTCAAAAAGAAACAAACCACTATGGCGACAGGTGTGAAAAATGATTGAATGAAATAACAGTATAAAATAGTACAAATTGTACAAATGCAAAATCCTTTAAAATGACTTATTTTCGTCTACTTTTTATAAATCATACCTAGAATTACATATCACCAAGCATAACAATCTGACTTAATCGATTTGGGATGAAAAATGAAAAAGTTTATCAAAAAGAACAAAAACACGTTTGACAGCTATCTTGTACAACAGAAGAAAAGAGCTTAAAATTGTACCAACATTGTTAAAGGCCAAATACTTTAAATTGAATATTTTTTTCTAGTTTGTTTAAATCTATACTTAGATTAACATATTGCATAGCATCAAAAATCTAACTTCAAAGATATGGGATGAGAAATAAAATAGAAAAGTGTTTCAACAAAATACAAACCACTAGATTGAATGAAATAACAGTATAAATAGTACAAATTGTACAAAGGCAAAATCATTTAAAATACCTCATTTTCGTCTACTTTTTATAAATCATACATAGATTAACATCTCACCTAGCATAAAAATATTACGTTATCAATTTGTGATGCTTAATGAAGAAGTTTATAGAAAAATGCGTCGGGCCTTTCAATTTTTCAAAAATTATCGAAAATGAACGAATCCAGTGTTCTCTTTCAAATTCCGATAAATTAATAATTAATTAGAATAATAACTACCAAAACCTAAAGAATTATCAACACAGAAAATAAATACTTATTTTTAATCACACAAAAAATATTCAATATGTCTTTTTTCGGCGACCGACTTTGCTCACTACGTTAAGTTCGTAACGTTGCGCTTTCAGGCAAAGACCTATAGATAACACAGATTGGAATCTCTCGTCTTCGCTTTGTTATCTATAAGTCTTTGCATATTCTCACTAAAATAAAATACCTTTCATCGAACAGTCTCTAATCACTATTTATAATCCTCGGTGGTAATGGAAAGGTCATAGACCGGACGGACTCGTATGACTTGAAGGAATGAACAAACACAATATTGTTGATTGAAAACGGGCATTTGTTATAAAATGCCATAAAAAAGATAAAAAGAGAACATATTCTTTCCAGAAAGGCATAATTGGTGGAATATAAACTCACCACGTAACCTGTTATTGTGTACACAATGCACGTTTTATGGCCCCATGCACTGAAGGTGGGAACGGCCGTGAATCAGTTGTGCGTAAATAAACCTGTGTCACATCCGCGTGTTATTCTCGTGGAAATTGTGCTTTTCATGCATAATATTGTCGAAACATACTTTCGACACACCCCGGAAAGCGTTTAAAAAATTGTGTTTGAAATTATTACACACAATTGTAAATGTTTTGTAAATTCTCGAATAAGCATAATAAGTTTTAGTAATCGTGAACACATTTCCAAATTTTACTGTTAAAGCGATATTAACAAATTCTAGATGTAAATCAACAGTGCTCATGTATTTCGGGTTGATCATTTGTCTCGAAAAAAAGTGCACTAAAATTATGATACACATGGACAACGTATAGTCATCCGCATGGAAAGTGTGAGTGTATTGATTTTTGCATAATCAATGTGTAGCACAGAAAACATTGAGACCTATTTTGGTTTAAAGATAGTTAATTTTAACAAAATCATATCGCAAATTATTTTGAAATAACATTACATCTAAATTAATTTCAAATAAATCACGCTATATCTTTATCGTCTTTAAGATAAGAAGTTATTGAAACAGCTTTTGTACAGTAAACTGAAAACAGAAACATCCGGGCAAAACTGAAATTAGCTAGTGTTGGGCGTTGTGAAAACACGCGTAGACTTAGATGTTTTGACAAACAAGAGGGCCAAGATGGTCCTAGTTCGCTCACCTGAGAGGAGCCGGTTCATTCAATCTTTACGTAACGTCAAACTTGACCTATATATTGTCCAGACAAACATCCTGGTCAAGTTTCATCATTATTGAACCAAATCTCTGACGCATGGAGTGTTTTTGTTTTTGTAAGATTTGACCTGGTGACCTATATTTTGAGTTGACCCCCTTACCAAACATCAAACTTTGCTTACAAAAATAAATATTTTGACCAAGATTCATAAAATCTGAAACAACATTGTGACCTCTAGAGTGTTTACAAAGATTTTGTATAATATAATGAAAATTTTGACAATCTAAGGGCAATAATTATGGCATTAATTATGTGATTTTGCTCATTATCAAACTTGACTGAGATATTTCAGCAACTTCCATAAAGAATGCTTGAGAAGTGTGAATGCTAGAGTGTTTACAAACCAAATGTGGACGGACGAACGGCGGACAAAGACCAATCCTAAAACCTCACCTGAGCAATCAGGTGAGCTAAAAAGTGTGTTTCACCGATCTGAGCCATTTTCCAACTTGTCCGAGAAATCAATAAAACCAATGTATTGACTAAGTTTCACGATGATAAGGAAAAAAATGTGACTTCTATAGTGTTCGATCACAAGGTTTCTCTCTTGTCACATAAGGAAAACTGCCCCCCTGGCGGCCATGTTTTTTGACCGATCGGGACCATTTGCGGCCACGTTTTTCAACGGACCAGAACCACTTTTGAACTCAACCAACATATCATTAAGACAAACATTTTGACAAAGTTACATGAAGATTGGGCATGAAATGTGACTTCTACAGTGTTAACAAGCTTTTTCTTTTTTTGACCTAGTGACCTAGTTTTTGACCCGGCATGGCCCAGTTTCGAACTCGACCGAGATATCATTGGGACAAATCTTCTGACCAAGTTTCATGAAGATCGGAAAATAAATGTGCCCTCTAAAGTGTTTACGAACAAATGTTAACGGACGGACGACGGACAAAGACCGGTCACAAAAGCTCACCTGAGCAATCAGGTGAGCTAAAAAGTTAAACAATGTGCAAATGCAACTCTTTTCCGAAATGTTCAATAATTGCCAAAGATACTTTGTTCTGATTCGTATTATTTATTAAATAAATATGTTCTTAGAATTATCAGCGACCTATATGTGTTTGTTTTGGTCCCTGGAATTATGGAGTTACTACGTACAGCAATTTAAATGAAAGGGCGAGTACACCATCACGATGTGATTTATTAACTATTGTAATCAATACGTTCATAGAAATATGGAGTAATTATATAAAGCCATTCAAAAAGATAAGGCTGTCACACCATCACGATGCGATTCATTAGCTATGACCCTAAAAAACCAGTATGCTCTGATAATGGTTATTAAACATTTATAAATTTCTCATTATTTTTTTTTTCAGATCTACAAGTTTTTCAAGCGACTGTAACATGCCTTCTGAAAGGTCCGATTCTGTGGCGGCCTCGCACACGACCCGCTTATCAACCAATCAGTTTGATTGTTATTTCCAGACCCCGTCTCCTAGTGACAGTGGCGTAGGTAAACTGGAAGCCATCTTGAAAGAAAAAAGGGCTGAGATTAATACACTCAGAGACGTGATGGATGAAAATGAGCGTGCAATATTTCAAGTGTATGAGGTGATACGAAACGGCTGAGTCCGTGAGATTCACGAAATTCTCGACGAATACGAAAGCAAACTGAAAGAAATTCAACGAGGCATAGCTCATACTTGAATGTCCAACGTTTAAACTTCTAATTTTTTTTCTGTTTGGTCCATATCATCTATATCCATTAAAGAATTGTAATGGACATTGACTACACTGTTTAGGTCATTGAGACAATGTACAGAAGGCATACGTAAGGTACGGTTGCTCTAGGTCAACACTGTAATTCAAGGTTTAAGGTTTGTTTCCGTTCCATATCTCCTATACCCTTTGAGGGATAATGTTAAGTTAATTGAGGTTATGTGCAGATGGCATTATTAAGTCATGTCCGATCAAAGTAATATTCACATTTTACGGTCAAACGCTTGTTACTTTTTTGTTAAACCTTCATATCTCCTGTACCCTTTGAAGTATTTTCATGAAACATGACCAGACTGTTTAAGGTATTGAGACCATGGGATATCATTAGAAAAAAAGTTATCCACAAGTTTCATCATGGTTTGACCAAAACTTCCATATTACTATTAAGGTTTCACTATAGCCATATAAAGGAATAGGTCTCGCCCCTTGTTTACACTTTTTTCAACGAACAGTCGAGATATCATCAGAGCAAATATTCTGATCAAGTTTCGCAAATATTGGACTAAAAAATGTGACTTCCCGTCGTCATGGTGGCCATTTTTAAACTTGATCGAAATATATTAGAACACTTATTTTAACTACGTTTCATATTGATAAGACCATACATTAACATTATGTGTTTCAGCAAAGTTTTACTATAGCCATTGAAGGCAAACTGCCCGCCGCCTTACTGCAAATTGATTCAACTGAGCGGAACCATTTTCGAACTCCCAAATACCAATAGGAAACATGTTATGACTATTTCAGCAAGCTTTTTCTTGATTTGACCTTTGTTATTCACGTTATCTAGTTTAAAAATCGACCGATATATATTATTGGGGAAAATTTTCAAACCAAGTTTCATAACGATTCGTCAATACGTGAGGACTCTAAAGTGTTAACACGTCATATCAATGTTTTGGAAGCATAATGTGTGGGAAAAAAACGTACGCCTTATGTCTAACATATGATTTACGCTGTCAATTAAAGGGGCCTTTGCACGTTTTGGTAAACTGACAAAATAAAAAAATAAAGGTTTCAGATTCGCAAATTTTCGTTGTAGTTATGATATTTGTGAGGAAACAGTAATACTGAACATTTACTATGCTGTAACATATCCATTATATGCATCTTTTGACGATTTAAAAACCTGAAAATTATAAAGCATTGCAACGCGAAACGATTGAATAATTTGGAGAGTTCTGTTTTTGTCGTTGTATTTTGTGACACAACGAAGATTGCTTATATAAAGTATAAAATACATCATTCATTGTATGAGCACGGATGGGCGAGTGGTCTAAGTGTTAGACTTTTACTCTAGGGGTCATTGTTCGAGCCCAGTTGAGAGTTACTTTTTTTCTTTATTTAATTTTATACTTGTTTTTTTTACCGGAGCTTTGTAGATCCAATGCTTACATTTATCACTATTAAGCATTTAGTGACAATACTTATTTGCCAGAATCTGTCAAAAGGCCCCTTTAAGCGTTTACATGTCGATAATGGTTAAAGTGTGAATACCCGGTACACACCAAAGGATGATAATCAATGGGATGCCCAAAATGAGGACAATTTCATGTTACGCGTGTCTGATATGGGGGTAGTAAAGTCCATTATCGCTTTGATTGAGTTACGATTACGGGAGGTAATTCATTTAAGGTGATACAGAATTCTTGAGACAAGGATTTAATGCGTTTTACTAAACATATTCATTATGGCAATAATTAATCATTTTTATCTGATAAGCACTAAAAAATAGCATTGAAAATATTTCTTCATTGCATGTTGGGGGAAACGTTACCTATATAATTATTACAACAGGGGACGATATTTTTAAATATTGAGAGTCAATTCGTAGAAGGTAGTTGTTTCAAGCGACAGTTTGTATGTAAAACAATTGTTTAACAGTCTCTTTTAGAAGGTTAGCACATGTAAATCACAAATTTGAAAAATAAGTCGTGTTTAAGCATGTAATAATAAACACACGACTCATCAACATTATTAAAATTAATTCATGCGTATTCAAATATTTCACCTACAATTTACTGTTCCCATGTGTTCTCATTTTATCTTGAACGTCACTTATTTAAGCGGAAAATATGTGCTAAATTAGGACGCAAAAGCAAATTTGCAACAATCAGATTAAAACAAACACGTTGATACACTATAACATGTTCTTTGTTCATTGTTTGTCTTACATTCTTTACAGACATGTGCATACAAGTTTTTTTTCAACAATGTCAAAACATGCACAATGTTATTAAATGAAGCTGACCTTCGTCCGTAAAATCACATATATCAAAAGCATTGCATTAAACACAAAACACAATTAATTTTATTGTAATGGGTTTTCTTTATTAAACAGGAAATGCTACATGGCCGACATATATACTAATACAGGTTGAATAAACATATTAAAGTAAAAGTAACAAGAAAACATGTAAATACCACACTCATTCGTGGCCTTGTTATATGCTACTAATACAAAGCAAATTTATTAAGCAAATCATTTCAATATGTTCTTACAATACATCAGTCAATGTACACACACACATATATATATGCGTGGAAGATATTACTCAGATAATAATGATTTCTGTTTTACACAAAACGGTTATCAATTTTCATTAAATGAATAAGCCATTTATAGTAAGCTAAACGTGCAAAACATCAAATTAATGATGTATCACTATACATTTCTGTATATGTTTTATTTGAAAAAGAACACATACACTTGGAGACTTCTTTAACGCAATACTTTACAAACTTGAATATCTCTGTTATGAGTTGAGATTTTGAAATAAAATTTTTAATGTGATCATTTGACTACATTCTGAGCAGGTTCACGATGAAATCATTCATCCCTGACGATTGGACGCTGTAGCACGTGGGGTATGTATAGTTTCGTCTTTATGCACGTGGAAATGGTGAAACGCAATATAATTATATATTTATTTCAATTTCATCATTTTAGGAGGGTTCTTAAACCAGGAAAACATAAAAGTATAACAAAATGTACGGCTCATGAATATTCAGAAGCGCAACCGCGCAATTTGGCAAATTGCATGCTACCCACCCCACGTGATAATGCGTTCGATCGTCACGGATAAATGATTTTATCATTAGTTTGCACAGAATGTAGTCAAGTGATCATATCTACATTTTTGAATGAAAATCTTTACTTATCAGAGAGATATTAAAGTTTGAAAAGTGTTGCGTTAGAAAAGACTCCAATACACTTGCTGGTAACCTGCAATGTGTCAAAATGCGCGGTTGCGCTCTTAAAAATATTCATATTAGCCATACATTTTTAAAAACTAGTGTTTTGTTATCCTGATTTAAGAACCCACCTAAAATGATGAAAGAGAAATAAATTAAGAATAGTGTTGCGTTTCACTATTTCCACGTGTAAACAGATGACACCATACATACACCACGTGCTTAAGCGTCCGATTGTCACGGATGAATGATTGTAAAAGTGTTGCGTTAGAAAAGTCTCCAAGTTTATATGAGCTGTGTCATGCAAAAATGTGTATCATCCCATATGCGGCCAACGCATCCGCACAGTATTGTCAGAAGCTTACCTGTTTGCGAATAACACCACGAAACACTGTTGACTTTAAAGCGGACGGCTTACACATAGCCCATGATCAGACTGCACGATTTCGCAGGCTGGTCTGAGGATACGCTAATTACACATAGCATAGGGCCCATTTTCTAACGATCCTGCTAATATGAAATAACATGTACATAAAGGAATGAATACACATACTATGGCGGCGTATAAATGAGCTTTAGCACTCACACTTCACGAAAGATGCATGGATAAACATTATGAAAAACTGTATATTGCTAACACGAAAGTCAAATACATGAACATGATGCTTATATCTGGAAGATACACAGATTTATAAATTAAACATACATTTATCTTACAAATTCTATAATGTTTTTTTAACAATTACAAATAAAACATTGTGTTTACACTTAAAAGCGTTAGTATGAATACATTCCCATGTTTGCAGCACTATAACATTAAACATTCAAATTTCCAGAAGTAGCTACTACATGTTCATATACTTATCTACATAAATGTACTTTCAAATGAGTAACACTTCATAACTTCATGCATTTAAATATGCGTTGATTTACTCAGTCGATACCAATGTCACAAAGAGAATATTAATCAAATGTGAAACCATTAATATTTTCCTAAAAGCATAAAAACTTACTCGGTCCATATCAATCTCTTTAAGAAATATTACTCAAATGGGTAACAACGCCGAATTTCATAAATTTAAATATTTGTATAATCACTCAGTCGATTCCAATATCCAAACATTGATATGACCAAAATGTGTAACAACGCAGAATTTCATAAATGTATGTATGTATGTGTATACTAACTAAGTCAACGCCAACCTCTGCATAAAGATACGACTCAAATGTATAACAATTCAGAATTTCATAAAAGTATATATACATATGTTTAGTCACTCTTTCATTGCCAACCTCAACACAGAGATAAGACTAAACTACTCACAATTCACAATTTCTAAATGTATATATTTGTATAGTCAATTAGACAATCCCTACCTCCAAACAGACATAGGAGTAAACTCTTTAACAATTCAGAATTTCGCGAATGTATAAATGTGCATAGTAACTTAGTCAATGCCAACCTCCGTGAAGAAAAATAACTCAAACGTTTATCAATTCAGAAATTCATAAATGTTTATATGTGTATAGTCACTCAGTCAATGCCAACCTACTCACAGAGATATGACTGGTTCTAAACATAGTTCTCTTAAATATACCTGTCTACCGTTAAACACTGTTAGGTAACACTGCGATGAGTTTGATTTTGAACACTCACAACAGTAGCAATGGTATGTTTTAATTAAAGCAGGTAATGCTTTGTTATTTATAGCAACTTTACATTAGAATTTGAGGACAAATCGTTTAAAAAAATCCATACAAAGTCTTAAAATAAAAACGAGAACATAAGTGAGTAAGTGACATTCAGGGCAATTGGAGCTTTCCGCTACTAAGAAAGGCACATATAGCAAGCTACACAACTAACCACTTCAACTTAAAGTCATGGTAAGGCTGGTTTGTTAAAAACATGTTTGTTCATGTTTATGACCTTTTTGAATCGCTATAGTCACCACTTTCCAACAGGAACAAATGTTTTTATTTTTACAGTGACATCGACACAAAATTTCGTTGTATGACAAAACTACCGGTAAGGCATCAGGATAGGTGGTAAGGTTGCAATAAGTTATGGTCAGTTTACCAAGTAATGTTTTTAATGCTGAACATAACCGTCCTTAGCTTAGCATCATCGCAAATAACTTATTCTCCGTTATAAGTTCTGGTCAGTTTACCAAGTTATACTTTTTTATGCTGAACATAACCGTCCTTAGCTTAGCATCATCGCAAATAACTTATTCTCCATAATAAGTTATGGTCAGTTTACCAAGTAATGTTCTTTATGCTGAACATAACCGTCCTTAGCTTAGCATCATCGGAAATAACTTATTCACATCATTTACTGAACTGCCTTCCAGCTGCATACGCAGCAGGACCTCTCGAAAGATCTCACTAATACGTTTATCTATAGCCTTCACTATAGGATCATTCTCATCAACCTGGCCATTATTGTCTGAGGTTCGGAGAAGTCTGTTGTTGGACTCCAAGTACAGCATCTCAAGTTCAGTCCTCATCCTGCTGTACCAAAGAAGTGGTTCAGGGTGGCATTCAATAGCGTGACCTATCTTCTCCAACTTCATTATTATCCTGGGCCCTTCATTAATCATGTCTGTTATAGATCTTACCCACATACCCTGCTGTTCAACGTCAAGTTCCCTTTCTGCCATTAGATTCCGTTCAGGTATCATATAGTAAGGAAGCTGTTTATCGGATAAAGCGGTTCGTAATCTATCCAGTCCCTCAAAGAGAAAATGAAACAAACTTCCTGAATGGAACCATTCCTGTGGGTTGTTTTCTGCCAACCATAATACAATGTTCTTCAATGTATATGATGTGATCTCTTTAAACTTTGGCTTCAACACATCATTCACAATCATCTTCAATATAATATATATTTTGACCTGTGTGTCATTTAGATTATTCAAAAGCTCTGTCTCAGCAGTATTAAAACATATCCTCCATTCCACATGGTTGTGTGCACTTCCTTTAAAGCCTATTGGAGTTACAAACGCTCCCATTGCAATAACTTTCTCAACAATATTCGGTGATGGCCAGTGACGCGTCCTTGAAGCCCATTTTTGCAAAATGCCTGGACAGTTACAGCGTATGGCTGAAACAACATCAATATGGAAAGGGCCGTAAGACTGTGGCAAAGATGGACCAGCACGTGCAAGATTGTTGACACCTTCACTGTGCGAACGCCAATGATCTGCAAAATGGTCAATAAAACGTTTGCTGCTCATAAGACGTCTGCCATACCCATCACCACAAAGAGAATCGGTTATAGAAGGATGACCTGAGGGACCTAGTCTCGTAAGTAGTAATCTACAATATCCTGCATTGCAGCTTTGTATATTCATCTCGAAAAGATTCATGTGACCTGGAATTATGCTCTTGTCAACACCGTCTTCCAGACACACAGCATTTGGCATTACAAGTATTGAATCTCGGTCACTCTCGACCGCACAGGTCAGTCCCTCTGCCTTGCTTCCAGCTGTGATTAAGATAATCTCACCATGATACACCTGCAGCTCATCCCACTCCTTATAGATTTCTTTACGTTTCTTTCTGATGTCAGGCCCATACCCCAAGATATCCATAATGCTGCTTGTCTGCTTGGATTCATCTTCATATTCAAACTGTAACAATAGGAATAACTAAATGACTGTATACTATGCAGTAAAGAAATTTATATTCGTGGATATTTGTTTAGTCATATCTATAGAATAAAATACTTCTTCATGGTATACGGGTACAGTTGCAAATATTTGTTTAATATCTCTTACGGTCATTGCTCATTATTTGAGTTCTTTTTTAATAAATGCACATATTTGATACAAATGTATACTTATCTTGTATAAATTAAATATGTAGACACATAGATAAAGGTAGATCTTTATGCGGAAAAAATGCAATATGCCTAGCCTTCCAATATACATAACATAATACAAAACTCAATTGACAAATGTATAGGCATGTTTTACCAAACTTATATCATCAAAAACAAACTGATGGTTTTCGTATTTTATTAAAAGTATTTATTTGGTTGCATATGGGCAATTATTTTTTCAATAGTTTTATGAAATTTAAGCTAGTTAAAGGGGGATGAAGGGTATGTGGAATTTGAGCTGAAGTATAAACTAACATTACGATGAGTCAACAATGCTTTTCGTAGTGCGCATGACTTTTTAAATGTTTCCTGAAAATGTCCCTGAAGATTTAGTTCTTATTTCGAAAGGTTACCAAGACTGAGTTGCATTTAATAATTATTTGACAATGTGGAATTTTAATTAAGTTTGGTAGGTGGGTTGTCAAAAAATTATATTGAATGGACTGCTTAAATTCTTGCTATGTATAACGCTATGTTATTAAATAGTCAACACCTCAAACAACAGTAAAACAGTAAAACATTGAAAAAAGAACTTTTATTGATATTTTACCTTTGTATTCAAGGCATATTTAGAAGGGTGCCAGTTAACTTGTACCCGTATGTCAGCTTTAATTGAGTACTTGGTGTAAAGTTAAAAAATATTTTGTGAAACAAAATTGTGCGGTCATTTTGTTATTTTGTGAAAGCAATGAAATACTACCATGCGAGTGGACCAAAATAAAACGAGTTGACCATAGTACGAGTTGACTTAGGTACTTGTTGACTGTAAACATATTTAAACGGGTATTTCAATTCAAAAACTTTAATCAATTATTTCTAATACTACAATATTAAATGTATGTTTTATATATTATTTTTCCTGTAAAGAGAGAATACAAATCCTGCGTCCTGCGAAACATTTGATAATATATAATTGAATGAGAAAGCAATATAGTTTATTCAACTACATTCAGCAGGATGATTATGAAAACTGGATGAAAAATTTAGAATAATACCACATAAAATTACATTTAAAATATTTAATCACCATGCTTAATATACTGAATAGTAGTGAAGCAGTTAAAGTAGTAGTTATTTTGGTTTAGTTATGAAGACAAAAATGTTATATTACATGAGTGCATGAAAAAAAGTATGGTAAAACTGGTATTTTTGCATTTCCGACACATCAACTGTTTCTTATCGTTGATTGCCGGATTAGCCTTGAAGACGATACCGAGTAATGTTGGAATCCCTACCGTAACTTACCCATGACGCCTGATGAGCCTTGGTGTCAATAACTAGTAATTTTATAGATCCTTATGTTACTTACCCTAGATCTCATGAAGAGCCTTGGAGTCAATACCGACTAATATATATAATATATTAATGTCTTAATAACCCTTGAATGTCTGGAGAGCATTTATATCTGGAACCTCTACTGCTACTCAACCTTCTTCTTCTTCCCATTAATTGCAGGGTTCCTCTGGAGCATCGACGCAATTCGACTATTCCATGAGTATTGGGCCTGGGTAGAACCAGTACTTGGTGTCTTTGGAGGAGATCGAAAGAACGCTCCCACAGTGGGGATCGAACCCGTGACCTCCCGATCGCTAGGCGGACACCATATCCACTACACTTAAAAAGAGCCTTTTAGTCTTTTCCTTGTTATTCCCAACACCTTTACTGTTACATACCCTCGATCGATTTATGAGCCTTGGAGTCCACTCCGTGTAATGTCGGACACCTCCATCTGCCATCTGTGGTGACAGCAACAAGCGAACCTGATACAAAATGTGACACCAAAAATTAAAAACGATCATTTTGTATCTGGTTAAATCTTTAACATGTGACCATACTACATCTAGTGTTGAAATTTTGGCTATTGCTGTAAGGAACACATATTTCTTATGGGTTAAATTTATTTTACGAAATATTTTACGAAATTTTCGTTGAGTTTTTATGTGGCTTTAGACCTTACTTTTCTGGTTACAAACTGACCATTTGTTCATACAAGATTATGATCTAATTATAATGAACCGGTTCCTTATTCCTTATTCAAACCGAATAAGGAACTATGTTATCATTAAATACAACAAAGTAGAAACGTACTGCAATGAATATTTTTATAACCGTCCTACATTTTCAATAATTTTCGTTGATTAATTCGTCTTGTTGGTTCATTTTGTTTTATAATTTATAGAGAGAATATTCCAGTTCCTTATTCGATTTGAATAAGGAAGAAGGAACCAGTTACTTATTCCTTATTCAAACTGAATAAGGAACTGGATTATCATTACTTAACACTAAGTAGAAATGTATTGCAATTTGTATTTTAAATATACAACCTATATATAATGATGTTCATTTATATGTGGTTAACTTTGGATCAATTTAATTGATGTTTAACTAAGAAAATGCCAGTTCCTTATTCGGCTTGAATAAGGAATAAGGAACTTGTTCCTTTTTATTTATTCAGCCGCATAAAGGAACTGGATTACAAATAAAAGCAAACATGTTGAAATGTACAAGATTGCACATTTATATCACATACATTTGAAATAATGTTATATGCTTAAGGTTTTTTATGTGTAGTTAGTATTCGAATTAAAAAATATCGGTTCGGTTTAAACAAGAAATCCTATGCAAGCACGCGGAAGAAACATGAATATGTAACGTAATACATAAAGTAAATGTATTCCAGTTATTTTTTTTATTTACTTAATTATTGTATGCATTATTTTCATTTAAACCCTATATCAAATATGTTAGGCTTGAATAAGGAATAAGGAACAGTTCCTTATTTCTTATTCGAATAAGGAATAAGGAACAAGGAAAAAGGAACTTACTTACTTTCCATGACTTCTTGAGTGTTAACAAGCTGTTTCATTAATTTTAGTTACGTCATATTTTATCTTAGCGGAGATATCATTGTGACAAATGTTCCTACACATTTCCATCAATATTGTCAATAAATGTGACCTCTGAACTTTTCACAAGGTAAATATTTACGTAGCTTAACAAACAACAGACATAAGGACATCACAAAAGCTCAACATGAGCACGTTGGTGAGTTTAAAAAAAACAAGACATACGTTTGTTAAGCAACTATGTAAAACTATTTTTTGTACAGATTATCTTTTTTAGTTCAATATTAACTGTGAGTGAATCCCGTTATCGCTTTCGAGTTTGTCTTCAACCCGTATATGAATACACATTTATACTGTCCGACTAAGTTTAAACTAGTTAGTACAATTAGAATTTGTCCCCACAAATACATGTAATACAAAAAAACTTTGCGCTGTACAAAGTTCTATGATTTGAAAAATCTTTTTGACATACAAAACACATAACATTAACGTTTTAAGTTTATGTATAGCCTGAAATTCTTTCTGTATGCATTTTAAGTATTTTTGGATGAGCATTCCACAACTTTTGTCCAATATTGGCAATTGATATATCAGCCATCTTTGCTACCGTTCATGGGATGATGAAGTTATTTTCATCAACTGATCTAAACCTGTATCCACCTTGTGCAGTTGAGAACAGAAACTCTTTTATGTTCATTGAGCAGAAGAATTTTGAACATTACACATTCAAGCTTGTATTGAGAGCAAGTGAAGTGAGCCAAGGCACTCTTTGCTTGATTGGTCGTGCTCCTGACGCTTATAGTTAACACACCAAATGCCATACAAAATATATATTACCGCCGAAAATGCAGTTTTGTAACGATAATATTTATTTTTTTCCTAAAATATTTGAGCTTAGAGGTTTTATAGACAGAAACACATAAGGTAACTGCACTATCGTTTCGCCCTATATCACGCTCTGTGCGAATAGAAAGTCCGCTTGGAAAGAGTGAGTGACAAAAAAAATTAGTCCGATTGGTCGTACAATTGGTTTATTAATTTGCATGAGACTAAACAGGCAATTATATGGATCAAACATATTCGTAAAAGTTTTCCGTCAAACAAAAATTAATGTTTGTTTTAATGACAAAAAGTCAATGTGTTCGAGTTCATTAAGGTTTTTCGGTGGTTGGGTTTCCCTACTTTCGTTTTCAGTAAATATACTTCTTTCCCAAATTATAAAAATGCATGTATATATGTATTGCTGCCTTATAGTTACAAAGCACACACCACTTTGTTTAAGGATTAATGTAAATGCTCCTTATTTTGAATTACATAATTTATCAAATTGATCCAAATAGTAGTTGTGTGCAGTACAAAGTTTGGCGTATAACTAAACAACGACCAAACGCCCCAATAATGTACTGTTTAACAATTTGAGTATAGCAGCATATATTAAGCGAAGCTACTTTTAACAAAACGACTTGAAGTTAAGTCATTATTTAAATACATATATATTTACCTTATTTTCTTGCACAAAACAGATTGAGCTGAAAAACAATGCAATCCATGCTTAAACAGTAGCTTTTATGACATTTGAGACTCAAGCTCAATCACTGATTATAGACGCATGCTATATTCCTATTGATATATATCGATTGACTGACAATCTTTGGAACAAAGTTCAGATCTCAATAGCAGTTAGGTGTAACAGGAAGACTTGCATTTCTTTATGTTTTTATCGGACAATCATTATTAGCTAGGTGTCACCGAGGGTCTTATTTAAAAAGCTAACCACGTTTTGAATTTACATATTCAGTATAATAAAACACATGGTGGACATTAATTAAGAAATAGCATCGTCATAAATAGGCGTGTTATCATGTTTTAGAATAATAATTGTTTGAAAATTTTTCAAAAGAAGTCAAATCAAGACGGAGTCATAAATGTGAACTGTTGAGTGGAATCAATGTTTTTAAGATTCGACCTGGTGACCTAGTTTTGGACACACAAGACCCAGAAAGATACTCGGCCTTAAAGGGGCGGTCAACCAGATTGCTATATATCACGAAAAAAGAAAAGTTCTAAAATACCGTATTTTTTACAATTATAAGTTTATATTAATTAAAATATCACGACTGGTATATTACATTATTTGACAAATTTTGTTTAGTTTTCATATTTACAGTATATACGTTAATAAAATTTTACTGAGTATGTCTCCCAGGTAATTTGGAGAGTTCTGTTGTTGTCGTTATATTTTGTGAAACTACGAGGATTACTTATTTAAAGCGAGATTATACGATTTTTATATGTGTTTAATAGTAATATATTGATAAAATATGTTACAATAACACAAAATAGGCAAAAAACAATATACTATAAAGACGAATTTCATAGAATGCAGCAAAGACAATAAGCGCCCCGAGCCAATTGTGACGAAGATATTTCTTACATATTTTCCTACAATAACCGAAGCATTCGTCTTTTTAGTTCGTGTTTGTTTGTCGTATGAATAGATATCGTTGAAGGAATTTATCAAAGCGCTGAAGGCAATGTAGATGTTCGCTGTTGTATAAGTTTAGATGCAACTCAATTAAAAAAAATATGTTATAGCTTTTTATATTGCAAGTTTAAAATGAACACAACCCATTTAAATTTATAAAGATTGTGTCTTAAAGCACCGTTCCAGTTTTTTTAAAAATCATTAATAAGAAATATAATTTAAGCTTCATTTTGGGAAAACAGGGCTTAATGCATATGCATAAATTTTCATCCCAGTACCAGAGGCTCTCTTTTAACGAAAAACATTATACAATCAGAAATGTCTTCCTTAATTAGCTTGTGCGCATTGCACAGGCTAATCAGTATGCACAGGCTAATCTTATTTGACATGCATTAAGTCCTGTTTTCCCTGAAAGAAGTTAATATGTACAGATTTCAATGATAAACACTAGACTGGCCAATCTCGTCTTACACACTGTTAAACACTATTAGTCATATATACCCACTGCAGTGTACCAGTGGTGAACTATAAACGGGCAAATGTGGTGGTTATCTTTCCTAGCAGACGCTCATAGCATTTGTCGTCTGCTGCAACAGGCAGTGGTTGTCTTTATATAGCGTAGCTAAGGCTTCGTAGCACATACTGATTTGCAAAATATGCTCTGTAACATTATTGTGAGCTAACGCTCACACTAATCAAAGCGCTGAAGGCACTGAATTTTTTCGCTGTTGTATAATCTTAAACGCAACTCAGTTTTCAAAATTATATTATAGCTTTTTATATCGCAAGTTTGAAATGACCACAGCCCATTCAAATTTATAAAGAGTGTGTCTTAAAGCACAGGTCGAGATGTGTGTGTGTGTTTAAATCATTAATACAGCTAATCAGTGTGCACAGGCTGATCTTATTTGACATGCATAAAGCCCCGTTTTCCCTGAAAGCAGCCAATATGTACAGATTTCAATGAGAAACACTAGACTGGCCAAGTCTTACAAGCTGTTAAATACGTTTGAAAACATACACGCTATGTAGTGTAGCAGTGGGAACTTTAAACAGGCAGATGCGGTGGTTAAAACAGAGGCTTTTAGCATTTGTCGTCTGCTAAATTTTACTGCAGTTATCCACATAGGCAGTCACGGGTTACGGGCCCTAGCGTAGCTAAGCCCATACTGATTTGCAAAATTGCGTCTGCATTAATTGTGAGCTAACGCTCACAAATTAAAATGAACCGTAAAAGTAAATTTAGATTCACATCGTACATGCATAATTTACATGCTGGCGAATTCGACTGTACAGCCATTTTCGGTTTCAATATTAAATATCCGGCTTATTTCGCATTTTTCGTCACATGTTCTTTTTACCTTTTATTTAAATTTATATTGAAATATGTGTTTAATAAGTTTTTTTACACATTTTAAATAAATTAATAAATATTTGACAAAATTGTATAGTCTCGCTTTAAAGTATAAAATACAACGCTGAGCATGAATGGCCGAGTGGTCTAAATGGGAGACTTTTTACTCTTTTTACTCCAGGACTCCAGAGGTAAGTGGTTCGAGCCTTGTTCAGGGTTACTTTTTTCTTTTTTTTTCTTTTTATTCTTGATTTTTTACTGGAGATTTTTATGCCCCCCCCCCCCTCGAAGAAGAGGGGGTATATTGCTTTGCACATGTCGGTCGGTCTGTCGGTCGGTCGGTCTGTCGGTCGGTCTGTCGGTCCGTCCACCAGGTGGTTTCCGGATGATAACTCAAGAACGCTTGGGGCTAGGATCATGAAACTTCATAGGTACATTGATCATGACTCGCAGATGACCCCTATTGATTTTGAGGTCACTAGGTCAAAGGTCAAGGTCACAGTGACCCGAAATAGTAAAATGGTTTTCGGATAATAACTCAAGAACGCTTAGGCCTAGGATCATGAAACTTCGTACGTAGATTGATAATGGCTGGAAGGTGACCCCTATTGATTTTCAGGTCACTAGATCAAAGGAAAAGGTCACGGTGACCCGAAATAGTAAAATGGTTTCCGGATAATAACTCAAGAACGCTCATGCTTAGGATCATGAAACTTATAGGAACATTGATCATGACTCGCAGATGACCCCTATTGATTTTCAGGTCGCTAGGTCAAAGGTCAATGTCACGGTGACCTGAAATAGTAACATGGTTTTTGGATGATAACTCAAGAACGCTTATGTCTAGGATCATGAAACTTGATAGGTAGATTAATCATGACTCGCAGTTGACCCCTATTGATTTTAAGGTCACTATATCAAAGGTCAAGGTCACGGTGACCTGAAAAAGTAAAATGGTTTCCGGACGCTAATGGCTACGATCACGAAACTTCATTGGTACATTGCGTACTACCCCAAATATTTCCTATATCCTTTGACATATTGCTTTTATATGTTGCATACTTGTTTACCAACATGACCCCAACATATAAACAAGAGCTGACCATTGTATCAAGCATTTCGAAATAATTATGGCCTCTTTTACACTTAGATTATTGAACATTTTGCTTTAATTGCCATAACTTCTTTATTTATGATCACATTTTATTATTACTTTGACAAAACAACACTTACCTGAATACCACAATGGATTCCACCCAAATAATACCCCACGCCCCTACCAGAATCCCTTCCCCCCCAACCTCACCCCCCCAAAATTTTTTTTGTTTATGCCCTCCTTCAAAGAAGAGGGGGTATATTGCTTTGCACATGTCGGTCGGTCGGTCGCTAGGTCGGTCGGTCCGTCCACCAGGTGGTTTCCGGATGATAACTCAAGAGCGCATACGCGGCCAACAGGGCGAACTCTGAACAATTTAACTGAAGCAACTGGTCTGTAATCCTAAATCTATAATTATAAGTCCAATGAAACATCATCATTTGAGTAAAAAAAAGTGGATCAGTAAAAATATTATCAGAATATGAGATTTTTTTGTATATTTTGTATATTAAATAATGTGTTAATGTTTAATTTTGTTGATAAATATAAGCAGGACAGGGGAGGTAATACACTATTATATCTTTCTTATATACAGGGGAAACAAATGCAAATTTCATGTTTTATAAATAGAGGATATTTGTTCATGTCAGTGTGCTGAATACCACAATGGATTCCACCCAAACAAGTACCCCAGCGCGCCCTACCAGAAATCACTTCCCCCCCAACCTCACTCCTATTTTTTTTTTCTAAAATCATCTAATAAATTACCACACCCCACATTAGACCCCCCCCGCGACCCCACCCCCCCCGACCCCCCCACGCCCCCCCCCCAGGGGGGTGAAAACAGGAAAAATGACCACAAGCCACAAGAGACCCCCCGCACCCCCCCGACCCCCCCTACCCCCCACCCCCCAAAAAAAAAAACCTTTTTTTTTACATCTAATCAATACCACACCCCACATTATACCACCCTCTCACTCCCCCCTACCCCTCCTTCCCCCCCCACCCTCCAAAAAAAAAAAATATTTTTTTAAAACATCTAATAAATTACCACACCCCACATTATACCCCCCTCTCACCCCCACCCCCCTACCCCCCCCCCCCAACCCCCCCCCAATTTTTTTATTTTTTTTAACATCTAATAAATTACCCCACCCCCACATTATACCCCCCTCTCAACCCCCACCCCCCTACCCCCCACCCCCACATTTTTTTTAAACATCTACTAAATTACCACACCCCACATTATACCCCCCTCTCACTCCCCCCTACCCCCCCATCCCCCAATTTTTTTTAAACATCTAATAAATTACCACACCCAACATTATACCCCCCTCTCACCCCCCTACCCCCCTACCCCGCCCCGCCTACCCCCCCCCCCCCAAAAATTTTTTTTTTCCTTTTTTATTTTTGAAAGATCGTCTTATAAATTATTGAATATGTACAATTTCCCCATGATGGCTTACGTTATACTGTCAAGCACTCGAATAGTCGAGCGCGCTGTCCTCTGACAGCTCTTGTTAGGTCACAAGGTCGAAGGTCAAGGTCACAGTGACTCGAAATAGTAAAATGGTTTCCGGATGATAACTCAAGAATGCTTACGCGTAGGATCATTAGACTTCATAGGTACTTTGATCATGACTGGCAGATGACCCCTATTGATTTTCAGGTCACTAGGTCAAAGGTCAAGGTCACAGTGACTCGAAATAGTACAATGGTTTCCGGATGATAACTTACATTAGGTCAAAGGTCAAGGTCACAGTGACAAAAAACGTATTCACACAATGGCTGCCACTACAACTGACAGCCCATATGGGGGGCATGCATGTTTTACAAACAGCCCTTGTTAGATACAATGTTTAAATTGATCAATATTAAGCATTTAGTGACGATATTTAATAACTTTTCTTTTTTCGACAATCTGGTTGACTGCCCCTCTAATATTGAAAGCTTTTTAGCGCAGACGAAACACATTCAAACTTGGTCAAGATGATGTCAAAATAAACATTTGGACCAAGTTTCCTCAAAAAGTTTATTTAAGACTTGACCTAGTGACATATATTTTGGACGCACATGACCGAGATTTGAACAGAATTAAGATATTGACAATATAAATATTCTGACAAAGTTTCATAAAGATTAAGTCATAAGTCATAATGTGCCCGCTTGGTATTAAGGTTTCTCTAATATTTGACCCGGTAAACTAATTTGTGGGCACACATGACCCCTTTTTAAATTTCGCCTTGATATGATTTTGTTTGCCCAACTTTATTTAAGATTGAGTCCTAAATGTTGAGTCATGTATGGTAAAAAGTTATATTCCAAGATTTCTACTGTTGACCTAGTTTGTGAAAGAACTTACCCAAATGAAAAAACTGTCTAGTACCCAAATTAAAACTCTGTCAATATATTGTCAAGATAAACACCCTGATAAAGTTTTAACAAAATTGGAGCATACATGTGGCATTAAGAGTGTTAAGAAGATATGAACTGGTATCCAAATTTTTGGACGCACGTGACTCAGTTTCAAAGTCAGTTACGAAAATGTCAAGAGAAACATTCGGACAATATCATATTAAGGTTGAGTCACAAATATGGCATTAAGAGTTGAAACAATGTGTTTTTGTATATGGCTTAGTTTTTGGACGCACGGGACTTCGATTAAATAAATGCTAAGCATAATATCCAGATAAAATGTTTGACCAATTTTCATTAAGAGTTGAAAAACAATGTAACCTCTATAAAGGTAACGAATTGAATAGGGTGATTAAAAGAACTCGCGTTCAGAACTTCGTATTCAGGTGAGCTAAAATAAATGTTTATTTCAGGTACCAATTTTCCAAAAACAAAACACATTTAGAAATGTTTATGTTTGAACGCGTATGTTGTGTATACGATGTGAACGTTATCGAATGTTTAGTACGACACATAGCGGATTTGATTGATTTAGTTCAGAGACATCATAGGCTATAACGTGTTTAGAAACAATACAGTTAAAACTCACTAAATCTTTATTATCTTTAGTATAAGGTCTAATGAGCTTTTATATATTTTGGTTTATATGATAGCCTTAAAAATGGTTGCTGTGTATGTAAATGTTTTATAGGCTAAATCGACTTGGACGTAGAGAGATATCAAATCGAAACTTCATAGGAAATATATCTCAAATGAAGGTTTGGCAACATTTGTGTGATTAAAATTCATAGTTAGAATGAGGCATTCAAGAAAAGAGTAACTATTGCGTCATTTTTAAGAGTTACTGCCCTTTAGAAAGTATCATTCTATTTGTGTGTCTGAGGCATATACTGAAAACAATAGTGTTAGTTAAAAATTTCTTTTGAATATAAAGCTATAATAAGTGCGGAGCTCAAGAACCATAACTTCGGATTTCATTCAGTATGAATGCCTCTGGTTAATTGTCAAGCTTTAATTGTGTCAACGATATATCGACATAATATACACAGGAAACTCGCATTGTGAGTGGCAGTGGACAGGAAAGATAACGCTTAATTCCATTATTGCCTGGTTTTACCATTTATTAAATTCAAAATTTTCTATGACTTTGATTGTTTTAACGCAAAATATATGCTTCAAACTTACTTCCCGCATCTTAATTTGATAATTAAAACCAATTCCAATAAATGTTTATTACAGAACCGTAGCGCGTTGAAAATACTGTGTTGGTAAAACAACAGCATAAATGAACCCCGTTTACAAAGAATTAAATTTAAATCTGATTTAGTTCAACGTCACCAATGTAATTAATGAATGAACAAGTTTTACCATGGTAGGTGTAGTATGTAACTAAATTGAAACAACAATGTAAGCACCAGAGAGTATTCATTCACATCCTACATCCTACATTCAGCAACACTAGTACACAATACACAAAAGGTTAAGGCTTAACATATTCTCGTATATTTTGTTTTTTTTAGTATTAAACTAGTTTTGGTCGTAAGATGACAGTCTACGACAGTTGCTTAATAAGAGTATCAGCACCAAGTTCACATGCGTGTGTCCGTGAATGACGACTGATCCACTTGAATAAGAGGTAGAAGAGAAACAAATGTCATGACCGATCCCACAAAAATGGGCCCTGAAATATCCTCAGATTCGTAGACGAAATTTCTATCAATAGAGCTATCTGGCTATATGTCATATCTATAATTTTATACACATTATACAGCAACTTGTTCATTGCAAATCCTGATTTCTAAATTAAAAATGAATATTGCAAAAGATCCATTTTACCTGCTTAAAGCCAATCATTGTTAATGTCAATGTTTTGTGAAATATACTGTGCAAACAAATCAGACGGGTTCTTGAATGATATGTTAGTTTAACTTAATCATTTACTATGCGATATGCATACCGGAATACTGAACCAAAAAACCCACATCTTTCACGAAGTTTTAATCATGTAGAAAAATAAAAAAAAATATTAAAAGCATTTTGTATTATTTGATCAATATTATCTTCTATTTACTGGTTGTCCGATTCTGTGGCAGCCTCGCGCATGACCCACTTATCAACTAATCAGATTGATGGTTATTTTCCGACCCATTTCCTAGTGACAGTAGCTTAGGTCAACTGGAAGCCATCTTGAAAGAAAAAAAGGCTGAGATTTATACCATAAGAGACCTGATTGTTAAAAATTAGCGTGCAGTATTTCAAGTGTATTAGGGGAAACGAAACGGCTGTGTACGTGATGAATACGAAAGCAAATTGAAACAAATTCAACGAAAGCAATATAAAAGTGAGCAAGTCCTGAACCTGCACTTGTTCAAATTGCAGCAGGATAAGAAAGCAATGAAAAAAGAGTAAGATTAACGTGTACACAGAAAAGAAAGACTTGGTGTTGAAATGTGAGGCGTTTGCTCAGGAAAGCAACCGACTTCAGGCACAAATGGACAATGCAACATGGCAGGCCAAGCGCCTTAGCAACAATAATGCGAGCGGTCTTAATCAGGTGGACAGACTTACTTGTCAGCTAAAAGAGAAATCAGACCAGGTGCTAAAGTTACAACCAGTCTGAGTAACTTGAAATCCAAACTTGATATTTCGAATGCAAACCTTGAAAGCCACAATTTGCATCAGGATACTTCCTCTGAAAGCTTACATAGAATGAATTACTCAGGTTCGGATATGGAGCCAGACATACCACTGTGCGATTGCGAGAAACACATACAAAGAGACTTCTTTAAATTGCGATCTCCTGAAAGGGAGACCTTGAAACCTTCGTTGATTTGCGAAAGAGATTGCGAGTTGACTGTACTTCGTGAGGAAATAGATAAACTGCGACTGAAAATGCTAGTGAGCAAGGAAGAACATGATCAGGAAAAGGAACAATGGCTCGAAGAGAAGAACAATGTGATCACGTACCAGAAGCAGCTGCAGCTCAACTATGTGCAGATGTTCCGCAAGAACAAAGTGCTCGAAGCCGAGGGGAACAGCTGACCTTGTAACTTGAGTCTCGAGATATTAAACTCATTGCCTTGAATGGGAAAGAGAGTGTGTGTGTTCTCAAAACTAGAGAGTAATATGGCCTCAAGTTTAACTTTCATTGGGATGTGTTCTGACATTTCATCTTTGTTTCTTGAGGCATGAAACATGCAGAATTTAGATGTGATAGTAAGCTCATGCCTATAAGCTTGCAAGAAAGTGTTTGATAACAGTAGACCCCCAAAGCCATACAGCTCTGTAGAGAACATTGACTATAACATTTTACACAAGTGAATAGGTGTTTTCATATTCAATTTTTTCGAACAAGTTAATATCCAAACAATTTAATATTGTAGCTCTTTGAAGTTTTTGACCTATTTGAAAGTTCAACTTAACTACGCATGTTGTGATATCCTTCAACGTGTAAACAATTTCTTTGACTCAAGTCTTGAGGCATGAAATTCATAGCCATTGATGGGAGTGTGAACAGTAATACACAATAGTGCAGGATCTTTTATTGTAGATCGAAGAAAACTAATTCTCTCAAAATGCTTTAACATCCCTTGAGGTATTGTAATGATTGTTACAACAGGGTTTACTAAATTTGTAAGAGTAATTAAATCTGGAGAAAAATGCCATGAAAAGGGTAGTATTTCTTAACATAGATTGTGTTGTTATTGTATAATTACTTGTGTTTGAGAAATACATTGAAAGGGAGATAAATTTATAATTGAAAATTAACCAGCTGTTACTGGAGTTATTTCCCATGTATTAAGAAAAAAATATTTAATGGAAATTATTTGCGTACTAGTCAATTACATTTGCTTATTATTTAAGTTGTAAAACGATGTGTTTGAATATGTATATTGTATAAAACTTTTTATTTATGAGAAAATGCAGTGCTATATAATTGCTATACGAAAATGCAGTATGTACAATTCCAAAACATGAATTTCTGCAATTGGGTATCCATATTTTGATATTTTATGATCTTAAAAAGAAGTAAAATTGTTAACACTTGTATTGCTACTTTTTAATGCAGATAGATGATTCAGATGAAAAACTGATTTATATAATTTCAGTGTTTTACACCCCTCTGAAATATTTGTAAACCTCATTGGTAAGTGATGTTAATATTCTTGTTTTGGCATTTTTAATTTGATAACTTTTTTATTCACGAGCTTACATTGGTACGATTTTGTTAAACCAATTAAATTAATTTTGTCGACATAAGATTTTTTTTACCTTGTTGGCCACAATATGGTTGCTTTAACTTTGTGATTGTTAGATATTTTCTTGTGCATATTATGTTTTGCCCAGAGGCAAAAATGCAAAACACTCTACTTTTGTATTTGCATAAACAAATATTAAAATATGACAAACCTGATGATGTTTTCTGTTTCTCGTACATGGTAAATTAAGATCAAACAAGACGTTTGTGTGTGCCATATTGAGAAAAGATCTAAGGGCATTGAGACAATGTGAAAAAGGCAGGAGTAAGTAATCCTGGCAGAATGTTAAAGTTATAATTCAAGTCCAAAGTTTTGAGCCTCCATTTTGAAGAACGTTCCTCATCTCCAATACCCTTTGAAGGATTTTCAGGACATTTCACTTTATGAAATGGTTGAAATGCCTTAAGAGATGGTTATTAATTTTTTGGTTTCTTTAAAACCTGTGAGTTAAGATCAGTTAGCACTGGAGTTTACAGGACAAAATTGCATACTCAACTTGAATATGCCCTTTAATTAGTTGTACGTTGTGTACTATACCTGATTCTTTGAGTGTCCGAACACAAATGTAAGAGCAATTTGACCCAACGTTTTTTTTCTCATTAAAAATGAATATCTGCAAAATTTAAATTTGAGGATTGTAATGTAATTTACCGACTATAAGAAGAACACAACATATTTCTGAACTTACACCTAAATAAATTCAATGAACAATGTACATGACAACTGTTTTTCATTTGTAAAACTGAATGTACACCGAAGACATTACGAAAATGAACTTTTAGACAAAAACCCTTATAAATGTGAAACATGAATCATAGGCACATTGTCCCCTGATGTCCTGTTTAATTTTAATGGTAATTTGTCTTAAGAAATATAAATGAATAATGAATTACCGATTAAAAATATTTAGAAGTATTTCATTTTACATTAAGAGCATCTGGATTTTCCCCTGTACCTCGGTTTGATCAAGGTAGGCAACAAGAGCATATAGATGTTCGTGGTTCCAAGCATAGCTTGATATCAAATCCTTGCCATTATAACAAACCACCAATGATAGCCAAGCCACGTGATACAATAATGGCGTCTTACAGTATCAATGGCATGGACAAATTTTCCCGTTGTTATTTGTATTATCCCCCGACTAAGATGGAGGGATATATAATTGATGTTGTCCGTCCGTCAGTCTGTAAGTCCGTCTGTCACAAAACTTGTTAAGACTAGATCTCAGAAATTATGCAATATATCAACATGAAACTGTATAGGTGTATAGATATAAATGAGGAGAAGTGTCCTGCACAGCAACCATAACCCTATCTTTCTTTAATAAGAGCCATTTGTTTTTAGCTTACCTGTCACGAAGTGACATGGTGAGCTTATGTGACTGTGTGATGTCCGGCGTCCGTTGTGCGTGCGTGTGTGCGTGTGTTCGTCAACAATTTGTTTGTGTAGACAGAAGAGGTCACAGTTTTCATCCACTCTTTATGAAATTTGGTCAGAATGTTTATCTTGATGAAATCTGGGTTGGGATTGTTACAAATTTTGGTCATCTGGGGTCAAAAACTAGGTCACTAGGTCAAATAATAGAAAAACCTTGTGTAGACAATAGAGGTCACAGTTTTCATCCAATCTTTACGAAATGTGTTCAGAATGTTTATCTTAATGAAATCTGGGTTTGAATTGTATTTGGGTCATCTGGGTTCAAAAACTAGGTCACTAGGTCAAATCATAGAAAAACCTTGTGTAGACAATAGAGGTCACAGTTTTCATCCAATATTTATGAAATTTTGGTCAGATTGTTTATCTTGATGAAATCTGTGTTGAGATTGTATTTGGGTCATCTGGGGTCAAAAACTAGGTCACTAGGTCAAATAATAGAAAAACCTTGTGTAGACAATATAGGTCATAGCTTTCATCTGATCTTAATTAAATATGGTCAGAATGTTTATCTTGATAATATCTGATTTTGGATCGTATATGGGTCATCTGGGATAAAAAATTAGGTCACCAGGCCGATTCTAGTAAAAACTTGTGTAGATGAAAGAGGTCACAGTTTTCATCACGTCTTAGTGAAATTTTGTCAGAATGTATAAATTAATGAAATCTGGCTAGGGATTGTATATGGGCCTGATTTTAAGAATTTAAGTTGATGTACCAAGATTATTCAGGTGAGCGATTCAGGGCAATCATGGCCCTCTTGTTTTATGATCTAACTTTTCTGGACTATATCTCAGATACCATGCAAGACTTCAACATGATACTTCATGGGTGTATTGATATTGATGAGGAGAATTGCCACGCTTAAGAGCTCTAACCCTTCACTTTCTTTTCTTATTGCCCTTTGTTGTTTTTGTATGATGGAACTTTTCAGGGCTATCAGATATGATGCAAAATTTCTACATGAAACTTCATGGGTGTGTTGAAATTAAATGGGAAGAAATGCATGCACAAGAACCATAACGCTGCACATTCTAAACAAAGAGTTATTGCCCTTTGTTGTTTTGTATGATGTAACATTTCAATGCTGTATCTCAGATATGCCACAATATTTCAACATGAAACTTCATGGGTGTATATATACCAATAAGGATAATCGTAATACATAAAAACACTTTATTATGTTTTTATGATTATACTGTATGTCAAGGGATTTGCACCCATCCTTAAACAAAATTATTTGGCAAGGGATATCAATTCAACAAATTTGCTCTTTTATTTTTATAAACCTATACGTATATGTTTTAGTCTAGCCGGTGTAATTTATATAACTCAAGGCGTATGCGGCTACATGTTTATTCTGTTATGTCTAAGCTACAAGTGTTCAACAAACTGTATAGCATATTCATATATAAAGACAACTCTTACGGATATAGTTAAGTATAATACAGTGATGTTCCTTTAACTATTCATTAGATTATGGAACAGTATACACTTAAAAAATTACTTTGACAGGTATATCGTGGGCTAAAAGAAACACTTATATGGAAAAACAACAACAAAAGTCAACCTTGCTTGATAATATAGACAGATAAGTGATTAAACAATAAATTACCATATGATACTCTCAACCATCACTATTATAAAATAATGTAAGGGCCTGAATGCTCAAACTAAGGGCCAGTTAAGGTAGTTAATACAATTAATTTTGTTAACTTGTTTATTAACAAACATAAACAAATTATTTGACCAAACAAATTTGTTAACAATTTAACATATATTGAAGGTTCAACACTTAAGACAAAGTAATTTTATGGCTGTTAAAATTTTGAGCAACCAAATATTGGCATTGTCTCTGTGGTTTGTCCAGATATCTATCACTGTCGTGTTCTTCATTGGCAATGGATTCAACAATATCTACAGTCGATTGGTGTATAACGGAAAGCTAAGGACTTTGTGTCTCATTTCAACGTATACAGCATGCACACAGTAATTAAACCATTAAACCTCGAAAGACAAATGTCTTACTTATTGAAACATGACAGCGATTTTAAATTTCCGACAAATATTATTTGTTAACAGCGCAAATGTCATTGTACACTGATTCAGCCATTACCGGATCGCCTAGGTCTTTATCGGATTACATGTGTATCGTGTTATCTATTAAAATTTGACCCAGCATTTGTAAATAATATTGTAAGATATGTACATTTCCAGAAAGAAAATTCATTTCTGCGTTTAATAAGACCGAGTTCATGGAAATCGCTGCACAATTGATGAAGTAATGGCTGTTCAAAGCTATGCACCCTATATTCGGGTCATTTTGAGTTGAATACCTTGTTATATTTGATAGTGACTAATATTGTTTTCAGAGAAATTGATTATTCGTTATAATTTGATTATTTTTCATTCAAAACGATTCTTTTTTACTTATTGATATCATGGTCACACGCTAACCACCTGTGCTTTGGACAACTTCAATTGAGTGTATATATAGTTTGAGACAATCCCCACATTCCTGAATATGGGTCACCATGCACATGTCCATTATTCACTAACAAAATTTTCATGCTTATTTTATATGGTACGCATACATTTGGTTTCTGAGCATTCTTACTTTTGTGAAGGACACATTATACTTAAATATTACATCAATGAAAATTATGTTTATCAAACAAAATTTTCAAAATTCAAGACACCATACGTCTGCACTTTTCCTTTCGTCACAAATACGGTGCGTACACAACGTGACCTTGTTTTTCTTTCGAAAAAAGAAACAGTTGTAAACATTTACACACGTAAACAAAAACATGAATCGACTGAACAATGATAGGCTTTTTGTATTCCATTCATAGAAAACTATAAATCTTAACAGAAATAAAAGTATTTTGCAAAAAACTTTTAACCTATCCGTTATTCACTAAAATCCGCTATACATTCGACTGTATCAATGCATTCCAGTTAAACATTCGATATATTCAGGTAATATTTAGGCCAAATTTTAAAGCTATGCAAGTAATTTTTCTTCATCATACTTAATATACTTTGTACCAGTTGTTTTCAACCAACACTTTCTTCTTTTTTAGTGGACTGTACAAATAATATTCAGTATGATGTGTTGCAAATTGACCAGACCCGGATTCTGTAATGTGTCATGTCTGACTGTAAAGCAAACCTTTGCTGCTACATGGTTATCATGTTCAATATGTTGTGTGTAAAGCCATGACGATGATGTCTCCTCCCTAAAGGAGATGTTTACAAGTAGACATCTTTGTTTGATTGCTCCTCAAGCCATGAGTGCATCTGATTTAACATCTGATAATTGCCATGTCATTCTTGTAACCTCCGCCGTGACTCATAAATAATGATGGACAATTTCAAACTTTCAGAATTTTTGTTCAAACAACAGTCTTGTTAAGTTGCAAAAACGTCAAAAATTTTGTTTTTTAATTTAGTTGTGTTTGTTACTAAGTTTGCCTGTATTATTATATAAAAAAAAAACTCTTACGATTGGTATCATAATAACAGTGTTCGACATTAACGGGTTTCCATTATATAGTCCGAGTCTCCTGGAAATGAGACTCAAACTCCAGGTTTTTGTGTCAAGGAAGTCCATAGGACTCCTTCAAAAACATCTTTGAATTATAAAAGATCAATTGGTTTACTTATTCGTGTCGCGAGATCAGAATGTCCAAACTTTTGTGAATCCGAAAAATATGCCCTCCTTTAAGACTGCTTGACCACATCGACAAAAAAGAAATAATCAGATTTTTTTTTGTTTGTTCCACATCGCAGTCCGTTTGTGTAGTAATAGGGGGAAACCCAAGAAATCCGAATAAACCCAATTATGGCAGTTTTTGCTTTCGCATATTTTCACTAAAATATAACAGCTTTCACCGAACAGTCTTTAATCACTATAAACTCACCACGTTACCCGTAATTGTGTACACAATGCAAGTTTTATGGCCCCAGAAAAAAGAAATATCCGTGCAAAACTGAAATTAGTGTTGGGCGTTTTGAAAACACGCGTAGACTGCGATGTTTTGACAAAAACAGTTAAACAATGTGCAAATGAAACTCTTCCGAAATGTTCAATAATTGCCAAATATTCTTTGTTCTGATTTTTATTATTTATTAAATAAATAGTTAATTACGTTCTTAGAATTATTAGCGACCTATATGTGTTTGTATTGGTTCCTGGAATTATGGAGTTAATACATAAAGCAATTCAAATTAAAGGGCGAGTGCACCATCACAATGTGATTTAACTATCGTTATCAAAACGTTCATAGAAATATGGAGTAAATGTATAAAGCAATCAAAAAGATAGGGCTGGCACACCATTACGATGCGATTCATATGACCCTAAAAAACCAGAATGCTCCGATAATGGTTATAAAATATTTATAAATTTCTCATTATTTTCTTCAGATCTACACGTTTTTCAAGCGACTGTAATATGGCTTCTTAAAGGTCCGATTCTGTGGCGGCCTCGCACACGACCCGCTTATCAACCAATCAGATTGATTGTTATTTCCAGACTCCGTCTCCTAGTGAAAGTGGCGTAGGTAAACTGGAAGCCATCTTGAAAGAAAAAAGGGCTGTGATTAATACACTCAGAGACGGGATGGATAAAAATGAGCGTGCAATATTTCAAGTGTATGAAAAGAAACGAAACGGCTGGGTCCGTGAGATTCATGAAATTCGTGACGAATACGAAAAGCAAACTGTCAAAGAAATTCAACGAGGCCAAGCTCATACTTGAATGTCCAACGTTTAAACTTCTTCTTTTTTTCGGCCCATATCATCTAAAGGATTGTAATGGATATTGACTACACTGTTTAGGTCATTGAGACAATTTGCAGAAGGCATATCTAAGGTACGGTTGATCTAGGTCAACATTGTACTTCAAGGTTAAAGGTTTGTTTCCGTTCAATATCTCCTATATTGAGGTATAATGTTAAGTTCAGTGAGGTTATGTGCAGATGACATTATTTAGTCATGTCCGATCAAATGAATATTCACATTTTACGGTCAAACGCTTGTTACTTATTTGTTTAACCTCCATATCTCCTGTACCCTTTTGAAGTATTTTAATGAAATTCGACCTGACTGTTTAAGATATTGAGACCATGAGATATCATTAGAAAAAAAAGTTATCCATAAGTTTCATCATAGTTTGACCAAAAGTTCCATAATGCTATAAAAGTTTCACTAGAGCCATATAAAGGAATCTGTATCGCCCTTGTTTACACTATTTTTCAACGAAACAGTCGAGATATCATCAGAGCAAATATTCTGACCCAGTTTCGCAAATATTGGACTAAAAAGGTGACTTCCCGCCGTCATAATGGTCCTTTTTTTAACAGACCGGATTCATTTTTAAACTTGATCGAAATATAGAAGAACACCTATTTTAACGACGTTTCATATTGACTAGACCAAAATTAACATTTAGTGTTTCAACAAAGTTTCAATATTGCCATTGAAGGCAAACTGCCCGCCGCCTTGCTGCAAATTGATTCAATTTAGCGGAACCATTTTCGAACTCCGAATAGGAAACATGTTAATATGTTAATAACCTTTGTTATTCACGTTACCTAGTTTAATCAAAGTACTGACAGTACTGGTATGACAATGCTTTTGAAGAGGATGGATATAAAAGCATCAATTTAAGTTTATCTACATCACCAAAATTGTGTTTATAGATACGGAAATTTGGGTACGAAAAAACATTTGGGTACGAGAATTTTTGGTACGAAAAAATTATGCCAAAAAAATTAAGGTACGAACAAAATTTGTGTACGAAAAAAAAATGTGGGTACTAAAAAAAATGGGGTATAAAAAAAGATGGGTACGAAAAAAAAGTTGGGTACGAAAAAAAATTTGGATACGAAAAAAGGTACGAACAAAATTTGGGTACGAAATAAATTTGGGTACGAAAAAAATGGGTACGATTTTTTTTTAAATGATAATCAGCGAGGTATGCCGATTGAGAAAATTTAGCTAATTCAATCGGACTGGCTCGGTCTTTTACTTAGGTCGCCATTGTGAATGCTTGTTTCATGGTATGATAACTTAGAAGAGCTGCTTCCTTGAAGCATCATCGTTAAAAAACGACCGATATATCATTGGGGAAAATGTTCAAACCAAGTTTCATACAGATTCGTCAATACAGGCGGCCTCTAAAATGTTAACACGGCATATCAATGTTTTGGAAGCACAATGTGTGGAAAAAACGTACGCCTTATGTCCAATATAATAACAAATATGATTTACGCTGTCAATTAAAGGGGCTTTTTCACGTTTTGGTAAATTGACAAAATAAATAAAAAGGTTTCAGATTCGCAAATTTTCGTTGTAGTTATGATATTTGTGAGGAAACATTAATACTGAACAGTTACCATGCTGTAAAATATCCATTATATGCATCTTTTGACGATATAAAAACCTGAAATTATAAAGCATTGCAACGCGAAACGATTGAATAAGTTGGAGAGTTCTGTTGTTGTCGTTATATTTTGTGGCACAACGAGGATTGCTTATATAAAGTATAAAATACATCATTCATTGTATGAGCACGGATGGGCGAGTGGTCTCAGTGTTAGACTTTTACTCTGTATTGTTTTGTATTTATTTTGACCTTGCGGTCAAGGATAACCCATGAAAGTGCAAGCACTTATTTCCAATGGGGTCCTTTGTTATAGCTGAAGAGACAGCAAGCAGAAGAGACAGTATTGGGATACAAGGAATCCGGGTGCGATACCCTAGCTCTTTGCGAATAGATACCTTGGTTCGTTTACGTGCTCAGTGTATAGCACCGATACACGCGAGAATTACCTGGGTTTCATACCAGTACATCTCTATTTGGGTGGGAAACACTTGAAACATTTCTGAAATTTCCAGTGCCCCGGCCGGGATTTGAACCGGGGACCTCTGGTTTGGTAGACCAGAGTGTTACCACTCGACCACCGCACCACCCTAAAGGGGTCATTGGTTCGAGCCCAGTTGAGGGTTACTTTTTTTCTTTCTTTAATTTTATTCTTGTTTTTTTTTACTGGAGCTTTCTAGATCTAATGTTTACATGTATCAATATAAAGCATTTAGTGACAATACTTCAATATCTGACAGAATCTGTAAAAAGGCCCTTTTAAGCGTTTACATGTCGATAATGGTTACTGTGTGAATACCCAGTACACACCAAAGGATGAAACCAATGGTTGCCCAAAATGAGGACAATTTCATGTTACGCGTGTCTGATACGGGGGTAGTCCATTATCGCGTTGATTGATTTACGGTAACGAGAGGTAATTCGTTGAAGGTAATACAAAATTCTTGAGACTAGGATGTATTGCATCTTACTAAAACATATTAATTATGCAAATAATTTTTCATTTTTATCTGATAAATACCAAAATGAGTATTGAACATATTATCTCTTCATTGCATGGTATTTGAACAGGGTAGGTTATTTTTAAATATTATAGTCAATTCGTAGAAGGTAGTTGTTTCAAGCCACAGTTTGTATGTAAAAAAAATGGTTAAACAGAACAGTTTCTTTAAGCAGGTTTGCACATGTAATGCACAGATTTGACAAATAAGTCGTGTTTAAGCATGTGATAATGAACACACGGCTCATCAACATTATAAAATAAATTGTAATGAAGAGAATTTCGTGCGTATTCAAATATTTCACGTACAATTTTATGTTCGCATGTGTTCTCATTTTATCTTGAATGTCACTTATTTGGCGGAAAATATGTGCTAAATAAGGACGCAAGTGCATTTGCAACAATCATATTAAAACAAACACGTTGATACACTATACCATGTTCTTTGTTCATTGTTTGTCTTACATTTTTACAGACATGTGCGTACAAGTTTGTTTTCAACAATGTCAAAACATACACAATGTTGTTAAATAAAACTGACATTCGTCCGTGCACAAATTCCATAAAATCACATATATCAAATGCATTTCATTAAACACAATTAATCTTATTGTAAGGGGTTCTCTTTATTAAACGTAAATGCTACATGACCGAGATATATACTATTACAGCTGAATAAACCTATTAAAGTACAAGTAACAAGAAAACATACAAATACTACACTCATTCGTGGCCTTGTTATATGCTACTAATACAAAGCAAATATATTAAGCAAATCCTTTCAACATGTTCTTAAAATACATCAGTCAATGTCTACATATATATAATCTATATGACATCGCATGCGTGGCAAATTTTACTTAGATAATAATGATTTATGTTTTACACAAAACGGTTCTCAATATTCATTAAATGAATAAGCCATTTATAGTAAATTAAACGTGCAAAACATCAAATGAATGATGCATCATTATACATCACTATGTTTGATTTGAAAAAGAACACATACACTTGGAGACTTTACTAACGCAATACTTTTCAAACTTGAATATCTCTGTTATGAGTTTAGATTTTGAATTAAAATTTTAAATGTGATCATTTGACTACATTCTGAGCAGGTTCACGATGAAATCATTCATCGATAACGATTGGACTCTGTAGCACGTGCTGTATGTATAGTTTTGTCTTTATGCACGTGGGAATGGTGAAACGCAATATAATTAAAAATTTATTTCAATTTCATCATATTAGGTGGGTTCTGAAACCAGGAAAACATGAAAGTATTTAACAAAATGTACGGCACATGAATATTCAGAAGCGCAACCGCGCAATTTGGCAAATTGCATGCTACCTACCCCACGCGATAATGCGTTCGATCGTCACGGATTAATGATTTTATCATTAGTTTGCACAGAGTGTAGTCCAGTGATCATATCTACAATTTTGAGCGAAAATCTTTACTTATCAGAGAGATATGAAAGTTTGAAAAGTGTTGCGTAAGAAAAGACTCCAATACACTTGCAGGTAACCTGCAATGTGTCAAAATGCGCGCTTGCGCTCTTTAAAATATTCATATGAGCCATACATTTTAAAAAACTAGTGTTTTGTTATCCTGATTTAAGAACCCACCTAAAATGATGAAATTGAAATAAATTTAGAATAGTGTTGCGTTTCACCATTTCCACGTGTAAACAGATGACACCATACATACCCCACGTGCTAAAGCGTCCGATTGTCACGGATAAATGATTGTAAAATGTTGCGTTAGAAAAGTCTCCAAGTGTATATGAGCAAAGTCATGCACAAATGTGTATCATCCCATATGCGGCCAGCGCATCCACACAGTCTGGTCAGGAGCTGCCCTGTTTGCAAATAACGCCACGAAACATTTTGACTTTATAGCGGACGACTTTTTACACATAGCTCCTGACCAGACTGCACGATTTCCCAGGCTGGTCTGAGACTACGCTTATTATTCATGACAAAATACTCATTTTCTAATGATCCTGCTAATGTGAAATTATATGTACATAAAGGAATGAATTCACATAGTATGGCGGCGTATATGAGCTTGAGCACTCACATTTCATGGAAGATGCATCGATAAACATTATGAACTGTATATTGGTAACACGAAAGTCACATACATGAACATGGTGCTCATATCTGGAAGCTACACAACTTTATATATTAAACATACATGTATCTTACATGTTGTTTTTGAACAATTACATAGAAAAACATTGTGTTTAGACTTAAAATCGCTAGTATGAATACATTCCCATGTCTGCAGCACTATTACATTCAAACATTCAACTTTCCAGAAGTAGCTACTACATGTACATGTACTTATCTACATACTTTCAAAAGAGTAACACTTCATAACTTCATACATTTATATACATGTATGCGTAGATTTACTCAGGCGATACCAATGTAACAAAGAGATTATAAACCAAATGTGAAACAATTCATATTTTCCTAAAAGCATATATTATATGTATAATCACTAAGTCAATGTCAAACTCTGAAAGAAATATTACTCACATTGGTAACAATGCAGAACCTCTGCACAAAGATACGACTCAAATGTATAACAATTCGGAATTTCATAAAAGTGTATATACATATGTTATGTTTAGTAACTCTGTCATTTCCAACCTAAACATAAAGATAGGACTAAACTGTTTAACAATTATCAATTTCCAATTGTATATATTTGTATAGTCAATTAGACAATGCCAACCTCCAAACAGACATAGGAGTAAACTCTTTAACAATTCAGAATTTCGCAAATGTATAAATGTGCATAGTCACTAAGTCAATGCCAACCTCCGTTAAGAAAAATATCTCAAACGTTTATCAATTCAGAATTTCATAAATGTATATCTGTGTATAGTCACTCAGTCAATGCCAACCGACGCGCAAAGATATGACTGGTCTTAACTTAAATATACCTATCTACCGTAAAACACCGTTAGGTAACACTTCGATGAGTTTGATTTTGAACATTCACAACAGTATCAGTGTTAAGTTTTAATTACAGCAAATAATGGTTTGTTATTTATAGAAAACTCACACTAGAATTTCAGGACAAATCGTTTTTTTAAAATCCACACAAAGTCTAAGCAGGTTTTAAATAAAAACGAGAACATAAGTAACATTCATCAAGGCAATTGGAGCTTTCCGCTAATGAGAAAGGCATATATAGCAAGCTACACAATGATCCATGTCGATTCAAAGTCATGATAACGCTGGTTTGTTAAAAACAACATGATTTTTCATGTTTGTGAACTATGTGAATCAATGTATTCACTACTTTCCAACAGGAACAAATGTTGTTATTTTTTACCAGTGACATCGACACAAAATTTCGTTGTATTACATTAGTGTGAATCAAGTACTGCCGTTTGTTTGATATTTTCACAAACTTTTTCACGGTTATGCATTTTTAAAATTATAATTGAATGTAAATAAATATATATGCTTTCATAATTTTGTATAAAAATGCCTTTCAATAATAATTAAGTGCATGGGAATAACCAGAACACATTCTTCCCGAATTCAAGATGTGTCTCTTGAAAATGACAAAACTAAAGCATCAGAATAGGTAGTTAGATTGCAAAAAGTTATTTTCAGTTTACCAAGTTATGTTTTTTATGCTGAACTTAACAGTCCATAGCTTATCTTATCGCAAATAACTTATTCTCCGTCACTCTCTTACACTGCGGTTCATTCCATTCACCTCTGTCGTTGGCTCACGGACTACTTTCCACTGCACGTGATTTTTAGTCACATAATCATAGTCGCATATTCAAAATGACCGCGCCCATCGGCTTTGCTTTAACTGCTAGTATTTGAAGTTTACAACTGGGCGTGTTCTATTAAATTTTATTTCGTGCAAATATTTAATTTAAATGAACATATAAAAAATGAGACAGAGCTGTATATCTTTGTAAGAAAATAATATAAAATTATCAAGAAGCAGCAATAATTAGCTGCTGTTTTGACAAGATTTTGAGTAAATGAGAAAGTGTTGAATATAAATTTCGACCAAAGTAAACCGTCTGTTTATTTCTTACCAATGCAATGCCAGTTTGGTACACATAGACCCTGAAGATGTTTACTAAATTAAACTAATTCTATGTTAAATACAAATCTTAAAATATATTCACCAGGCCCACACCGGTACAGTTGTTCTGTTACTGTTGTTTTAATAAAATAAATTTAATTGTCACATGCTTTTTGTGAAAGAAGACAACTGGAAGCATCTTTCATACACTTACAAGCTCATTCAGCAATATTCATAATTATAAACAAATATATAAGAGACATATGACAATCTGTCAAAAACGTACAGAATCAAAACTGCACAGAACCAAGCTGCTATAACATTATAATTCAATTATTTACATGATCGTTTAAATAAATAATAAATCACCATACTTGCAATACTCATGCCTTTCCCAAGGCTCTTTAAGCATCAGGGCAACCCTGTGCATAAATCTTTAATTTATTACATTTTCTCACCAATTTCAAAGATCTATAGAATACATGTATGCTATAGGTCTTTGCCAATTTGTGTTGCTGTAATTCTTTAATTTCATGAAAGATATAACAATAAAAAGTTTCAACAGGCTGATAAGTTTGAATATTTTTGTTCAATTATTGCACTTTCTTAAGTACAGTAACATTTGATTAAGTGCCTAAAATTAAACAAGTTCAAAGGAGTAACCCAGTACCTTGTGAATCGTAAATATTTTCCCCTGTGTATTAGCAAATTTCTGGAGGAAGACCTGAATTGCTGATACAGTGGTGCATGTCCTTGTTTTGTTAAATGTTAATATCATTTATTCAGGATACAGCAATTCATCAAAATACACAAATTTAAACATGATTACATATGATAGGATCTTTTTTTTTGGATATTCTTCGCGAATGCAGAAGATGAGTTTAACAATAGAAAACAATAAGAGAAAATTGGACTGTGGAGTGTAAATTCGAATGTCCTTACTTTTTTCTTTCATACACTTGCATACTTTTCCATATTTGATATCCGATTAAAATAAAACGCAAGACACAACTTGACTTCATTTCAATCCGTCATATTCAGCTTTATTTATGTTTCAACATACAGTACCATACCAATAACTTATTTTTTTGAGTCTCTTTTCAATATAAACAACACTAAATTTACACGTACATGCAAGCACTTCAGTACCGAGTATAAAAATATTATAGTATTAAAATTTGATCGAAACATTTTATCTATAGGAATGCCATTCATGAATTCCATATGAATGGCTACATATTGCACTGATAAATGCACAAATTGATAGCAGAAAAAAGTTTATGTATTAAATTATAACTGTGACAATTTACTAATTTAGATAATAAATGTTGTAAAGACTAATAATGCATGTTGTTGTTTTTTTGTTTAAAAAAAACATTAATTTATATTGTGAATAAATTGTATATAGGGTCTATTGTACTACAAGCTGTTTCAGAATATCAACTTGGTAGGAAATATAAAACTTTAAAAAAATCAGGATACATGTATATTACATTAAGAATGTGTCTAAATTTAATCTGAGTGGTTTATCAATATTAAAGATAACACATTTAACCTGTTTTAAAGCAAGTTTAAGAAAATTAGTCTGTTTCATGTAAAATTATTACTGGTAAGATATCATGATGCAAATAATCACCAGGTATTGAATAAAATTTATGTTTTTTCTTAAGACTTAAGATGCACATTTAATTTGCCTTGTAACTCAGGGCTTTTTTCAGCTGATTTTATAGCCGTTATTCGGTCATATTCCCAATGGAAAAATTTATCTTTTTTCTCAATTCCAGTAAAAAATATCCCAAAGCATATCATAGTTTTCATTTTAAAAATTTAGAACACTTATTAGTATTTTCTCAAATTTGGTTCAATTAACGCTTGAATTCCCAATATCAAGAGTACAAAAAACAGTATAGTTAATTTTCTAATGGTTTATTTTGTTGATAATTTCACAAACTGAAGTTGTTTTTAATGGTGGATATACTGGTTATGGGAAGTTGATAGTGATATTTACATTATCAAATAAATATTCAGGTTAATTGCTTTATTGATTTATTTACAATGAAATCTTTGATTTCAGGCATATTTGATATTTATAAACTAATCAATGCAATTTATAACCATTGCAATAATTGTATTGAAATCTAAGTACCAATTGAATATCATCAATAAATGTTTTGTTGCCATTACATCATCTTCTAGAGCACCTGCTGGGATTTGAACCCAGACCTCTTTCAAATTGGGTTGACTGGAAAGTATTCCCTCTTGAAATACAAGGGCAGGATTGAAGATTTCAGCAACGTTAGGAATTTCATTTATCATATTTTTTATATCTTTAAGCGGCAATAAGACCTAGAACTGCAGTTTATAGATTTATAGTTTTAAGCATTGTGATCAGAGACAAATATGTCTACATGTAGGTTGGTCAATATGTTCAGAACTTGATATAAATGATCATAGTATGATCACGCAATGGTGGCAGTTCCAAATTAGCAGATCACCGGTAACCATTAATAGTGATAAAGAAATTAACTACATTTTTATTGTACACATGTACCTAACAGCACTCGCCCTGATAGCAAGGGGAAAAGATTCGATTGCCGGATTGGGTGTACAATTTTCCCATCCTGCAACATTTGGTGCCCAATGTGGGACCATGGAACAAGCATTTCTCAACAAAATATGTTCGTGGTTTGAATGGATCAGGTTTACAATGATCCCTGTGACTTGAATTCTCGAACAAATTCTAGCATGGCAGAGGAGAATGTCAGTGCACAAGCTTATAGTGATTGTTTTGTGGCGTCCTGATTAACTCAATCAGAATAGCAAGGGGTCCCAGGTTCTAATCCCGGACAGGCTGCACAATTTTCTCATCCTGTGTCATCTAAACATAAAATACTATAGTATATTCACAATTCACACTATAAATTATGTGTATAATTTTTACTGTAAAGCATTAAAGCAATATATTGAACAAGCATAGAAGTAGCATTTGTAAAGAATTTAATAGTGCATGGTAAGTATTAATCCATATTTAATAAAGTTGACAAGCAATATTTCTGCAATACACATGCACATTTATAAATGTGATAATTATCTACATGCAATGTCAACGAAACAGTTTAGCATATACAAAATAACTATAATCTATTTATATGTTTTTTGCAAAAGATTATGCTTTTCCAACATGCAGACTTTCGATATATTCCATAGTCAGCTATTTCATTTGATTCACATTTAACATCAACATACACGATATTAAACTTTCAATGTGTTATGTTTTCATAGGTCCCTGATAAACACAAGCTTTTCCTCACCATTTCGGCTTTTATTGACATTTTGGCGGAGTGATGATATCTGCGTAAACGCGCATGAAAATAGTTCTCATAATTGTTATTAAATATATCGATAAATTAGCAATATATGCAGTTTTTAAATGTAATTACTTTAATTTATTATGCCTGTGGTCCTAAACATTTTCATGAAAGAGCGTACAATTACTTTGATGTGTTTTTCCAAGATTCCTGGCATTGAGCCCGTTGCAGAGATGTTTGTTGAGGCACGAACGACAATTCTGCTAGGAGAATGATTCTCCGTAATAAGTTATGGTCAGTTTACCAAGTAATGTTTTTTATGCTGAACATAACCGTACTTAGCTTAACATCATCGCAAATAACGTGCTCGCATCATTGACTGAACTGCCTTCCTGCTGCATACGCAGCAGGACCTCTTGATAGATCTCACTTGTACGTTTAAGTAATGCTTTCAATATAGGATCAGTCTCATGGACGGTATTGTCAACCTGACCAATATTGCCATAGAATCGGAGAAGTCTGTTTTGGACCTCCAAGTACAGGATTTCAGATTCAGTCCTCATCCTGCTGTACCAAAGAAGTGGTTCAGGGTGGCATACAACAGCCTGACTAACCTTTTTCAACCTCATTATTATCCTTGGCCCTTCATTAATCATGTCCGTTATAGATTTTACCCACACACACTGCTGTGCAACGTGAAGTTCCCTTTCTGCCATTAGATTCCGCTCAGGTATCATATAGTAAGGAAGTTGTCTAACAACTATAGCGGTACGTAATATATCCAGTCCCTCAAAGAGAAAATGAAACAAACTTCCTGAATGGAACAATGTCTGTGGGTTGTTTTCTGCCAGCCATAATACAATGTTCTTCAATGTATATGATGTGATCTCTTTTGACTGAGGCTTCAACACATCATTAACGATCATCTTCAATATAACATATATTTTTACCTGTGTGTCATTTAGATTATTCACAAGTTCTGTCTCAGAAGTATTAAAACATATCCTCCATTTCACATGATTGTGTGCACTTCCTTTACAGCCTATTGGAGTTACAAACGCCCCCATAGCAATAACTTTCTCAACAATATCCGGTGATGGCCAGTGACGCGCCCTTGAAGCCCATTTTTGCAATATGCCTGGACAGTAACAGCGAATGGCTCTAACATTATCAAATTTGAAAGGACCGAAATATTGTGGTAATGATGGACCAGCACGTGCATGATTGTTGACATATTTCATGTGCGAATCCACATACTCTTTGAAATCGTCAACAAAATGTTCGCTGCTCATAAGGAGTTTACCATACCCATCTCCACGAAGAGAATGGATTATAGAAGGATGACCTGACGGACCTAGTCTCGCAAGTAGTAATGTACAGTATCCTGCATTGCAGCTTTGTATATTCATCTCGAATAGATTGATGTGACCTGGAATTATGCTCTTGTCAACACCGTCTTCCAGACACACTGTATTTGGATCTACAATTATACAGTCTCTGTCGCTCTCACATGGAAAGGTCAGTCCCTCCGCCTTGCTTCCAGTTGTGATCCAGATACTATCATCATCATCCTTATAGATGTCTTTACGTTTCTTTCTGATATCGGGCCCATACCCCAGGATATCCAGTATGGTGCTTGTCTCCTTAGATTCATCTTCATATTCAAACTGTAACAAAGGAATACAGATTAACTGGATGAATTTATACTATACAATAAATGTGTCAGATACCGAGTAATGTTGGAATCCCTACCGTAACTTACCCATGACGCCTGGTGAGCCTTGGTGTTAATAACTAGTAATTGTATAACAGTAATCCTTATGTTACTTACCCTAGCTCGCATGAAGAGCCTTGGAGTCAGTACCGACTTATGTTTGATATCATTTTTACTTACCCTTGAATGTCTGGAGAGCCTTAATGTTTGGCACCTCTACTGTTACTCAACCTTGATCGATCCAAAAATAGCATCTGAGTCCTTTCCTTGTAATCCCAACACCTTAACTGTTACATACCCTTGATCGATTTATGAGCCTTGGAGTCCACTCCGTGTAATGTCTGACACCTCCTTCTGCCATCTGTGGTGACAGCAACAAGCTAACCTGATACAAAATGTGACACACAAAAATAAAAGCAAGCATTTTAGATCTCGTTAAATCTATGTGTCAATAACACATCTAGCGTTGTAATTTTGGCTATTGCTATAAGGAATACTGATTTCTTATGGGTAAACTTTATTTTGCAAAATATTTTACGAAATGTTCGTTGATTTTGAGTATTAATGTGGTTTTAAGACATTACTTTTCTAATTCTGGTTACAAACTGACCATTATTGTGATCTAATAAACTAATTGATTTGGCAATAATTTATCCGTCAGTCTCACTAAAAATTACATTTTCATTCTTATTGCGATATTTTAACAAGCAAATGACACTGAAGTATCAAAATATCATTATGTCTGTGTGTATTGTTCACGAACTAACAAATGGGGTTTTGGAGGCAAAACACGTTCAATAATCGATATGCACCCAGTATATATTACAGTTATCACATCCCGAGCCTTGTTTTGGATTCATCGATAAATCAAAGCATCCTGATAACCGATTAAAAAGGATGATAAAACTCGTCTATTCGAAGGTGGCTGTCCGGTTAGCGCAGTGATTCTTACACGCGCTTCTCACGGAGATGACACGCGTTCCATCCCCACTCCCGACGCATGTGGTTTGTTTGGTGGTCATCTTACCAAAAGGGTGAGGTTTCCTTCGGATTCTTTGGCTTTCCTCCACAACACAACACAAATGGTTTGAAGTGGCAGCTGATCAAAATGCGTCCCATGTTTCGTGAGTCCAGAAAGTAAATAAGGCAGAAGTGCTTGGAAACTACGGATCCACATTCAATTCATCCTCAAATGCGGAAGGACCTCATAAACTGTCACACATACGTATATTAGAAAATATGGACGATTGCCCTGTATGAGTATTAAATTGCCATAATATATAATCACTTGTTCTTTACATTTATTTAATTTGCAATACGTACATATTTTTAATAACGGTAGTATAGTTTCTTATTGGTATCTTGGCCTGTGATCCCATTCCACTAGCGGAGTGTAACGTGAAATTTATTGGTATGTTTAATAATGGTATTTTTATGAATTTATCAATGTATTAACTTGCTGGTTAATAATATGTTATATATAATAATCTTTATAGTTAGTTTAAATGTAAATATATATATTTGCAGCAGTTAGAGTTGTTTCACAATGTTTTGTTACCAAATCAAATTGCCTCGATTGTTTGCAAACATTTCATTGTATGCATTTTAAAGATCATATCAATGATATTAAAATGCATAGTTCCTCTTAACAAGCAGATATGTATTAAAAACGTATTACATATTGATACAATATTTATAAATAAGAGGGCACAAAGGCCCTCGGTCGCTCACCTGATACACATATAAACTTACCAGTTTGCGTTTATTTTGCAATGTTTGTGTAATACCTGTAGTTTTTAACAAGAGTTTTAACTCTACCTGACACAGATTTTATTTGGTCTTAGAAAGTATGAGGCAAAGCTACGTTTAAATTATAAACTTTATATATAACAAGTACCGCTCAACTGGCACAACTATGCGCTTATTTACCCTCAATGGCATGATTCAAACAAACTAAGAAGAGGACCATCATACAACGTTTTAATCAAACATTTAACCTCGGACCCGTGCGGTTTCAGCGTATTAGATTGTTGAACGTTTGTTACTATATAAGTATATACAAATTAAGTGACTCCTGGGCGTGGTTAGTTTTGAACTCAGGTGACGGATTTGAAATATAAAATTAACAAATCAAGACGACAGCTAACATACGTTATAAGCAAAATAAGACATCAGGTTTCAAAGAAGAACATTTTTAAAAGTTTTCACAATGTACATATAATGGAAACAAATTAACTTTAGGGCGGCGCCAATCATTACCCCGAGGACATGATTTAGAAAAACGTTGTAGACGACCACAATATGGTGTTTAAAACCAAATTTCAAACCCCTGACCATATTGGTTTCAAAGAAAAAGATTTTAATCGTTATGTATTATATACGTCTATATACTGGCTAATAGGCGCGGACAGTTTTGACACCTGGGGCATGATTTCAACAAAATTGGTAAAGGACCGCCATACACATGCATGCCTGATACAACCCCTCGCGGTTTTGCGGTTGATACACGTTTTTACTAGATACATATTATGAAAACAAGTAAACTTTGGGGCGGGGCAATCTTTTTTTAAAGAACCGAAACAATATTCAAACTCAGCATAGTCTGGTATGCCAAAGTCTGATGCAGCCTATACTGTAAGTGTGACCAGCAGCTGGAGTTTCACTTCTTTATATTCTTAAATGTTAACAAGCTTTTTCTTTACTTTTAGTTACCTCATATTTTATCATAGCGGAGATATCATTGTGACAAATGTTCCGACAAATTTTCATCAAGAGTGTCAATAAATGTGATCTTAGCATGTCCACATGGTAAATGAAGACGACGCGCAACAAACAACGGACACCAAATCAAAAAAGCTCAAAATGAGAACGTTTGGCTCAGTTGAGTTTTAAAAAACAAGGCATACGTTTGTTAAGCAACTATGTAAAACTATTTTTTGTAAAGATTATCTTTTTTAGTTCAACATAAACTGTCTATACCTCCCGTTATCGCTAACGAGTTTATCTTCAAACCGTATATGAATACACATTTATACTGTCCAACTCAATTTAAACTAGATAGTACAATTAGAATGTGTACCAACTAATACATATAATACAAAAACAATTTGCGCTGTACAAAGTTCTATAACTTGAAAAAATCTTTTTGACATACAAAACGAAAAACATAAACGTTTTAAGTTTATATATAAACTGAAATTCTTTCTGTATGCATTTTAAGTATTTTTGGAAGAACATTCCACCACTTGTGTCCAATAATTTCTATTGATCTATCAGCCATCTTTGTTATCGTTCTTGGGATTTTGAAGTTATTTCCATCAACTGATCTAAACCTGTATCCACCTTGTCCAGTTGTGAACAGAAGCTCTATTATGCAGTACATTGACCAGAAGAATTTGAACATTACACATTCTAGCTTGTATTGAGAGCAAGTGTGGTGAGCCAAGAAACTCTTTGCTGGATTGATCGTGCTCCTGATGCTCATAATTAATATATCAAATGCCATACAAAATATATATTTCCGCCGAAAATGCAGAGTTGTAACGATATGATTTAATTATTTCCTAAAATATTGGGGCTTAGATTATTATAGACAGAAACAAAATCAGGTAATTGCACTATTGTTTTTTCCTATTTCACGCTCTGTGTGAATAAAACGTCCACTCAGAAAGACTCTTCTTTATTTTATGTTAATTCTCACCATATACATTACACAGTGATTTGGAATTACCCCGCTATTCTCTAAATCAGATTAACACAATCGATATTATCAAACTTGTGATACAATTGATATATGAGTGACAAAAGTATTAGTCCAGTGAGTACATTTGGTTTATTAATTTTCATGAGACTTAACAGGCAATTTATATGTATATGGATCGAACATATTCTTAAAAGTATTACTATTCGGTCAAACAAAAAATAATGTGTGTGTTAATGACAAAATGTCAATGGGTTTGAGTCCATTAAGGCTTTTTGATTGTTGGATTTCCCTACTTTCGTTTTCAGTAAATATACTACATTCCCAAATTATAAAAATGCAAGTATATATGCATTGATGTCTTAAAGTAACAAAGCACACACCATTTTGTTTTAGGAAAAATGTAAATGCTCGTCATTTTTAATTATGTTATTAATCAAATTGATCCAAATAGTTGTGCGCAGAACAAGAATTGACGTATAATGAAACAACGGCCAAACGCCCCATTAATGTACTGTAAACACTTTGAGTATAGCAGCATATATTTAGCGACGCTACTTTGAACAAACTACTTGATGTTCAGTCATTATTTACATACTAATATATTTACCTTATTTTCTTGCAAAAAACAAGTTGAGCTGCACAACAATGAAAGCCATGCTTAAACCGTAGCTTTTTTTACATTTCACAATGAAGCTCAATCACTGAATACAGACACATGCTATATTCTTATTGATGTAAATCGATTGACTGACGATATAATTTGTATGGAACAAATTTCAGATTTCAATAGCAGTTAAGTGTAACGGGAAGAATTGCATTTCTTATTATCGAGCAATCAGTATGAGCTAGATGTCACCGAGGATCTTATTTCAAAGCTATCCACTTTTTGAGTGTACATATTCAGTATAATACAACACATGGTAGAAATTTAAGAGGAAATAGCATTGTCAATAATTGATGTGTTCTCATGCTAAAGAATACATAATTGTTTTTAAAATATTCCAAACAAGTTAAATCAAGACTGAGTCATATATATGACCAGTTGAGTTGATTTTTTTTAAAGATGCAATCTGGTGAACTAGTTTTTGGACACACAAGACCCAGAACGATACTTTACCTTTATATTGTCAGTTTTTAAGCGCAGACGACACACATTCAAACTTGGTCAAGATGTTGTCACAATTAACATTTGGATCAAGTTTCATCACAAATGAGTCATCAATGTATCCGCCAGAGTAGTTACAAAGTTTATTTAAAATATCACCTAGTGACTTGTTTTTTGTGACGCACAATGCCGAGATTTGAACAGGATTAAGATATTGTCAAGATAAATATTCTGACCAAGTTTCATAAAGACTGAGTCATAAGTCATCATGTGTCCGCTAGATTGGTATTAAGGTTTCACTAATGTTTGACCTGGTGACATAAGTTTTGGACGCACATTACCCCGATTTAAATTCAGCCTTGATGTTTTCCTGACCAACTGTATTTAAGATTGAGTCATAAATGTTGCATTGAATGGCAACAGTGTTTGTCAAAGATTGAAACTAGTGACCAAGGTTTTTGATGCATGTGACCCAGATTCGAACTAAACTTGTATAATATTAAGATAAATATGCTAACAAAGTTTCACAGATTTAGTCAGTAATTTTTTCTAGAGTGATAAAAGATATATTCCAAGATTTTACTTGTAGGTCTAGTTTGTGAACGAACTTTACACAAATTAAAACTCTGTCTACTACCCAAATTAAAACTCAGTCTAGATATTGACAGATAAGATAAATACCCTGATCACTTTTTTTATCAAAATCGACGCATACATGTTGCATTGAGAGTATTAAGGAGATGAACTGGTGTCCTCGTTTGTGGATGCACGTGACTCAGTTTCAAAGTAAGTTTAGAAAATGTCAAGAGAAACATTCGGACAATGTCATATTAAGGTTGAGTCATAAATGTGGCCTCAAGAGTTGAAACAATGTTTTTATATATGTCTTAGTTTTTGGACGCACGTGACTTAGATTAAATCAATTCTTAGATAATATCCAGATAAAATGTTTGTCCAAGTTTCATTCAGAGTTGATGAACAATGTGACCTCTAAAGAGGTAAAGAACTGAATAGAGTGATCAAAAGAGCTCGCGTTCAGAACTTCGTATTCAGGTGAGCTTAAATAAATGTTGAATTCATGTACCACTTTTCCTAAAACATAACACATTTAGAAATGTTAATGCTTGAACGCTTCTGTTGTGTATACGATGTAAACGTTATCGAATGTTTAGTACGAAACACAGTGTTCTTGATTGATTTAGTTCAGATACATCACAGGCTATGGCGTGTGTAGAAACAATACAGTTAAAAACTAATTTTGTAATATCGTTATTATAAATTCAAGTTTAATGAGGTTTTATAAATTTTGGTTTATATGATATCCTTCAAAACCGATTACTGCATATGTAAATGTGTTATAGGCTAATGGACTGGGACTTGCAGAGATATCAACTCGAAACTTCATAGGAAGATATATCTCAAAGGAAGGTATGGCAACATTTGTTTCAACATTTGTGTGATTGAACTCAATAGTTTGAATGAGGCATTCAAGAAAGGAATAACTCTTGCTTAATTTCTAAAGAGTTACTGCTCTTTAGAAAATATCATTCTGTTTGTGTGTCTGGGGCTTATACTGAAAACAATGTTATTAGCTAAAAATTTCTTATGAAGATTAAGCTATAATAAGTACGGAGATCAAGTACCATAACTTCCGATTTCATTCATTATGAATGCTGCTGGTTGATTGTCAAGCTGTAATTGTGTCCTCGAGGTTCGATATGTCTCGACAAAATATACACAAGACACTCGCATTGAGAAGGGCAGTGGACAAGAAACATAACGCTTGATTCCATTAATGCCTGGTTTTACCATTTATTAAATTCACAATTGTCTTTAACTTTAAATGTTTAAACACAAAATATATGATTCAAATTTACTTCCCCCATCTTAATTAAATAATTAAAACCAATTATAAAAGAACGAAAAAAAAGCGGTATGCATGGTATTTAAAGTACAACAGTGAGAGTTCTATTAAAAAGTGTTTATCTATTAAAAATTGTTTATTACAGAATTGTTTGGCGTTTGAAATACTGTGTTGGTAAAACAACAGCATATGTGAACCCCGATTACAAAATTCAAATTTAAATATGATTTGTTCAACGTCACCAATGTCATTAGTGAATGAAAGTGTTTAACCATGGTAAGTGTCATATGTAACTAAATTGAAACAACATGGCATCACCAGAGTGTTCATTTACATCCTACATTCAGGAACACAATACACGAAAGGAAAAGGCATTACTACTTTCGTATACTTTGTTTTTTTTAGTTTTAAACTAGTTTTTGTCATAACATGACAGTCTACGACAGTTGCTTTATAAGAGTATCAGCACCAAGTTCACATGCGTGTGTCCGTAAATGACGAATGATACACTTGAATAAGAGGTAGAAGAAAAAAAATGTCGTGACCAATCCCAACAAGAATGGGGCCTGGAATATCCTCAGATTCGTAGACGAAACTTCTATCAATAGAGCTATCTGACTTTATGTCATATTTATAATTGAATACACATTATACAGCAACTCGCTCATTGCAAATCCTGATTTCTTTATTAAAAATGAATATTGTAAAATATCCATTTTACCTGCTTGAAGCCAATCCATGTAAATGTCAATGTTTTGTTAAATATACTGTGCAAACAAATCTTACAGGTTCTTGAATGATATGATAGTTTTACTTAATCACATATTATGCGATATGCATACCGGTATACTGAACAAAAAAAACCCACATTTTTCACAAAGTTTTAATCATGTAGCAAAATGAAAAAATATATTAAAAGCATCTTGTATTATTTGATCAAGATTGTCTTCTATTTACTGGTTGTCCGATTCTGTGGCAGCCTCGGGCACGACCCGCTTTTCAACCAATCAGATTGATGGTTATTTCCAGACCCCATCTCCTAGTGACAGTGGCGTAGGTGAACTGGAAGCCATCTTGAAAGAAAAAAAAGGCTGAGATTTATACACTAAGAGACCTGATTGTTAAAAATTAGCGTGCAGTATTTCAAGTGTACGACGAGAAACGAAACGGCTGGGTCCGTGAGATTTAAGAAATTCGTGATGAATACGAAAGCAAACTGAAACAAATCCAACGAAAGCAATATAAATGTGAGCAAGTCCTTAACCTGCACTTGTTCAAATTGCAGCAGGATAAGAAAGCAATGAAAACAAGAGTAATATTAACATGTACACAGAAAAGAAAGATTCGGTGTTGAAATGTGAGGCGTTTGCTGAGGAAACCAACCGACTTCAGGCACAAATGGACATTGCAACATGGCAGGGCAAGCGTCCTAGCAACAATAATGCGAGTGGTCTTAAAAATCAGGTGGACATACTTACTTGTCAGCTGAAAGAAAAATCAGATGACGTGCTAAATTTACAAACCAGTCTTGGTGACGTGAAATCCGAACTTGATGTTTCGAATGCAAACCTAGAAAACCACAACTTGCATCAGGATACTTCCATTGAAAGCTTACATAAAATGAATAACTCAGGTTTGGATATGGAGTCAGACAGACCACTGTGCCATTACGAGAAACAAATACAAGCAGACTTCTTGAAATTGCGATCTCCTGAACGCAAAACCTTGAAACCTTCGTTGATTTGGGAATGCGATCGCGAGATGACTGTGCTACGTGATCATGTACCAGAAGCATGTAACAGACGCAACTGCAGATCAACTATGTGCAGATGTACCGCAAGAACAAAGTGCTCGCAGCCAAGGTGGAATAGCTTACCTTGAAACTCGAGTCTCGAGACATGAAAGTGTGTTGACACCTTTTACTCAAAACCAGACAGTAACATGGCATGACATTTCATCTTTTTTATTGGGGCATGAACCATGCGGCATATAGATGTGACACGTGTTTTTTAATGAAGGGAAATGTATTTGCTGGTATCTGGACTATTTTGAGACAGGAGGTACATGTCCCTTAACTTTCAAGAAAGTGTTTGATAACAGTAGACCCCCAAAGTCATACAGCGCCATAGGAACCATTTACTGTAACTTTTTACACAATTCAGTGTATAGGTGTTTTCAGATTCAAATTTTTCAAACAAGTTAATATATCCAAACAAATAATATTGTAACCCTTTGAAGTTCTTGAATTATTTGAAAGTTAAACTAAACCATGCATGTTGTGATATCCTTAAAAGTTGTGTAAATACTTGCTTTGACTCAAGTCTTCAGGCATGTAATTCATGGCAATGACGGGAATGTGAACAGAAATACACTATACTGTTGCATCTTTCATTGAAGACCTTAGAAAATTAATACTCCCAATGCCTTAACATACCTTGATGTATTGTGATGATTGTAACAGCAAAGTTAACTTCATTTTTAATAGTAATTAAATCTGGAGAAACTTTTTATGAAAAGGTTTTTTTTCTTGACATAGATTGTGTTGTTACTGTATAATTATAAATATTATAATTACAATATAACCCCTGTTTGAGAAATACATTGAAAGGGAGATAAATGTATAATTTTAAAATTAACCAGCTGTTACTGGAGTTATTTCCATTGTATTAAGAAAAAAATATTAAAGGGAAATTATTTGCGTACTAGTCAATTATATTTGCTTATTATTTAAGTTGTAAAATGATGTGTTTGATCATGTATATTGCATTACACTTAGGTTTTATTTATGAGAAAATGCAGTACGTACACTTGCAAAAGATGAATTTACGCAATTGAGTATCAATATTTTGATATTTTATGATCCTAAAAAGGAGTTAAATTGCTAACAGTTGTATTGTTACTTTTTAATTCAAAGAGATGATTCACATGAAAAACTGAGTTGTATAAGTTCTCTATCAGTGTTATTACACTCCTCTGAAATATTTGTGATTCTTATTGGTCAGTAATGTTGATATTCTTATTTTGGCATATTAAATTTCATAACGTTGTCTATCACGAGCTTACAGTGGTAACGATTTTGTTAAACCGATTAAATTAATTTTGTTTACATAGGATTTGTTTTAACATTGTTGGCCACAAGATTGTTGCTATAACTTTGTGATTGTTAGATATTTTCTTGTGCACATTATGTTTTGCCAAAAAACATAATAATGTATTAATGCCCAAAGTTGGATATATCGGCAATATACCAACCGAAAAGCACTTCATGTGAAGATCGAAAAGCACTCAATTTCTCTATCTAAATATATATGAAAAATTTCATTTCTAGTGTGTGTAAACGAGTTTAATTAGTTATAAATGGTTTTATTTCATGCATATGTATACAACCTTTTGTTTATCATGGTGTATTATTTTCTCTCTATATATATGAAAAATATATAGTTAAAACATTTTTTTTCTTTGTACTAGACCCAAATCGTTTGGCGTCCAAACACTAATGCAAGAGGAATTTGACTGAAGGTGTTTGTTCACATTAAAAAATTAATATCTGCAAAACAAAGTATTAGAGGATTGTAGGAATTTACCTCCGATAAGAGGAAAAGTCCCAACTTAATAAGACATACACAAAACAGTTTCGTTAGCGTCATCCTTTTTCATTCATAACAAAATGTAAAAAAACAGCATTGTTCTGAAATAACACGTACCAACAGTTTTGCAAATGTAATCTTATCCCAGTTTAAAGATATAATTGTTATGAACAAATGCATACTTTTAGATATTAAGGATCGCAACATATTTCTGAGCTGAAACCTAAATAAATTCAATGAACAATTTACATGACGACTGTTTTCCATTTGTAAAACCAAATAAACGCCAAAGACATTACGAAAGAGTGTTTTTAGACAAAGCAATATTAATGTGAAAAGTAAATTATAGGCAAATTGTCCTATGATGACTTGTGTTTCTCCTTTTTTGCGTTGAGCTGTGCCACGCAGTCTTTCATAAGCGCCACTCTGCCCCTTTCAAAAGCAAAAACCTCGATGTTATCTTCGTGGAAATTGTGCATTACATGCATAATTCAGTCATATCAAAACATTATTTTTACGCGTTATTAAAATTTAAAAACACAAACAAGTTATATCTTTATCGTTACCGTCTTTAAGATTTTTATTGAAACAATTACTGTAACGTATACTAATTAAAAATGGCAAATCGCGTATTAGGCGGACCTATTATATGATTTTACGCTGCTATGCGCACCTGTCGCTTACATCATTTTAACAAAATGGTAGATTTTACAAAAAATAAATTGTGACTCTCGGCGAAGATGGCACATTTGGATCGAATTAACGATGTAGATCATACATTTAGAAGTACTAATGAACTGCCTTTGATTATCAACTATGCATAAAAACGTTTTAGATACCAACAACATATTTATTAGTAATCGACCTAAACACGTCAACGGTTTATTAAAATGTGTAAGTTTTTGCAATGGAAAAAGCCGAGTATTCCGCATTCGAAAATACGCTATCGATTATTTGGAATATCCCGCGAGATAGATGTCGTGTCTACTCAACCAATCGTAATACACCGACTTTTTACGGAACCTTTGTTAGATATATCGAATTGTCAATTCAAAACTTCGGCTTTCAGTTTGATGGCGTGTTATGCCCCCAGATCGAATGATATGGGGTATATTGTTTTTGGCCTGTGTGTCTGTGAGTCGGTCATTGTATTTGTGTGTCTGTCCCAAAACTTTAACCTTGCTCATAAAAATGAAAACTCTTGGGTCTATGTTCATTAAACTTCACATGTGCATGCATCTCATTGAGATCTACAATCATACATGGTTTGAGGTCACTATGTCAAAGGTCAAGGTCACTGTGTCCTTTTCATTCAAAATATAACTTTGTTATTAAAATAGCTGCCGTGCGGCTTCAAAGCGCAGTAGGGGGCATTGTGTTTCACAAACACAGCTCTTGTTTTATCAACTATTTGTTTTGCGCATTTATCCACAAACAACACGCAAATTGATATCGATGGTAACATGTATTGTGTTTGTTACGCTGCTTTAGGTTGATTGAATTCGATTTTATAGACAAACTTGAAACTTTTTCTTTTTACATTGAATTTCGTTTAATCAGGAAGAACGCTGAGCTGTACGTATGTACCCAAAAAAATTCAGAGCATTCAAGAAGAACTAGGAAACGAGTGTTTGCAAATTATTAGCGTTCAGGTAACTGGCAAAGTTAAAACATCTGACAAAATTAGCGTTATAAAACGGGATTAGACAAACATGGTTCCGTTTTATATGTTAGTGGATCTGTGTATGATCCGCAAATTATTAGCGTTCACGTAACTGGCAAAGTTAAAACATCTGACAAGATTAGCGATATAAAACGGGATTAGACAAACATGGTTCCGTTTTATGTGTTAGTGGATCCGTGTATGATCCGATTCATGAACATATATTGTTATATTATATTTGGCGTGCTGTACAGTTTATTGAAACAGCATGGAACTTAATTGGGCCTTTTCACGTTTTGGTAAATTGACAAAATTTTAAAAAGTTGTTGCAGATTCGCAAATTTTAGTTTTAGTTATGGTATTTGTGAGGAAACAGTAGTACTGAACATTTAATATGATCTAAAATAGCCAATATATGCATCTTTTGACAATTTAAAAACCTGAAAGTTATAAAGCGTTGCAACGCGAAACGATTGGAGAGTTCTGTTGTTGTCGTTATATTTTGTGAAACTACTAGGATTGCTTATATAAAGTATAAAATACTTCCTTTATTGCGTGAGCGCGAGTGGTCTTAATAGTTTATACTTTTACTCCAGGGGTCAGGGGTTCGAACCCTGTTGAGGGTAATGTTTTTTCTTTATTTTTATTTTATTCTCGATTTTTCACTTAAGCTTTTTATTTCCAATATTTACAATTATCAATATCAAGCATTTAATGAAAAACTTCAAAACATGCCAAAATATGTGCAAAGGCCCCTTTAAATGGACATTGCAAGGTAAATATATTAATCTAAGTTAAAGTAAGTTCAATATATCAATTACCATTAAACGTGTTTGTTTATATTTTTTATGTTTTTTTCCCCACAACTACCTCTGATGCGATTACATGTTTCGCCCAAAACCAGCTATTCATGAAAAGTTTCTGCCCTTTTTGGCATAAACTGCGCGTTAAAATGCCCTTTTTGAAAGAAATGCACCTTGCTCCTTTGCCCCCCTGGGAAAAACAATAGATGTCCTATTAAATTTTAATTGCAATACTCCAGACGTAATATAAATGAATAATAAATTACTGATTCAAAATATTTTGAAGTATTTTATTTTACATTAAGATCATCTGGACTTTCTCCTGTACCTTTGCTTGATCAAGTTAACTAACCTCGGCACAGAGTTTTGAGTGGTCCCTGAAATTATAACAAACCTCTGATGATAGCCGAGCAACGTGGCACAATAATGGTAAATTACAGTTTCAACAGCATGGACACATTTTCCCTTTTGTTATTTTTATCATCCCCCACCAAAGGCAGAGGGATATAGAATTGGAGTTGTCTGTCCGTTTGGCAACCAATATTGGCATTGTTTCTGGGGTTTGTCCAGACTTCTATCACTGTCGCGTTTTTCCTTGGCAATGGATTCAACAATGTTTCTCAATGCTTTCCAGTTAAACATTAGATATTCAGCTATTTTAGTTAATAGTTATACCACATCTAAAAGCTATGCAAGTAAATATGTTTCTTCATCCGACTTAATACTAGTATACTTTCTACCAATCGTTTTCAACCAACACTTTCTTTTTTGTTCACTGTACAAATTATATTCAGTATGATGTGTTGCAAATTTACCAGACCCTGATTCTGGATTGTGTCATGTCTGACACTGTAAAACAAACCTTTGCTGCTACATGGTAATCATGTTTAATATGTTGTGTGTACATCCATGACGATGATATCTCCACCCTAAATGAGATGTTTACAAGTAGACATATTTATTTGATTGCTCCTCAAGCCATAAGTGTATCCTATTAAACATCTGATTATTGCCATGTCATTCTTGTAACCTCTGCCCTGATTCATAAATATTGATGGACAATTACAAACTTTCAGATTTTTTTGTTCAAACAACAGTCTTGTTAAGTTGCCAAAACGTCAAAAAATTGTTTTTAAATTTAGTTGTGTTTGTTATTAAGTTTGTCTGTATTATTATTTTAAAAAAAAAGTTAAATATGGATTGGTGTCATAATATAATAACAGTGTACGACACTAACGGGACTCCATTAGTCCGAGTCTCCTGAAAATGAGACTCAAACTCCTGGTTTTTGTGTCAAGGAAGTCCATAGGACTCCTTCACAGTCATCTTGGAAGTACAAAAAGGTATACAAAAATCAATTGGTTGACTTATTCGTGTCGCGAGATCAGAATGTCCAAACTTTTGTGAATCCTAAAAATATGCCACTTATAAGTCTGCTTGACCGCATTGACAAAACAAATACATGTGTAATCAGAAATTAATAATATTTGTTCCTCATCGCAGTTCGTTGTGTAGTAATAGGGGAAACTCAAGAAATCCGAATCAACCAGATATTGGTAGTTTTTGCTCTCGCATATTTTCACTAAAATAAAATAGCTTTCATCGAACAGTCTCTAATTATTATAAACTCACCACGTTACCCGTAATTGTGTACACAATGCAAGTTTTATGGCCCTATGCACTGAAGGTGGGACCGGCCGTGTATCAGTTGTGCGTAAATAACCCTGTGTCACATCCGCGTGTTTTTCTCGTGTAAATTGTGCTTTTCATGGATACTATTGTCAAAACATACTTGCGACACACCCGGGAAAGCGTTTTAAAAAATCGTGTTTGAAATTATTGCAAACAATTGTAAATGTTTTGTAAATTCTCGAATGAGCATAATTAATATAGAAATCGGGAATAAATTTCCAAATTTTAATGTTAAAGCGACTTTAACAAATTCTAGATGTAAATCAACCGTGATCATGTCTTTCGTGTTTATCCTTTGTCTCGAAAAAAAGCGCGCGAAAATTATAATACACATGGACAACGTATAGTCATCCGCATGGAAAGTGTGGATGTATTGATTTTTGCATAATCACTGTAGCACAGAGAACATTGAGATCAATTTTGGTAAAAAGATTCATTTTAACAAAATCATATCGCAAATTATTCTGAAATAAAATTACATCTAAATTGATTTCAAATAAAACACGCTATATCCTTATCGTCTTTAAGATAAGAAGTTATTGCAACAGTTTTTGTACAGTAAACTGAAAACAGAAACATCCGGGCAAAGCTGAAATTAGTGTTGGGCGTTTTGAAAACACGCGTAGACTGCGATGTTTTGACAAAAAAGTTAAACAATGTGCAAATGCAACTCTTTTCCGAAATGTTCAATAATCGCCAAAGATACTTTGTTCTGATTCTTCTTATTTATTAAATAAATACGTTCTTAGAATTATCAGCGACCTATATGTGTTTGTTTTGGTACCTGGAATTATGGAGTTAATACATAAAGCAATTAAAATTAAAGGGCGAGTGCACCATCACGATGTGATTTATTAATTATCGTAATCAATACGTTCATAGAAATATGGAATAATTAAATAAAGCAATTAAAAAGATAGGGCTGGCACACCATCACGAAGCGATTCATTACCCAAAAGAACCAGAATGCTCCGATAATGGTTATAATACATTTATAAATTTCTCATTGTTTGTTTTTAGATCTACAAGTTTTTCAAGCGACTGTAACATGACTTCTGAAAGGTTCTATTCTGTGGCGGCCTCGCACACGACCCGCTTATCAACCAATCAGATTGATTATAGACCCCGTCTCCTAGTGACAGTGGCGTAGGTAAACTGGAAGCCATCTTGAAAGAAAAAAGGGCTGAGATTAATACACTCAGAGACGTGATGGATAAAAATGAGCGTGCAATATTTCAAGTGCATGAAGAGAAAAGAAACAGCTGGGTCCGTGAGATTCACAAAATTCGTGACGAATACGAAAGCAAACTGAAAGAAATTCAACGAGGCCAAGCTCATACTTGAATGCCCAACGTTTAAACTTTTTTCTGTACGGTCCATATAATCTATATCCATTAAAGGATTGTAATGGACATTGATTACACTGTTTAGGTCATTGAGACAATGTGCAGAAGGCATACGTAAGGTACGGTTCCTCTAGGTCAACACTGTACTTCAAGGTCAAAGGTTTGTTTCCGTTCCGTATCTCCTATACCCATTGAGGGATAATGTATGTTAATTGAGGTCATGTGCAGATGGCATTATTAAGTCATGTCCGATCAAAGTTATATTCACATTTTACGGTCAAACGCTTGTTTTTTTTTTTGTTAAACCTCCATATCTGTTGTACCCTTTGAAGTATTTTCATGAAACTTAACCAGACTGTTTGAGATATTGAGAAGATGAGTTGTCATTAGAAAAAAAGTTATCCACAAGTTTCATCAAGGTTTGACCAAAACTTCCATAATGTTATTTAGGTTTCGCTATAGCCATATAAAGGAATCCGTCTCGCCCCTTGTTTACACTATTTTTCAACGAACCAGTCGAGATATCATTAGAGCAAATATTCTGACTAAGTTTCACATATATTGGACTAAAGGATGACTTCCCGCCGTCATGGTTGCCCTTTTTTTAACAAACCGAAATCATTTTTAAACTTGATCGGAATATATTAGATTATGTTTCATATTGATAAGACCAAAAATTAACATTTAGTGTTTCAACGAAATTTCACTATAGCCATTGAAGGCAAACTGCCCGCCGCCTTGCTGCAAATTGATTCAACTAAGAGGAACCATTTTCGAACTCCGAAATATCAATAGGAAACATGTAATGACGATTTCAGCAAGCTTTTTCTTGTGTTTGACCTTTGTTGTTCACGTTACCTAGTTAAAAAAGTCAACCGATATATCATTGGGCCAAATGTTCAAACCAAGTTTCATAAAGATTCGTCAATACATGTGGCCTCTAAAGTGTTAGCACGGCATATCAATGTTTTGGAAGCATAATGTGTGGAAACAAACGTACGCCTTATGTCTAACATAATAACAAATATTATTGACGCTGTCAATTAAAGGGGGCTTTTCACGTTTTGGTAAATTGACAAAATAAAAAAGAAGGTTTCAGATTGATTCGCAAATTTTCGTTGTAGTTATGATATTTGTGAGGCAACAGTAATACTGAACATTTACCGTGCTGTAAAATTTCCATTATATGCATCTTTTGACGATTTAAAACCCTGAAAATTATAAAACATTGCAACGCGAAACGATTGGATAATTTGGAGAGTTCTGTTGTTGTCGTTATATTTTGTGACATAACGAGTATTGCTTATATAAAGTAATAAACAAATCAATCATTGTATGAGCACGGATGGGCGAGTGGTCTAAGTGTTAGACATTTACTCTAGGGGTCATTGGTTCCAGCCCCGTTGAGGGTTACTTTTTTTCTTTCTTAAATTTTATTCTTGTTTTTTTACTGGAGCTTTCTAGATCAAATGTTTACATTTATCAATATAAAGCATTTAGTGACAATACTTCAATATCTGCCAGAATCTGTAAAAGGCCCCTTTAAGCGTTTACATGTCGATAATAATTAAAGTGTGAATACTCGGTAAACACCAAAGGATGATAACCAATGGGATGCCCAAAATGAGGAGAATTTCATGTCTTTGCTACACTTCTGTTTCGCCTTAAAAAACAACAAACTCATGTTTGCAATACCAGACGAGACGTTTATTGACGGGACAAAATGTGAACCGACCGGCCAGGAAAAACCAGAGACGGTTAACGCTGGAAACCTGTGCTCGTTTGCCAATTGTCGGAACACACTACGAATGTCGAGCCCCATTCATGTGTCTGGTTTCATATAAAAATCAAAACATATACAATCACAACAAAAACAAAAAACTTTTCAAAGAACATAAAATTAAAATTAAACCGGCCCGCACTGTCTGAAGACGCCTGGTAGAATGAACTCTACACAACATAATCGTATGTTTGAGATCCTCGTGCAAGACTGAACAATCATTTTTTACTGTAAAGCAGTCACGTTTCGCGTAAGACAAATATTTCACGCTTTTCTATCGAAACGCGTGAAATAAAAAGTAACGCGTGTCTGATATGGAGGAAGTAAAGTCCATTATCGATTTGAGTGAGTTACGCTAACGGGAGGTAATTCATTTAAGGTAATACAAAAATCTTGAGACTAGGATGTAATGCGTCTTACTAAAACATATTAATTATGGCAATAATTTATCATTTTTATCTGATAATCACCAAAAATAGCATTGAAAATATTATCTCTTCATTGCATGTTGGGGGAAAAGTTTCCTATATAATTATTACAACAGGGTAGGTTATTTTTAAGTATTGTGAGTCAATTTGTAGAAGGTAGTTGTTTCAAGCGACAGTTTGTATGTAAAACAATGGTTAAACAGTCTTTTTTTAGCAGGTTAGCACATGTAAAGCACAGATTTGACAAAAAAGTCGTGTTTAAGCATGTAATAATAAACACACGGCTCATCAACATTATTAAAATTAATTGTAATGAAGATTTTCTTGCGTATTCAAATATTTCACCTACAATTTTATGTTCCCATGTGTTCTCATTTTATCTTGAACGTCACTTATTTGGCGGAAAATATGCGCTAAATAAGGACGCAAAAGTAAATTTGCAACAATCAGATTAAAACAAACAAGTTGATACACTATACCATGTTCTTTGTTCATTGTTTGTCTTACATTTTTACAGACATGTGCATACAAGTTTTTTTTCAACAATGTCAAAACATGCACAATGTTGTTAAATGAATCTGACATTCGTCCGTGCACAAATTCCATAATATCACATATATCAAAAGCATTGCATTAAACACAAAACACAATTAATTTTTTATTATTGTAAGGGGTTCTCTTTATTAAACAGAAAATGCTACATGACCGAGATATATACTTTTACAGGTTGAATAAACAAATTAAAGTAAAAGTAACAAGAAAACATACAAATACCACACTCATACGTGGCCTTGTTATATGCTACTAATACAAAGCAAATTTATTAAGCAAATCCTTTCAATATGTTCTTACAATACATCAGTCAATGTACACATATATCTAATCTATATGACATCGCATGCGTGGCAAATATTACTCAGATAATAATGATTTATGTTTTACACAAAACGGTTATCAATATTTATTAAATGAATAAGCCATGTATAGTAAATTAAACGTGCAAAACATCAAATGAATGACGCATCACTATACATCACTATAAATGTTAAATTTGAAAAAGAACGCATACACTTGGAGACTTTTCTAACGCAACACTTGAAACTTGAATATCTCTGTTATGAGTTAAGATTTTGGATTAAAATTTATAATGTGATCATTTGACTACATTCTGTGCAGGCTCACGATGAAATCATTCATCCGTGACGATTGGACGCTGTAGCACGTAAGGGTATGTATAGTTTCGTCTTTATGCACGTGGAAATGGTGAAACGCAATATTATTACAAATTTATTTCAATTTCATCATTTTAATTAGGTTTTAAACCAGGAAAACATAACATTGATTTAACAAAATATATGGCTCACGAATATTCAGAAGCGCAATTAAGCAAATTGCATGCAACCCACCCCACGTGATAAAGCGTTCGATCGTCACGGATTAATGATTTTGTCATTAGCTTGCACTGAATGTAGTCAAGTGATCATTTCTACAATTATGAATGAAAATATTTACTTATCAGAGAGATATTAAAGTTTGAAAAGTGTTGCGTAAGAAAATACTCCAATACACTTGCTGGTAACCTGCAATGTGTCAAAATGCGCGGTTGCGCTCTTAAAAATAGTCATATGAGCCATACATTTTTAAAAAACTAGTGTTTTGTTATCCTGATTTAAGAACCCACCTAAAATGATGAAATTGAAATAAATTTAGAATAGTGTTGCGTTTCACCATTTTCACGTAAAAACAGATGACACCATACATACCCCACGTGCTAAAGTGTCCGATTGTCACGGATGAATGATTGTAAAAGTGTTGCGTTAGAAAAGTCTCCAAATGTATATGAGCAGTGTCATGCAAAAATGGGTATCATCGCATATGCCGCGAGCGCATCCGCACAGTCTGGTCAGGAGCTACCCGGTCCGCGAATAACACCACGAAACATTGTTGACTTTATAGCGGACGGCTTACACATAGCTCATCACCAGACTGCACGATTTCGCAGGCTGGTCTGAGGCAACACTAATTACACATAGTATAGGACCCATTTTCTAACGATCCTGCTAATATGTAATTACATGCACATAAAGGACTGAATACACATACTATGGTGGCGTGTACATGAGCTTTAACACTCACATTTCATGTAAGATGCATCGATAGAACATTATGAACTGCAATAACTCAGTTCATGCCAACCTCCGAAAGAAATATTACACAAATGGGTAACAATGCAGAATTTCATAAATGTATTCATGAGTATAATCACTAAGTAAATGCCAATATCCGTACAGTTATATGACCAAAATGTGTAACAATGCAGAATTTCTTAAATGTATTAATGTGTATAGTCAATCAGTCAACGCCAACCTCTGCCCAAAGATACGACTCAAATGTATAACAATTCAGAATTTCATAAAAGTATATATACATATGTTTAGTCACTCTGTCATTTCCAACCTCAACACAGAGATAGGACTAAACTGTTTCACAATTAACAATTTCTAAATGTATATATTTCTATAGCCAATTAGACAATGCCCAAACAGAAATAGGATTGAACTGTTTAACAAATCAGAATTTCACAAATGTATATATGTGCATAGTCACTTAGTCAATGCCAACCTCCATTAAAAAAAATAACTCATACGTTTATCAATTCAGAATTTTATAAATGTATATCTGTGTATAGTCACTCAGTCAATGCAAACCTACGCACAGAGATATGACTGGTTCTAAACACAGTTCTCTCAAATATACCGTTAAACACCGTTAGGTAACACTGCGATGAGTTTGATTTTGAACACTCACAACAATAGCAGTGTAAGGTTTTAAATAAAAAAAAATATGCTACGTTATTGATAGCAACCTCACGCTAAAATTTCAGGACAAATCGTTAAACAAAATCCAAACAAAGTCTTAGCACCATTAAAATAAAAACGAGAACATAAGTGACATTCAAGGCAATTGGAGCTTTCCGCAACTGAGAAAGGCATATATAGCAAGCTCGAAAGTACCCACTTAGACTCAAAGTCATAGTAACGCTGGTTTGTTAAAATCATGTTTGTTCCTGTTTGTGAACTTTGTGAATCACTATATTCACCACTTTCCAACAGGAACAAATGTTGTTATTTTTTACAGTGACATCGACATAAAAGTTCGTTGTATTACATTGGTGTGAATCAAGTACTGCCGTTTGTTTGATATTTTCCAAAAAAGAAATTTCACGGTAAGGCATTTTGAAAATGGTAATTGAATGTAAATAATTATAAATGTTTCAAAAATTTTGCATAAAAAGGCCTTTCAATAACAATTTAGTACATTTGAATAACCATGACACGTTCTTCCTAAATGCAAGATGTGTCTCTTGTAAATGACAATACTTAAGCATCAGGATGGTGGTTATATTGCATTAAGTTATGGTCAGTTAACCAAGTAATGTTTTTATGATGAACATAACCGTGCTTAGCTTAGCATCATCCCAAATAACTTGTTCGCATCATCGACTGAACTGCCTTCCTGCAGCATACGCAGCAGGACCTCTCGAAAGATTTCACCTTTACGTTTAACTATAGCCTTCACTATAGGATCAGTCTCATAAACCGGACCATTATTGATTGGATTTAATCGGAGATGTCTGTTTTTGAACTCCAAGAACAGCATCTCAAGTTCAGTCCTCATCCTGCTGTACCAAAGAAGTGGTTCACGGTGCCATTCAATAGCGTGACTTATCTTCTTCAACCTCAATATTATCCTGGGCCCTTCATTAATCATGTCCGTTATAGATTTTACCCACACGCACTGCTGTTTAACGTCAAGTTCCCTTTCTGCCATTAGATTCCTCTCAGGCATCATATAGTAAGGAAGCTGTCTAACGGATATAGCGGTGCGTAATATATCCATTCCCTCAAAGAGAAAATGAAACAAACTTCCTGAATGGAACAATGTCTGTGGGTTGTTTTCTGCCATCCATAATACGATGTTCTATAATGTATATGATGTGATCTCTTTTGACTGTGGCCTCAACACATCATTCACGATCATCTTCAATATAACATATATTTTTACCTGTGTGTCATTAAGATTATTCACAAGTTTTGTCTCAGAAGTATTAAAACATATCCTCCATTCCACATGGTTGTGTTTACTGCCTTTAAAGCCTATTGGAGTTACAAACGCCCCCATCGCAATTACTTTCTCAACAATATCCGGTGATGGCCAGTGACGCGCCCTTGAAGCCCATTTTTGCAATATGCCTGGACAGATACAGCGAATGGCTTTAACATTATCAACTATGAAAGGACCATAAGAATTTGGCAAAGATGGACCAGCACGTGCAAGATTCTTGACACCTACATTGTGCAAACGCATAAACTCTTTCAAATTGTCAACAAAACGTTCGCTGCTCATTAGACGTTTACCATACCCATCTCCACAAAGAGAATCGATTATAGAAGGATGACCTGAAGGACCTAGTCTCGCAAGTAGTAATCTACAGTATCCGGCATTGCAGCTTTGTATATTCATCTCGAATAGATTCATGTGACCTGGAATTATGCTCTTGTCAACACCGTCTTCCAGACACACTGTATTTGGCAATACAAGTATTGCATCTCTGTCGCTCTCGCATGCACAGGTCAGTCCCTCCGCCTTGCTTCCAGCTGTGATTAAGATAATCTCACCATGATACACATGCAGCTCATCCCACTCCTTATAGTGGTCTTTACGTTTCTTTCTGATGTCGGGCCCATACCCCAGGATATCCATAATGGTGCTTGTCTCCTTTGATTCATCTTCATATTCAAACTGTAACAAAAGGAATACTTATTAACTGAAAGACCCTATACTATGCAGTAAATGTGTCAGAAATTCATATTCGTGGATATGTGTTTAGTCATATATATAGAATAAATTACTTCTTCATGGTATATGGGTACAGTTTCAAATATTTGTTTAATATATCTTACAGTCATTGCTCATAATTTGAGGTTTTTTTTACTAAATGAATATATTTTATACAAATTTAAACTTATAAATTAAATATGTAGACACATAGATAAAGGCTGATCTTTATGCGGAAAAAATGCAATATGCCTAGCCTTCCAATATACATAACCTAATTATAAAAAAATTCAATTGGAAAATGTATAGGTATGTTTTACCAAACTTATATCATCAAAACCAAATTGATGGTTTTTGTATTTTATAAACAAAATTAATTTGGTTGAATATGGGCAAATTTTTAAAATAGTTCTTTGACATTTACTTCCCATGCGCTAGTTAAAAGAGGATGAATGGTATGTGGCATTTGAGCTGAAGTGTAAACTAATATTACGATGAGTTATGTACAGTAAACAATGCTTTTCGTAGTGCGCATGACATTTTTTAATGTTTCCCGAAAATGTTCCTGAATATTTAGTTCTTATTTCGAAATGTTACCAAGACTGAGTTGCATTTAACAATAATTTGAAAATGTGGAATTTTAATTAAGTTTGGTAAGGTAGATGTCAAACAAAAATTCATTTGAATGGACTGCTAAAATTCTTGCTATGTATAATACTATGTTATTAAAAAATAGTCAACACTTCAAACAACAACGAAACAGTGAACCATTGAAAAAAGAACTTCTATTGATATTTCACATTTGTATTCAAGGCATATTTAGAAGGGTGCCAGTCAACTCGTACCCGTATGTCTGCTTTAACTGAGTCCTTGGTGTTAAGTTAAACAAATATTTTGTGGAAAAAAATGTGTGGTAATTTTGTTATTTTGTGAAAGTTATGAAATAAAAAGTATTGAACTTAACTCGAAATGTGTTTCTCATTGGTATATATGCATAAGTTACTCATCTATGACAGGTCAATAGTTGGAATAAGGTACGAGTTGACCAAGGCACGAGTTGACTACCGTGCGAGATGACCAACATAGAACGAGTTGACCAAGGTACGAGTTGACTTAGGTACTAGTTGACTGTTAACCTATTTAAAAGGGTATTTCAATTCAAAAACTTTAATCAATTATTTTCAGTAATACAATATTAAAAGTATGTTTATACATTATTTTTCCTTTGAAGAGAGAATACAAATCCTGCGTCCTGCGAAACATGTGATAATGTATAATTGAATGAGAAAGCAATAAAGTTTATTCAACTACATGGATACATACAGCAGCAAGATGATGAAAACTTGATGAAAAATTAAAGAATAATACCACATAGAATAACTTACAAAAATATTTAATCACCAAGCTAAATATACTGCATAGTAGTATTTAGCAGTTAAAGTAGTAGTTATATTGGTTTAGTTATGAAGACAAAAATGTTATATTACATGAGTACATGAAGAAGAAGTATGGTAAAACTGGTATTTTGCATTCCCGACACATCAACTGTTACTTATCCTTGATTGTCTGATTAGCCTTGAAGACGATACCGAGTAATGTTGGAATCCCTACAGTAACTTACCCATGACGCCTGATGGGCCTTGGTGTCAATAACTAGTAATTTTAGAGATCCGTATGTTACTTACCCTAGCTCGCATGAAGAGCCTTGGAGTCCCGACTAATGTTGATATCCTTTTTTACGTACCCTTGAATGTCCGGAGAGCCTTAAAGGGGCCGCCCAACAGATTTTGGCATGTATTAAAGCTTGTCATTAACTGCTTTAAATGCTTTATATTGATAAGTTTAAACATTTGAACTAAAATTCTCCAGTAAAAAATAAGAATACAATTTAAAAAAAGAAGAAAAAACATTAACCTCCACAGGGCTAGAACCACTTACCCCTAGAGTCATGGAAGCTTGGAGGAAAATGTCTCCCGACTTAACCACTCGACCATCCACGCTCACGTCAAATACAGCGGTATTTTTAAGCTATATAAACAATCCTCGTAGTTTCCCAGAATATCGATTGCGTCGAACGACGTTTTAATCTGTTTGACAGTCCCTTGAATGACTGGCACCTCTACTGTTACTCAACCTTGATCGATCTATTTAAGAGCCTTTTAGTCCTTTCCTTGTAACTCCAACACCTTAACTGCTACATACCCTTGGTCGATTTATGAGCCTTGGAGTCCACTCCGTGTAATGTCTGACACCTCCTTCTGCCATCTGTGGTGACAGCAACAAGCGAACCTGATACAAAATGTGACACACAAAATTAGAAACGTGCATTTTGTATCTCGTTAAATCTATGTGACCATACCACATCTAACGTTGAAATGTTGGCTATTGCTATAAGGAACATAGATTTCTTATGGGTTAACTTTATTTTACGAAATATTTTACGAAAATTTGTTCATTTTGAGTATTTATGTGGCTTTAAGACCTTACTTTTCCACTTTTGGTTACAAACTGACCATTTGTTCATACAAGATTGTGATCTTATAATTGATTATATCCGGTTTGGCAATAATTTGTTCATCAGTCTCACTAAAAATTACATTTTCATTGTTTTTGCGATATTTTAACAAGCAAATGACACTGAAGTATCAAAATATCATTATGTCTGTGTGTATTGCACCCAGTAATTATTACAGTCATCACATCGCGAGTCTCGTTTTGGATTCATCGATAAATAATAGCATCCTGATAATCGCTAAAATAGGATTATAAAACTCGTCTATTCGAAGGTGGCTGTCCGGTAAGCGCAGTGGTTTTTATACGCGCTGCTCCCCGAGGTGACACGCGTTCCATCCCCACTCCCGACGCACTTGGTTTGGTTGGTGGTCGCCTTAACAAAAGGGTTGGGTTTTCTCCTGATTTTTTGGCTGTCGTCCAAACAAAAATAGTTCGAAGTGGAAGCTGATCAGATTCGTCCCAAGTTTCGCGCATCCAGAAAGTAAATAAGGTAGGAGTGCAGGAAAACTCTGCGGATTCACATTCAAATCAGCCTCAGATGGCGAAGGACCTCATAAACTTTCACACACACGTTAATTAGAAGATATGGACGATTGCCCTTTATGTGTATTAAATTGTCATGATATACAATAACTCGTTTTTTACATTTATTTAATTTACCATAAGTCATTTTTTTTTCTTTCTGAATAAATACCCGGACGATATTTTGAACGCGGTGCAAATTAGTAATAGTAATACAATCGTTATGAAATGAATCTGCGATAATATAAAGTCCATGTATGTTGATATATAGTAATGACGGTAGTTTAGTGTTGCTCATTGGTGTGTTGGCCTGTGATCCAATCCAACTAGCGGATTTTATCAAGCAATTTATTTGTATGTTTTATAGTTGATTTTGATGAATTTATCAATGTATAAGTTTGCTGGTCGATAATATGTTCTATATTAAAATCTGTATAATACGTTTAAATGTGTATACATCGTATATTTGCAGGAGATACAGTTGTTACAAATTTTTGTAACAAAATAAAATTGCCTCGATAGTTTACAAACATTTTAAAGTCTTTCAATGTTCATATCGATTTTTTTAAAAATTCACAGTTCTTTCTATCAAGTAGATAAGTACTTTTAAGTAGTAAAGAATTATGAAATATTAAAAACCAATGGGGTACAAAGGCAATCGGTCGCTCACTTGATGCACATACAAACTAACCCGTTTGCGTTTATTTTGTAATGATTGTGTAAAACCTGCATTTTTTAATAATGGTTTTTACTCTGCATGACAAAGATTGAATGTGGTCTTAGAAAGTACAAATAAAATACGTTTTATACTATATACATAACAAGTAACCCCTCAAGTGGCACAACTATGCGCTTATTTGCCCTCAAAGGACCACCATACACTATACATGCCAGATACCAAATCTCTCGACCTTGTGGTATACAAGTCTTAACTAAATACCTACTATGAAAAGAAGTAAACCTCAGGACGGGCCATGTTTTCCAAAGAACCGGGAAAATATTTAAACTCAGCCTAGTCGTGTATGTCAAAGTTTGATGAAGATTAGACTATACGTGTGACTTCTTTTTCTTTAACTTTAGTTATCTAGGTTTTTTTTTACCTGAGCCGAGATATGATTGGGATAAATTTTCTGACAACTATTCAAGAAGAGTGTCAATTAATGTGACCTCTACAATGTTCATAAGGAAAATGTTGGCGACGCATAACAAACAAGTGAAATCAGGAAATCACAAAAGCTCAATATGAGCACGTTGGGCTCAGGTGAGCTTAAAAAACAAGAAATATGTGTTAAGCAACTATTTCATACTATCCTTTTTCAGATAATATTTAAATAAGTTTCATATTAACCGTCAATACATCCCGTTATAGCTTACGTGTTTATCTATGTATGAATACACATTTAAATTTATACTGTTCACCTCAGTTTAAACAATAAAGTACAATAAGTATTTGTCCCAACAAATACATAAAAATACAAAAGCACGTTGTGCTGTGCAAAGTTTTATAACTGAAACAAGCTTACTTGACACAGAAAACGCGAAACAAATGCATTTAAGCTTACATCTAAACTGAAATTCACCCTGTATGCATTTTAAGTCTATTTTGGAAGAGTATTCCACCACTTTTGTCCAATAACCGCTATTGATCTATCAGCGTTCTTTGTTCGATTTCTTGGGAAGTTGAAAGTATTTTCATCAACTGATCTAAGCCCGGATCCACATTGTCTAGTTGTGAACTGCTCCCGTTTGTACGTTGGAGCGGGTCCACCTTTAGTTGTAAGTTTGAGCAGAACAATGTTGAACATTACGCATTCTTGCATTGGGATCCAGTGTAGACACCTTAGACACTCTTTGCTGGGTTTATCTTGCTCCTGGCACTCATTATTAACACATCAAATGCCATACAAAATATATATTACCGCCAAAAATGCAGAGTTGTAACAATAATATTTTATTATTTCTTAAACTATGGGGGCTTAGAGATATTATCAGAGGGGGTAATTACGTGATAGTCAGGATGATTATGTCCATTCCGAGACAGGTATTGTTCGCAGTTGTATACCATTTATTATTTGTATTTATTTTCAATGCCGCTCACTTTCCAGCCATATCCGCAAGAAATTTACTCGTGTTTATCTCGTATAAATATATATTAACTATATATCTCGACTTCACTCACTCACTACGAAATGTCTTAGCGGGATGACATGATTACAGCTCCACATAGAGAATTCGCAGCAAGTAAAGTAGAGATATAAAGCGAATTTAAATACGAAATCAACGTTAAACGCTTTCTTACTGATATGGCTAGAACGTTAGCGTTCTTTACAAATTAGAAGCAAGTTATAAAGGCTATAACACGGCGAAAAATATCTGTCTCATGATGGGCGTCGCCATCTTGACTATCACGTGATTACACCCTCTGGTTATAAACAGAAAATCAAAGCGCTGGAGGCACTGCAGCTGTTCGCTCTTTGAACGTATTTGATACAACTTACAGTCACAGGCAATTCAAACACAAATGTAATTTACTTTTAATTGTCTACAGTCGTTAGATTTGGAGAACAAAAGCATCAAGGAGGAAAATGACATTGATTTACAATCTCTCATAATTTTATACAGGATTAACACAAACTCCACTTATGATTACAAAGATGAAAAAAGAAATTCAACGTATATCTAAGTGTGCGCGTAGGTAAATTCTGTGTGTCTAACAAAGAATGAACCACAACATAATTCTACAAAAAAAATGTATTGTTATCAACGAGCATTGTATTAAATTCTCAATCAAACCATATTAAATAAATATTTAATATTTTTCGCCTGAAATTAAATGCTTATTTAAATGTACATGTTTATGGCGATTACGCTTTAAAAAAGGTATATAGTGCTCCTTTAAAGTGTGTGTGTGTAATTCATAAGTTTATTTACAGGTCAACGCTGAGTATTCACGATTACATTATGGGCAGACTTGCCCCTGTGACCATTCAGGGAAAAATATTTAAATTTTAGCCAAAGTAGGTCAAATGTACCTCGGTTGCCCGGGTTTTCGCCAACGAAATAATTTTGATCCAAACAGACGAGTGAACTGGTAGACAATTTCAAGACAATTCATGTATGGTTGTCCGACAAGGTTTCTCCGCCAAGAGAGCGCTGGCAATTAAAAAAAGACCCTTTCCCAGCTCATCGCGCGCTTCGCCGCTTTTATTGCCTCTCTGGACGCCACAGGCCGTCGACCCGAACCCTAGAACGGTTTTCCCAGAACGTTGAGCGTACTGAGTACCGCAATCCCGTGAGACTTCCATTATCTTCACGCCGTCCCGTCTCTTCATAGGACCACCCCTTCGAAATGCTGGCCTGTATCTCTGCCTAAGGTCCGTTCCATCCGTCCTCTGCGCTGCCTCCTCCGCTGCTCCCGTCCCTCTTCCGGTTTTGTAGTGAAACCACTATCGACCTACGGAAAATTACCATTTCTCTTGGCGATCCTTCCAAGTTCTGGGAGTCAGTGAAGTCAGCTTGAGAGGACGTCCGGGTCGAGGGATGACGGTACTCGCTTCATTAACATAGCCATTTGCGTAAGTTCCCCTATATGACCCTCCTCAGACGATTTAGTGGAACCACTATTTACCTATGGACAATTACCATTCCGCTTGGCGATTCTTCGGAGTTTGCACGAAAACTTTCTGCGAGTGACTCTCGCCCAGGTCGCGACGTTTACGTTCCAGCTGCTGACCGAACTCTTTTAAACATGGGAGTACTATTACATTTATAGAGTAACCTTGATTTTGTTTGGACAATCGCCCTTTTCTTTTAAATGTTTAATTTTAATCGCCAGCTGACAGATACAATAGCAGTTGGCGAATTCGTCGATCGGAAGCGCTTAAATATAATATCCTTTGAAATAATTTTGAAATAAAGTTAGAAAATACGTGTTAAATAATTAAATAAAACAATAAGGTTTAAAGTGTCGTTGTTAATTTGTGTCATAGTTCGTCGCATATTCCTCGCATGGATTGTGTGTTATTAATACTCGATAGGTCATTGTCGGCTCGGGAACTACTTACATGAACCCGGGTACTCTTAAGTATACTTACATGTACCCCGGTTACGGTAAATACTAGTATACTAAAATGTACCCGGGACTTTTATCGCTAAATCGGTCGTTGTCGGCTATTTTTTGTAAATTAATTATGTTCACATTTATGTCAATTTTCTGTTAAATTGCCTCTATATTATCAAAACTCATACTCAAAAATCACGTTGATGCACTTTAAAAAGAAAGAAGTTTGTTTAAGATAAACAATACCGTTTGCAGTTATTGGTAGCACGTTTAACCACATCGGAATTTCGGCGGGAAAACAACTCGTGTACAGTCTAATATCGACCGCGTACGTGTAAGTATAGTTACCGTACCCGGGGTACATGTAAGTATACTTAAGAGTACCCGGGGTACATGTAAGTAGTAACCGAAGCGACAATGACCAATCGAACGTTATGAATTGCACGTGTATAACAACAAACCAAACGTAAATGTTCGTATGTAAAAATTATACTACTCACATCGTTTGTATCCTCACATTGCTTATTATGAGTTTATTTTTTCACCATCAAAATATATGTTATTCAAATATTTTATAAACACGCAGTTTTCTTTCGACACATTCTAAACATGCTTTTAGAGCCGCGTCATGCGAAAATGGGTCTAATGGCGCGTTGGCTAGCGTGGCTAAAGCCCAGTCTGCGCAGTTGCGCAGTCTGGTCAGGAGCTGCGCAGTCTAATATAAATCCCGCAAGTTTTTCGTGATCTCATTAGGTATCTCCTGACCTACTGCGAGATGCGCAGGCTGGACCATAGCCGCACATGACATAATACCAATTTTCCCACGACGCGGATCTAAAAGAATATATTTGTTTCTTATAGATGGAACATCTTTGCACAATACTTTCCGATAGAGCATTGAAGTCAAACTGCGTTATTGATAGCAAACTCGCAAATTTCGGTAGCGTATACAGTCTTTAAAGAACGATTTCCGTACCGACTGAACGAGTACGGCAAACATTTGTGGATAGATAATGAATCGAATTCCGTCTTATCATGACACTATAATTTCGGAAGTTTGTGCTTCCTCATCATGACAGCAATACTGTGTTATCAACGTTTATCGATAGTCCATTAGGTATTCCCCAGACGACTTAGTGACCAATTACCGAGTCAAAATGCGAAGTATTATTTAAAAATATATAGCACTCAATAATATCGAAAACGATCAAAACAAACAGTTTTGTTGTTTTCTTTTGAGTTTTAGCGAATATGGATAAATTGTTTACGATTTTCATGAATTTTCCCAATGAACTGCGTTGTAATTATCATTATGAAACAATAATGAAATGGAATTTATATGCATATTAAAATAAAACATTTTTCTTTTAATATTTCCCCCCTTCACAATGAAATAATGGTTTTTATTGATCACTACGTAAAATAATATTGATTTTCTTCATTTTTCTCCCGTTGAACTGATAAAGAATCGGCTGTTATTCAGGTTGAAAACTATTAGCCTCATCTGCGCACGTATATGTTTGTATTTCAGAGTTCATTCAGAAGCCCTAGTGCGTCTTCGCGAATGCATCTATTGGATTACCTGCCCTTGTGACCTTTAAGGAGAACTGTGTTAAGCGATTATAACGTCACGCGCAATGGACTATTTTCACCAAGCAAAAAGGTTATGTAAAGTATACTCTTCCGCGTCGCGAATTGTTTCTCCACTTGACCAGCATAATGCACTACTTTTAATTACGTAAAGTATACATACGCGAACTATTTCTCGGCGCGGATTGCCTTCAATCCTCGATTTTTGAGTGATTTGGTGAACGCTAGTGAGCTGCGTCCCGATTTTCAACACACCACCATTCACCTTAGTTTTTTCTTGCGAACAACTAAAAACAGGTAACTGCCCTATCGTTTTGTCAGGCTCTGTACGAATAAAAAGTCCGCTCGGCAAGACTTGTCCATATTTATTCTAATTCTCACCAAATACATTACAAAATGGTTTGGAATTAACCCGCTATTCTTAATATCAGATGTATCAGACAAACACACTTGATATAAGGCAACTTGTTATATACATAATATTTGAGAAACAAAAAAATAAGTCAAATTGGACTTACGATTGGTTTATTAATTTTTATTAGACTAAACAGACAATTACATGTATATGAATCAAACATATTCTCAAAAATGCACCTTTTCCGTCAAGGAAACAATAATTTTAACTGAGTTTGTTTATGATAAAATATCAAAGTGTTGTAGTCTATTTGGGCTTTTTTTTATTGTTTTTGGATTTCCCTACTTTCGTTTTCAGTAAATGAACTCATTTCCCAAATTAGGCATTCTACTATGAATAAAATTATTAATGTATTGATGCCTTATAGTAACAAAGCACACACCACTTTGTTTAAGAATAAATGTACATGCTTCTCATTTTTAGCATAGGTGCGTTTACGCACCTATGCTTATGGTATATACCACATTTCGAAAATCCACATCGATCGGTTGCCCTTTATGAAGCCTTACCTGATCAAAAATCAGACGAAATATCTATTTAATTTAGTATATGGTCATTCTTACAATTTTTTTTGGAAACGTTTTTCTAACGTTTTCTTCCAAGAATATTGCTGACACCGTTTTTAGTGAATTTTTCTAAGACCGTTTTATGTTAAAAAATCTTCTTATAACCTAAAACAAATTTCGTTCGTAAAACAATTCTATCTGCACTATAAATCTCAATCTCCTACGCAGTGGCCTCCCTTATACTAGAAGTTACTGACCGGGCGAAGCAAGGGAAGTAACTTCTGTGAGGAGTTTCTATAAAAATCTGCATTCAGAAATCTGTATTCAGAACTAAATCTGTTGTGCATGTCTGCATCTAACGCTTTCCACAAGTTTTACGACAAATTCTTGACGCAGACGAATAGGGTAGCGTCTATTTTCATTTGTGAAAAGAATAGTTCGATACAGATCTGTCCGTGCTTAAATTTTGAAAGGCTTGGGTAATTATTTTTCATAAGCGTTTCAAACACTGATGTAAATGGAAAGATTATCTATTTAAATAGTCGGTAATTGTTTGAAATTATTGATTTGAGAAATTCGCGGATGGCGATATCGAACTACATTATACCACGTGACGCCATTCTTCCCTGTATCTTGCACCTATGCTTTTAACGCCATCGGCGCTCTCGTTACTAATGTAATTCATCAAACTGATCCAACTAGTTGTGCGCAGAACGAATATTGTGAATCAACGATCAAACGCCTAAATAATGTACTGTCAAATACTTTTAGGATATCAGCATATTGCGAAGCTACTATAAACAAAACTACTTTAAGTTCAGTCATAATTTTCATACACATATCTATTACCTTATTTTCTTGCGAAAAACATGTTCAGCTGAAAAACAATGAAATCCATGCTTAAACTGTAGCTTTTATGACATTTCGCGCTGAAGCGCAATCACTTATAACAAGTCAGGATATTTAATCCATTGCATTGTTTGAGCGACAGACACATGATATGTTCCTATATGTATATACACCCCCTGTACGTCGATAATCCAAACTCAGTTGGATAATTCAAACTGAAGAAAAAAATGTCGGCCGAAACTGAAACTGAAACTAAAAGGTAGGTGATTATTTTATCATTTCTGCTAATTTAGTAACTATAAGGACGTTATGTTTCTACGAACGTGATAATGAATGTCTGACACACACACATGCGTTTTGAGTTTTGCAATGATTTAATAGTTTTCTAGTAAAAAACGATAAATTTGTCTTCGGAAAATGCTAATTTTCATGAAATACGACCTATGTGTTGAATTATTTACACGTTAATTGACAACAGAGCGAACGAAATTGTAACAGAGATATGCCAAATTATATCATGAATGTCCTTTAAAATTTTACTTTTAACACATAGTGTGTTTCTGTGTTAAAATCATGTGTTTGCAGGACAGGTATAAAATTGTATGGATAAATCCAAACTGATATGAAAATTTCTGTGGATAATAACCAAACTCAAAATGGATAATGCACAAACTGCGATGCATTGCACATGTTTTCCAAAGACAGGTTGGATATTATTCTTTCAAAACAACTATTTATAACCAAAAACTCACACGATGTTTATAATGGAATATAAAACAAGCGATGTGTTTGTGAAACACTATGTCCCCATATATATGACCTTTGACCTTGAAGGATGACCGAGACCTTTCACCACTCAAAATGTGCAGCTCCATGAGATACACATGCATGCCAAATATCAAGTTGCTTGCTTCAATATTGCAAAAGTGTACATTAAATGAGCGATTTTGACCCATATATTTGACCTTTGACCTTGAAGTATGACCTTGACCTTTCACCACTCAAAATGTGCAGCTCCATGAGATACACATGCATGCCAAATATGAAGTTGCTATCTTCAATATTGCAAAAGTTATGGCAAATGTTAAAGTTTGACCAAACCAACAGACCAACGTACAGACCAACAGACAGGGCAAAAACAATATGTCCCCCACTATAGTGGTGGGGGACATAAAAATACTTTCAACGAACATCAACATTCATTTATTTGTTATTAGTGAAATCAATTTCAACTGAACTTGCATATATATACAATTGAGATTAGAAGCAAAATAAGCATGCGAAATTTGTATTCCACGTACACAGAGATGCCATAACACGTGTTCCATGTCATTTTGGATAGAATGAAAAGCATGGGAATTTAAAAATGTCCCTACTTATTATTTAATCACTTGATTTAAAGGGGTTCGAGTCGAAGCTGCAGGTTAAAGTGACACTTGCCCCACTGATTCATGTATTTGTCACCATATTAGAGGTTGCGAATATTATTTGAGGCATTACTGATCTGATTCATTTTACATCATATCAGAAAGATTGCAGCGAATAGTACACACATATTTAAGGGACATATCGACGGCTAGTATAGCATTTTACTTTCCGAAATATATTTACATATTGAAAGAACATATTAAATGATTTCTCAATACACAGAGGGGTTAATCACGTGACAAACAAGATGGCGACGTCCGTGCCGAGGCAGATATTTTTCGTCGTTTTACACCCTGTATTACTTGTATTATTTTGTGTATTCCGCTCACTTTCCAGCCATATTAGGAAGAAAGTTCGTGGCTTTTATTTCATAGTAATATTCGCTCTATATCTCGACTTTACTCGGTGCGAAATTTCTTAGCGGAAGGACCTAATTAGGGCTCCACTAACAAAATTTGCGGGGAGTAAATTCGAGATATAAAGCGAATTTAAATACAAAATAAACGCTAATTACATTTTTACTGATATGGCTGGAAAGTGAGCGTCATTTAAAAAATAAACAGAAGTACTAAAGGCTATAAAACGGCGAAAAATAACCGTCTTGGTATGGACGTCGCCATCTTGACTAGCACGTGATTACCCCTTCTGACACAGACATTGATATTACAAATCTTCTGTAAAATATGTTTTTTAATAATAATAAAAAGTTTTCCCCGTGACCCTTTTCGCTGGCGCGGGAAAATTGAAGTAGAAGTATAATATTTACGAGTGAATTGTACAGTACCCCGCTATGCGCATGCACACTGTCGATCAACGACTTTTAACGGTATTTTAGCATAGAAAGCTTGCAAGTTCTGTATGGAATGACTTTGACACCTTGGTGTGAATAATATTTGTGGACTTTTAGCCATTTTTCTTTCCAATTTTATCATCAATTACGTATTATTACTTCCGATTTTATGAAAATTAAACATTTTGACTTTTTGTTATTTTGAATATTTGATATTTCATTATATAGGGAAATACCGTCGGTTCGCTCCTTTAACCTGGTGGCAAATAGTTTTAGAGCCGGGGCTTGGGCACATAGTATTGGCTTTATTTCGCAACGTGGTAGGACCAGACTGATAGAGGCATTCGTTTGAAAATGCTTATTTATTTTCAACATCTGAATACAATTTTATGAAATATACATTTTTCAGTTGAACTCCTTTGGCGGAAATGGAGATCAATCGGCATGACGAAGAAGTTGAGTTGTCATTTCAAGACGAAGAAGAAGAAAAGAAGAAAAAAAAGAAAAAAGTTTTACATGAAAAGAAAACACAATAATTGTTTTATGTTGATTGATTAGCAATGTGTTGAAATGCTTTTGTTGTGTTCATTTTACATAGATCTTTATATAAAGCCATCTGGCAGTTTGGTCATTATCCATCGACTTCCTAATGTTAGTTTGGAATTATCCATACACTAGTTAGGTCATTATCCAATTTGTATATTTTTGTCCCAAACAAATACGAATATATTGCATTTTTCAGCATTTACGCCAATCAAATTTTTTACATACATATATGAAAGGTTAATACATAAGTCCAAGCATTAAGACATTAAAAACATTCGATTATAATTGTGTTTGGCCTAAAACTTTCGAAAATTTCATTTACTTTTTCCAGATTTTCAAACATATTCATTTTATTTCGACGTAATTGTGTTTTATTGTTATGGGTTTATTAGCGCAATGTATCCGGCAAATAACATTTTATCAAAAAGAAACGTTTATTATGTCACAACTAAACTTAAATAAACGTGTTATTAGAAATAAATGACTGGAGTCTTTATTTCTGTCGCAATTTTTTTCTTCAGTTTGAATTATCCTACTCAGTTTGGATTATCGACGTACAGAGGGTGATATATAACGATCTCATTTGTATGGAACGCATTTCCCATTTCAATAGCTGTTATGTATGACAGGACGAATTTCATTTGTTTATGTTTTTATCGGACAATTGTATGAGATTGATCTCACTGATGGCGAGGGTCTTATTCCGAAGGCAAACCACTTTTGAGTGTACATAATCGTTATGTATAATCACATGGTAGACATTAATGATGAAATAGCATCGTCAAAAATAGGCGTGTTCCCATACTAACGAATAAACAATTGTCGGAAAATATTTCAAACAAGTTAAATCAAGACCGAGTAATAAATGTGACCTTCTGAATGGAAACATTTTTTTTTAAGATTCAACCTGGTGACCTTGTTTTGGGGCGCACCCGACCAAGATTCATACTTTGCCTTACTATCGTTAGCTTTTTATCAAACAGATCCACATTAAAACTTGGTCAAGATGTTTTCAATTAAACATTCGGACCAAGTTGCATCTCAAATGAGTTATACATGTATCCGTTAGAGTGGTTACAGTGTTCATTTAAGATTTGAATTAGTGATTTTTTTTTTACGCTCATGACCAAAATTTGAACAGGGCTAAGGAATTGTCAAGAAAAATATTATGACAAAGTTTCATAAATATTAAGCCATAAGTCATAATGTGTCCGCTAGATTAGCATTAAGGTTTCCCTAATATTTGACCCGGTAAACTAATTTTTGGACCCACATGACCCCTATTAAAATTCAGCCTTGATATGATTTTTTTCTGACAAACTTTATTTAAGATTGAGTCTTAAATGTTGAAACATGAATGGTAAAAAAGTTATAACGGTATTCCAAGATTTGACCTGTTGGCCTAGTTTTTGAACGAACTTTACCCAAATTAAAACTAGTTTACTTGACTAGTACACAAATTAAAACGTTATCTAGATATTGTCAAAATAAATACCCTGATCAAGTTTTATATTTAAAAATTTAATTATACATGTGGCCGTTAAGAGTTTTAAGAAGATATGAACTATTGTCCTAATTTTTTAACGTACGTGACTCTGTTTCAAAGTCAGTTTCGAAAATGTCAAGAGAAACATTCGGATAATGTAACAAGAGCACCGCATAACGGGTGCCAACGCTCGGCTGCGGGTGCAGTTTTGAATAAATGAAAGCTTGTCAGAATATTTTGTAGAGGTCACAGTGACCTTGACCTTTGACCTAGTGACCCCAAAATGGGTGTGGCGTGTAGAAATCATCAAGGTGCATCTACATATGAAGTTTCAAAGTTGTAGGTGGAAGCACTTTGATTTTAGAGCCAATGTTCAAAATGTTAACAAAATGTAAAGGTTTTAGCACGACGCCGAAAGACGAGCTGGCTATGAAAATACCTCGGGTTTTCTCCGAAAACAGCGGAGCTAATAATAAGGTTGAGTAATAAATGTGGCTTTTAGAGTAGAAACAAAGTTTTTCTTAGGTTGCCTAGATTTTAGACCCACGTGACTTAGATTAAATCAATGCTTAGGTAACATCCAGATAAAATAGTTGACCCAGATTCATAATTACAATCTATAAGTTAACGTCGCACACCGCTGGCCGCCGCACATATGGTATTCACAAGTTCTCGCATTGAGCACTTCGGGCTCAGGTGAGCTTACATTAATGTTTTTTTCACGTACCACTTTTCTTTAAGAAAACAAATTTAGATATGTTTATGTTTGAACGCTTCTTTTGTGTATATATACGGTAAACGTTATTGAATGTGTTGTACGAAACAAAGTGTACTTGTTCGATTTTGTTCAGATGCAAACATTGTCTACATCCATTACGTAACTGATAAATTAGGAAATACTTTTCGAAGTTTACTGTTTCGGCAAATTATGTTTACAAAATATATAAATGGCCTTTACATACTTTATTTGTTTACCCTTACTTGCAGTCAGACATCTAATCGCACATGTTTACGAATTAAGCATGAAATGACTACAAAACGCCTATGATCAGTCTTCTTCGGGTAAGCCGTCTAACCCATCTTCACAGGACGTTATCAAAAGCTTATAAAGTAAGAGTGAATAAAACCAAAATTGATTTCAGAGAGATTCCCAGAAAATTGGCCAAACCGTTGTGTCCTTTTGAACAAGGGTCGTGTTTGATAGTGACATAACAACTACCGTTGTTTCCTTTTTGCTGCTGACTTCTAGGAGAGGTAAAATCTTTTCATTCTGCCCTGGTAAATGAAGCTGTAAAATTGAGTTGTTTAATAAGAATTAAGTAGCATTTTGCATATGCTTAACGGGAGTTGGGCATGAAGCACGCTTTTACTTTTTCAAGATCGAGTACAAACAGATGATGAAATGTTTGATTGTTCTCACATGGATTTTTACTCCTCTTTCTATGGTTTTGATGAAGTAGACTTTGAAAAAAACAAGATGTGTTTGTGAAACACAATGTCCCCCTATATGACGTTTGACTTTGAAGGATGACCTTGACTTTGACCCTTCACCACTCAAAATGTGCAGCTCCATGAGATACACATGCATTTCAAATATAAAATTGCTAGCTTCAATATTGCAGAAGTGACATTACATGAGCAATTTTGACCCATATATTTGACCATGAAGGATGACCTTGACCTTTCACCACTCAAAATGTGCAGCTCCGTGAGATACACATGCATGCCAAATATCAAGTTGCTATCTTCAATATTGCAAAAGTGTTCATAAAATAAGCGATTTAGGCCACATATATTTGACCTCTGACCTTGAAGAATGACCTTGACCTTGACTTTTCACCACTCAAAATGTGCAGCTCCATGAGATACACATGCATGCCAAATATCAAGTTGCTATCTTCAATATTGCAAAAGTATTCATAAAATAAGCGATTTGGGCCACATATATTTGACCTCTGACCTTGAAGGATGACCTTGACCTTGACCTTTCACCACTCAAAATGTGCAGCTCCATGAGATACACATGCATGCCAAATATCAAGTTGCTATCTTCAATATTTCAAAAGTATTCATAAAATGAGCGATTTTGGCCACATATATTTGACCTCTGACCTTGAAGGATGACCTTGACCTTTCACCACTCGAAATGTGCAGCTCCATGAGATACACATGCATGCCAAATATCAAGTTGCTATATTCAATATAGCAAAAGTTATTGCAAAATGTTAAAGTTGGCTCAAACAGACCAACCAACCAACAGACCAACCAACCAACCAACCAACCAACCAACAGACAGGGCAAAAACAATATGTCCCCCACTACTATAGTGGGGGACATAAAAAGAGATGTGTAAGTTGAATTGCAAATGATTTATTTTGTGCCAGATGTTGACCGATTAAAATCAAGCATATGTGGAGATTTGTTTGACAAAGGAGGAGTCTCTGGCATTAGTTGCTCCTTTAACAGGGCGTGCAGATTTCAGCATTGAAATGAACAGCCAAGAGCCATGAAATTGTTCATAGATGATGCCTTGATTCATTTCCTTGTGTTAATTCAGCAGAATAAAATGTCTCATAAAAACAACACTCGAGAATGAGAAAATGGGACGACGTCACCTCTGCTGAAACAAAAGTTTTCCTGGCACTGGCAAAAACATGGGGCATGTTTACATAGATTTTAAATAAAACATTTATGTAAAACTAATATTTTTAACAAAATGTAAATTATATTCAATTTTAAATTACTAAAAATGTAAAAGGAAGTAAACTATACTGAATTTTGTTGGTTTTCTTACGATTTTCACAACTTAATACACAAATCACAATTTTAAAATTAACATTATAATCTACAATTAATGACAAATAAGAAAACAAGAGGGCCTGAAAGACCCAAAGTTGCTCACCTGAGATAACAAGATATTATTGGAACAAATCTTCTTACCAAGTTTCATTAAGATCGGAAAATAAATGTGGCCTCTAGAGTGTTAACAAGGTTTTACTATAGCCATATAAGGAAAAATGCCCCGCCCCCTAGAGCCATGTTTTTCAACCAACTGGCATCATTTTCGAACTTGTCCAAGATATTATTGAGATGAATCTTCTGACCAAGTTTCATGAAGATTGGACAATAAATGTGGCCTCTAGAGTGTTAACAAGATTTTACTATAGCCATATTAGGAAAAATGCCCCGCCCTATGGCAGCCATGTTTTTCAAGCAAAGGTTACCATTTTTTAAATCATCTAAGATATCATTGAGCCAAATCTTCTCAGCAAATTTCATGAAGATCGGAAAATAAATGTGGCCTCTAGAATGTTAACAAGGTTTTACTATAGCCATAGAAGGAAAAATGCCCCGCCCCCTGGCAGCCATGTTTTTCAACCAACCGGCATCATTTTCGAACTCGTCCAAGATATTATTGGGATGAATCTTCTGACCAAGTTTCATGAAGATTAGCAATAAATGTGGCCGCTAGAGTGTTAACAAGATTTTACTATAGCCATATAAGGAAAAATGCCCTGCCCCTTGGCAGCCATGTTTTTCAAGCAAAGGTTACCATTTTTGAACTCATCCAAATCTTCTGAGCAAATTTCATGAATATTGGAAAATAAATGTAGCCTCTAGAGTGTTAACAAGGTTTTACTTTAGCCATATAAGGAAAAAAAGCCCCGCCCCCTGGCGGCCATGTTTTTCAACTAACCGGCATCATTTTTAGAACTCGTCCAAGATATTAAGATGAATCTTCTGACCAAGTTTCATGAAGATCGGACAATAAATGTGGCCTCTAGAGAGTTAACAAGATTTTACTATAGCCATATAAGGAAAAAATGCCCCGCCCCATGGCAGCCATGTTTTTCAAGCAAACGTTACCATTTTCGAACTCATCCAAGATATCATTGAGGCCAATCTTCTGACCGAATTTCATGAAGATTGGACACTAAATGTTGCCTCTAATGTGTTAACAAGGTTTTACTATAGCCATATAAGGAAAAATGCCCCGCCCCCTGGCGGCCATGTTTTTCAACCAACCGGCATCATTTTCGAACTTGTCCAAGATATTATTGGGATGAATCTTCTGACCAAGTTTCATGAAGATCGGACAATAAATGTGGCCTCTAGAGTGTTAACAAGATTTTACAATAGCCATATATAGCCATATAAGGAAAAATGCCCCGCCCCTTGGCAGCCAGGTTTTTCAAGCAAAGGTTACCATTTTCGAACTCATCCAAGATATCATTAAAACCAATCTTCTGACCAAATTTCATGAAGATTGGACAATAAATGTGGCCTCTAGAGTGTTAACAAGATTTTACTATAGCCATATATAGCCATATAAGGAAAAATGCCCCGCCCCTTGGCAGCCATACTTTTCAAGCAAAGGTTACCATTTTTGAACTCATCCAAGATATCATTGGGACAAATCTTCTGACCAAATTTCATGAAGATTGGAAAATAAATGTAGCCTTTAGAGTGTTAACAAGGTTTTACTTTGGCCATATAAGGAAAAATGCCCCGCCCCCTGGCGGCCATGTTTTTCAACTAACCGGCATCATTTTCGAACTCGTCCAAGATATTATTAAGATGAATCTTCTGACCAAGTTTCATGAAGATCGGAAATAAATGTGGCCTCTAGAGAGTTAACAAGATTTTACTATAGCCATATATAGCCATATAAGGAAAAATGCCCCGCCCCATGGCAGCCATGTTTTTCAAGCAAACGTTACCATTTTCGAACTCATCCAAGATATCATTGAGACCAATCTTCTGACCAAATTTCATGAAGATTGAACACTAAATGTTGCCTCTAGAGTGTTAACAAGGTTTTACTATAGCCATATAAGGAAAAATGCCCCGCCCCCTGGCGGCCATGTTTTTCAACCAACCGGCATCATTTTCGAACTCGTCCAAGATATTATTGGGATGAATCTTCTGACCAAGTTTCATGAAGATTGGACAATAAATGTGGCCTCTAGAGAGTTAACAAGATTTTACTATAGCCATATATAGCCATATAAGGAAAAATGCCCCGCCCCTTGGCAGCCATGTTTTTCAAGCAAACGTTACCATTTTCGAACTCATCCAAGATATCATTGAAACCAATCTTCTGACCAAATTTCATGAAGATTGGAAATAAATGTGGCCTCTAGAGTGTTAACAAGGTTTTACTATAGCCATATAAGGAAAAATGCCCCGCCCCCTGGCGGCCATGTTTTTCAACCAACCGGCATCATTTTCAAACTCGTCCAAGATATTATTGGGATGAATCTTCTGACCAAGTTTCATGAAGATCGGACAATGAATGTGGCCGCTAGAGAGTTAACAAGATTTTACTATAGCCATATATAGCCATATAAGGAAAAATGCCCCGCCCCTTGGCAGCCATGTTTTTCAAGCAAACGTTACCATTTTCGAACTCATCCAAGATATCATTGAGACTAATCTTCTGACCAAATTTCATGAAGATTGGACAATAAATGTGGCCTCTAGAGAGTTAACAAGGCAAATGTTGACGCCGCACAACGCACGACGGACAAAAGGCGATCACAAAAGCTCACCATGAGCACGCTGTGCTCAGGTGAGCTAAAAATAGGTTTATAAATGTATGTCTGGTAATAAATTAAATGTAGCCTTTTGAAGTCGACCTCTCATTTCAGTCTATTTTATTTAATTTCAGTTATTACATACATAGCAGGTTAAGGGTTCATACCACACATTAACACAAATTTTGGTTAAGTTACAATCTCGCATTCATTCATTCATTCCATCTCGTAAAATTTCGGGGTCTTAAATTGGTCAGTAAATTGGGCAGCCTGCAATAACTATTGGTAAATGCCTTATGATGATAATAGGGTATTGCTTTCAAAGATATAAGGAGAACATCAATTTATTGTTTTAGTTGTTCACTGCTTGCGGTCAACTAAGGTTAATAGTGGGATTCTGTAAATCGGTCTTCTACTATTCAGCAAATCACTAAAAAATCGAGGATTGAAGAGAAACTGTGGTATCTGTATTGTATTTTCTTTGAGATACAATAGTTTTACACTCAACCCGCATCCTCGCCGAGAAGGAGCTTGCAGAAGAGGATATTTTTCATAACTGCTTTGCATACTGAAAATAGTCCACTGTGTGCTTTATATTAATCGTAAAACACAGCTCTCCTTAATGGTCACATGAGCAGGCCAGCCAAAAGATGCATTCGAAAAGACGCAGTGGGACTTGAAAATGAACTCCGAAATACACACAAACACATGCGCAGAACAGCAGCTGACGATATTAATTAGCAGCCTAAACTAGGGCTTTGTCACAGACGTGACGTATACCCCCACATGCTGCATTGACACAGAATATTTTGCATGCTGTCTTCACAAAACAAGACAAGCTAATTTATGGTGATTTTTAAGAACTATTATATCATTATCATTTATAGCCATTTTGACCTTTGAACTCTTGAATTCTTTCGCAAGACAGCCGTCCAATGTCTGTGATCAAAATTAATGTACAGAGTCATTTTAAAATCTCACAATGAATGACATAGTTATGGCCCAGACAAGCTCATTTATGGCCATTTTTGACTTTTGAACTCAAAATGTGACCTTGACCTAAGAGATATCGACGTAATTCTTTCGAATGACACACCGTCCAATGATTGTGAACAAATGTACCGAGTAATTTTAAAATCTCACAATGAATGACATAGTTATGGCCTAGACAAGATCATTTATGGCCATTTTTGACCCTTGAACTCAAAGTGTGACCTTGACTTTGGAGATATCGACGTAATTCTTTCCCATGACACTGTCCAATGATTGTGAACAAATGTACCGAGTAATTTTAAAATCTTACAATGAATGACAATCACATTGTTATGGCCCGGACAAGATCATTTATGGCCATTTTTGACCTTTGAACTCAAAGTGTGACCTTAACGTTGCAGATATCAATGTAATTCTTTCGCATGACACACCGTCCAATGATAGTGAACAAATGTGCCAAATGATTTTAAAATCTCACAATGAACGACAGTTATGGCCCGGACAAGCTCTTTTATGGCCATTTTTTACCTTTGATCTCAAAGTTTGACCTTGACATTGGAGATATCGATGTAATTCTTTCGCATGACACACCATCCAATGATGGTGAACAAATGTGCCAAATGATTTTAAAGTCTCACAATAAATGATAAAGTTATGGCCCGGACAAGCTCATCTAAGGGCAACTCCAAGTGTGACCTTGACCTTAAAGAAATCGACGTACTTATTTCGCATGACACACCGTCCTATTATGGTGAACAAATGTACCAAGTCATTTTAAAATCTAACGCTAAATGACATAGTTATGGTCCGGACAAACTTTCGGTTTAAATCGCACTAAGTGACCCCGTGACCTAGTTTTTGATCCGGCATGACCCATATTCAAACTTGACCTAGACATTGTCCAGATACAACTTCTGACCAAGTTTGGTGAAGATCGGATGAAATTTTCTGGACAGACAGACCGACCGACAAATTGACTCCTATATAGCCCCCATTACCAATGGTAATGGGGGTATAATAACAGCTGATTCATTACAAGAACAACGGGAGTAAACCGGAAAAACAATACCATTTTAACTAATTGAAAATATAGAACAATTATTTCATTATGTAAAACAAACACAAAATTAAAATAAAAATGTTTGATTTTAAAATGCATATCAATTACATTTCATATTGTTTTATAATAATAAGTAATATGCTGTTAATTAAAGCCTCTGAATTTGAAATGAAATACATGTTAATCAATACATATAGATGCAATTTGAAAGTGTGCAAAATTGTCATTAAATCTATAGCCTAGTTAGCAAGTAATTTATTATTTTTCAAACGGTAGAGCTTTTAAAACCGAAAGTAGGATTTCTAGACATATACGTCCATTCATTTCGACAAACGAGATTATTTTTAAGTTTTAAAGCGCAAATAAGATGGATTTATACCTTGTAACCACCAGATATAATTTATTGGCATAGATAAAATATGTTTCTTTTTTATACTTAAATTTACTATGTCAAATAAAGTGTTTGGCTTTAAGAACAATCTTGTCAATGAGAAATAATTTTTCAATATTTGATTAAACTGAACAGACAACAACATAAGGTTTGTTTTTTTGGTCATTTTTGATATTATTGAGTTTGAAATATAGTAATATTAATATTAAAACCAGCATTTTGCATCGATGGCAAACTTCACATTTTGACTCTGTACTCGGTCACTTAATCATTAGGGGAGAAGACACAGTATTGCTTTCAAGATTTAAAAAAAAAAGAACCAAAAACTTACAAAATAGAATAGTGTCTAATAAGACGAAAATCATTTCATTATCTAACCACAAATATTTGCCGTTCTGGGTCAGTCGGTATGGAAATTAATCTTGAAAGACTAAATAGGCTACCGAAAGGCTTAATTTAATAATTGATATAAACTGGATAAAAGATAACACCTGATGCACGTTTAGGTTTTTCATTAAAATACATCCAATTACCGGGTATATAAAATTGTTGACTTTCAACTCACAGGTTTGCAATTAACAACTTATATCTTTTTAAAGATATTTCCTGTCTAATCCTGTCAAAAATACACAAATGTTAGATAATATCAGGTTATTATCCACAATTCAAATAGAACATTTACACATAAATACCTCATTGGTACATATAACATTGAATAAGCTCACTCAAACAACATAAAATAATAATAATAGTAATAATAATAATATGCACATTAACTAAGAACAGAACTTCTCAAAGGACTATCAACAGCAATTGGATCACATCCAGTTACTAACATGGGGTGGTCATGACTGTTTTGGAATAATCTTGGTAAAAAGAAATATCAAATAATACCCACAACTTGGACTCACTATTATAACACAATTCTGATCTAATCGGCATTGCAAATACACGCATTTATGTTGGGAAAATGCTTTCTTCAGATCATGTTATAAAACAATACATAACAATACTGTTCACATACAGAATTAACTAAATATTTGCAGGTTGCCAAGCGGGAAAATTAGAGAAATTGTTTCTTAAAATGAAGCAAAAGTAGGAACATGGTAATTTAAAGGTCATGATAGAGAGGATGTTTTCTGATTGTAGAAACCCCCCAAAAAATATATCAGTTGGTGTTTTGATATGAAATACAAAATGCAATCTGAGTAGCAAAAACACAAACTGAGGAGTTTTGTTAGAGAACTACAATGATAATCATTAGACAAACAATAAAAGATTATACCAAATTGCATAATAAATAATTACAGGGTTTTAAAAGAAGTGTCATTTTAAAATACGAACACCCATGAAATTCTTAACAAATAAATAGCAACTATCACTCAATGGCATAACCTATAGTGAATGCTAACATGATGACTTAGAATTATTTTCTTTGATCACCATCTCAACCTTGCATCACTTTTCCAACACAGTATTGTTGGTCCAGAACCTTAAACTTTCCAGTGTTTTTTTCACAATTTAGGGAATGGGGCCGGGTCTAATGGGAAATTAGTGTTGTTGGTTTTTTGCTTATAAATGCTTCACAAATGAGAATTAAAGTGTTCTAAATATCGTATTTAATGTGTAACTTGTAGAGTTGGATGGGAGATTAACTAAATGTTGTTGAATTGGGAATGGGGTTGTATACCGGCCCCAATTTTGAACATAAAAATACTGCTTTCATAACACTGGTACAATTTAGCGTTAAAGTATCACAGATCTAACAGTTGCATTTCTGCTGCTAATGTGTTCAGTCAAACTCCGGGATATCATCATACGAGTAACCAACGTAACCCTTGTAGGCGAAGTACGCTATCCGCACATGGTAGAATCCCGGGATGAACATGATGGAACCGAGAATCAACACTGGCCACGTTCTGTCACCATACTGGAAAATAAAACAAAAATATTATTGAATATTATGAAAACAAATTCGTTGAATTGATAAACCCCAACCATAACTTAAAAATTTTGTGACAGATGGGCAGACAGTCTGACAGATGGATGGACTGACACACAGACAAAGCTTAAACTACTTCCCTCTGCCTTTGGCTGGGGATAATAATAATAGCTTGGGCAGATATATGAAGTGACTCGGTAGCTTCTGGCCACTTAAATTTGTAATGTTCCCCTGGATTTTATATGAAACCATAAGTATTGAAAAAACCAGGGGTGCAACCATGGCAAGAAAATAAGGTTAAGTGATAGTTTCTATCCCTGTAATTAAAAACTAGATTCTGTTTCTGTTGATCTGTTTTAGTTAGGACTCTTCTGTATCATAAGTAGTACTTCTGTTCACCCGACACTGCAAAAGGTGTCGGACTGTCAAACTGTCAAACATCTCTGACACAATTTGTGAATGTCTGACAAAGTCCAACATGCTTGCCAAGCATTAAATCTAATCAGTAAGATCAGTTTTTGCTTTCCACTACCCGTAAGTTCGCAGAGAGTGTTGGAGTTTCAATGTAATTTTCTGACCAACACAATGTTAAATGCTGAATTTAAGGTTGCCACGAGTCATGGCCCATGACATAGTTGATGTGGTGTCCACCTAGCAATTGGGAGTCACTGGTTTAATTCCCACTGTTGGAGCATTCATTAGATCTCAGCCAAAGACACAAAGTACAGGTTCTACCCAGTAAACAGACTGTTTAGCCCCACGCTTTCTATGCAATTGAGCTAAAATTAATAAGTTAAAACTAAACAATGCTTATGTCTGTTTTTTGTCTGTTTTTGTCTATTCACAACGCTGAGATCTGTTTTGCGACCCAACTGTCTGACCCACAGGTGTTGGGTGCGTGGCCAAGTCACTAAAACACTATCGATATGTCATAAAACAAACACGTGCCCAACACCGGTGGTCCAATCTCACCTTAACATCAATATGTCCTGTGATCAACAGAGCACCAATCACTAAGAGGGCACTCCCTACAATGAACAGCATGGAGGCTAGAGCAATGGCCTTCGCTGGGAACTTCGGAGGAGGCCTCTCAAACTGAAAACATGGAACAGGAAATACAGTTACAATGCTCCCGCTTGGCACTCCATGAATGAGATCTGCAAAACAGCTCCACTCAACTATGAACTGATTAAGAATAATCCTTACTCAGAAAACTTTTTGTACTCAAACCTTTTTACAAGTTTGATTTTTTTTTTCAAACTCGTGAAAGTCTAGTAAAATTTTAGACATATAGATGTGACCATCATGAGCATATATTAATTTTTAAACCAGAAATTTTCTTATGTAAATTTTTATGTTTGTGATTTTTTCCCATTCAAATCAAAGTTTACACAACAGGAAATAGCAATAATAATCTGAAGTTAAAATAAAATTACTCAAGGATGTTTATGTTTTCCAAAGGGAACTAAATTTTATGACCTAGAATTATGAACTTGACCCATGCTTGTGGAGCATAGGAGTATCTTACTACACCTTGCCTTGATTTTTTTTACATATGGTATAATAATCCTCATTATCTTATCCCTACCTGGAATGTTAAAGTATTAGAGTGGAAACAAGATGCCTACTTACGGACACACCCATCTACTGACTATATGCCCTCCTTTGAAGGCGTTAAAGTCACTGTCATGTAGAAAAATTCCCTTAATATTTTATGAAATAACCATCACATTTAATAAACAATATATTGTGCTAATATTTCTCTTCTAGTATAAGTAGAACCTGTAGATCTGTGAAGTTATCCCCATTGTAGTGCATCTTGTGGTATCTGACGGATGTCTCCTTCATTCTTTTCATTGTGTAAGCCACTGTGAATCTTGTCTGCAATAAATTCTACAGGGTTAGCAGTGCAATTGATATTATTATTGTGTATGCTTCACATTGTGACCACCTTTTATTTTAAACATGAGATATTTTATATATTATTCATTGTAGAATGACCCACTCCAATCCAGTGCAATGTTCAACCATGATGCCTTTTTGACATTAGACACGCCATCTCAATGTAAATTTAGATGATTTGACGTCTGATCTGCTTTGAAATTTGTATTTAGAGATCAGCCACCTCATGCAAAAATTGGTCTTACGCAATAGCTCTATACCAGTCTGCACATAGAGTTTCCCTGTCACACATGGTTTAGTGGTGTCATTATCAGACAGGGAAGATCCTGACTAGACTGCACGGATGCACAAGGATGTAACATGGAAATTGACTGAATATTGTTGAAAGCTTTTTGTCAGATTAAGAAAGCAATATGCTCTGTGCAATTATGTCATGATCACCCGGAGTTCTCCTGTGACGCATCAGTGTATCATGTATGGTTTGGAATGTGTTCAGATTCTGTCCTATACATTTCTGGATGGTTCAGAAAGACCCATTGCATTCGTCTCAAGGACAATAAAACATTGAAGAAAATGGATACATCCAAATTGACAAAGGTTTATTCCTGTATTTGGGTGTAAGAAATTATCATATCTATCTATTTGTACATATTAAGTGTACTCTATTTGGGAACCACAAACCACTATTTAGCATATCTTTTAGTGAAAGACTGTTAACTATTCAATTCCATAGTAATAATGCTATTGTATGAATACCATACATGGTAACCAGTTTAATACTGCCTTAGCATGATTGTGTCTTTCATAACTTTTAAGAGCGAGCAGAAGAAGGTTATAAACATGTATAGCGGTCACAATATTTCTGAAAATGCACACCATTGTCTGCATTAAATAATTAGAGTTAATGATTTGAAGCATTATTTCCCCCATCCAACTGCTCTATTGACTTGACCAGTACAAGCTCCTGTTGATACTTACTCAATAAATATACATACAGTTCGTTGCCCTGTTCCGACGGGAGTTTGACATCGACAGGTCAAATTGTATCAAAACATTCAATGATAAAGAATGTTTATGCTGGGATATGTCGACCAATTACTTGCCTAAATTATCACAAAAGATTTACATGAAGTTCAAAGTATTTTTTCTCATATTTATTGATGTTGACATCGCACTATGTTGCCCTGTTCCGGTGCCTCTTTTCAGTTCCGACGGCTCACCGTTATTTTTACTAACCCGTAAAAATCACTAAAAGAGGTACATTAGGGGAATGCAAAACGTCTTAATATACTGCAGAAATAATAGTTGCACAACTATTGGGGAACTGGCACCATGTTTAGTTACAAAATTAAAGACAACGTTATAAAAGGCTATCACCAATTTAAAATAAGGCCTCCAATGCATACCGAGTTAAATGTGGACTTAGAATATACAAATTTGCATGATGAAAATGCAGCATAAGTGTGGATTCCACCTATTGAGGACTTTCCTCCAGAAATGAGACAGAATGTAACAGACCAAAGTCGTTTCTTAAGATTGTGTGACATTGCAGGATTGCCCATAGGCCATGTGCCAAGAGGACTAGCTGGTGCATTCAGAAAAATCATTGAATTGGAGGGTAAAATCACCGCTTTCGCCACTGGAGAGCCCTGCCCTAGCTTTGCACCCTGGCAAGCCCCAGAAGCAACAGGTTTGGGTGTGGTCATTCCATGTGACTACATCATCACCTGTGCAGAGAATGACTTTAATATCATCTCTGATGCCATAGATAGAGAGAGAGAGAAAGATAGCTTCCGGGAACTACATTTACATTTACATGGAGTCCTGCAGTCTGGCCCACTGCTAGAAAGCCTAAATTTTCCCATGTTCCTGTTGAAAAAAGAGAATAAATTTAATAAAAGAGAAACAGAAAATGATTTAAAAAGCATGGTGATATCGGATGTTAATGCCTGCTTACAGTCAATATTTATTGTTTGGGCCATACTAGGAGTCTATATCAACATATATACCGCCATGTGTTGGAAATATTTTAATAATCTCTTTCATATCAAAATATGGACAGACAGACAGACGAACATAGATAGGTTACTGAAATATTACTGGAGTCTGAGCAACTGACAATACAACAAAACAAGAGTTGTAAATTGATCATAAATTGTAAAATTGCAGGAATTTGCTAATTGCCCCTAAGGACACCCATCACTCAATTAAACGTCAAATCCACCGGAACTGGTCAAAAGTTATCCATTTATTTTTGTTATAATTTCATTCAGAGAACTTATATTGATTAACATCATATTTTTAACATATGTTGTCTGTACCTGTGCAATAACTTCTGCACTATAAAATTTTACCTGCCATGCCTAAGAAAAATTTGACATGAAACTCATTATTCAAAACGCCATTTTCCCGATTCTCCACCAAGTAAAAACAAGTAAACCTGCCATAAAGTATGTTGGGATTTTGTTACCTAGGATAAAGATTTCATCGATCATGTACTGCTTGTTCAACAATGGCACGTGTGCGAATAAAACTAAACCACTTTCGATTTGTGGCCGCCGATCTTTATCGGAAAAAACATTCGGACTCCATCGGAACCGGTGAAACGTCGGAACAGGGCAACGAACTGTAACATTGTAATAAGTAAGAGTTCATGACACTCATCAATAACATTTTCACCACTTTACCCTATCACACTCAGACTAAAAAAACGATTTTAATATGTTTATTAAATATTAACATAACATTCATCTTTCAAATGGTGACTTTCTATGTTCATGTCATATATACAGCTAATCTAAATTTCCCTCTTATAGATCTACAGAATACAGTAACTTGAGTAAGTATAACAAAACTAAAGACAGTAAAGTGTGACGAAATATCCATCATCAGAATCCCATTGAAGTGCATGAATTGTAATTTATTTTTATTCGACACATTGCGCCACTGATTTTATCCAAATAGATCAGTGTTATGCATCAATTCCATTTTTATGTCATGTGATACTTTTCACGCCATAAAACAAACGAAATTACTTACTTTAAATACGTTTTATAGTTGCTTACAAATGCGACTGTATGTTGATACGAATCAGGAAATGCGTTGGTTCCTATCTTGAAGACATATCAGTTAAACAAGTATTCCGTGAGCCGGGGCCACACGTTCGGACGATCTCAGGAATTGCCGTCGGCGCACTGTTTGACGTTTCGCTTGTAAACATCGATCTGCTATGATGGATTTACAATACTTTGGAGGATTAGAAGGGTAAGGCATCGTCAGATCAATTAAAAGCATCGTATTTAAACTTGATTTTTGTTTAAATAGATTGTAGACATGCTAATCTGGACGTTATATGCATGATCACTGGGTCAGCCGCGAAAAGAAACTACACGCCCAGTGTACATCATGTACATGTACTTTATTCATTATAGGTTACACGCCACTAAACTACTAACACTAGTGTTTACGGAGGCCCTGTGATCTCATATTAATTAATCAGAGTCATGGCTTTTAAGCGTTTTGTAGCTTCACGTCATAAAGAAAGAAATGATTTGATAAAACTTTTTGAGAAAAAAGTGTGTGGGGAGTGTGTGTGGGGGGGGGGGGGGAGGGGGGGGGGGGAGGGGGGGGGAGGGGGGGGGGGAAACCAGCTGCCAGATACCAGTAAGCTAAGTTTGTAGAAAGCCATGCATGCGTTCTGGTGGTTATGGCTTTTTCCTTCACACTTTCTGGAAGCTGTATGCATGTTCTCGTGAAAGCTCAAAACATCCAAGAAAAACTACATTGAAATAGCACTAATATTTAAATGAATACTAACTTTTCTGGATGGTTACTCAGGGTGCTTATATCAATACCACACTATACTCTACACTACAATATATCGAGATGCTATTTAAAAAAAAATTACCCTCATTTTAATGGATGCATGTTATATTTCTTTCATATTCAATGGAAATGTTGTTTTTGCAAGGTTTTTGAAGAATAAAATGCATGACAGCTCAACAGTATCAAATTAAATTTGGATACAAAACATATAAAACCAGTTTTACCACAACATTGCACATAAAGTGATATAGAAAGCTTGTTATCTCTCAGTGTTAAAGCATATCCTTGAAGGCTAAACTTGTGAATGCCTGAGTAGCTAAGTAAGTGTTTTATTGTTATTTTCAGTGGGGCGACACACTCCAAGTTTGTGTTGTACAGGTCTGATGGCAAAATTCTTGCTTGGAGTGAGGGGGAGTCCACCAACCAATGGGTATGTCACTGAGGTGGAAGTCTTACAATCAATAATCTGATAACTTAGGATGAGGGAGGGTCTGTGAATGAGAGTGCAGTCCACCAACAAATGAGTATAATTTTACTGAGAGAAAGTCCATTATTCAATTGGTACATGTACATGTCACTGAAAGAGATTCAACCAAGCAAATGGTATTTCGGGATCGGGATGTCATGGGTTAGATCCCCGCTCGAAGAGCGTTCTCTAGATCATCCCCAAAGACACCAAGTACTGTTTATAGGCCCAGGATACGGACTCGAGAGCATTTCTTTGAGCCTGAGGCTTTCGATGAAATTCAGCTAAATAAATAGGTTTAAACTAAATGGTATTTCAATATGAGGAAGGCTTCAATTGCACACATGAGTATGTCATCAAGGGGGAGTCTATTAGCAAATGGGTATGTTACTGAGTGGATGTCCAACAAACATTGGTATGCCACTAAGGGGAAGTCCACAAACCTTGTTGCAACTCTAGGAGCCACATTTAAGATTCAATATGGATCATGGCAAGAATGTTTATCTAAAAAATATGTAGGCCAAGATCAAATCTGGGTCAAGTTGGGTGAAAAACAGGTAATAAAGCCTCATTAGTGACCTTATCATGAGTAAACATAGTCAGAATGTTTATCTTGACCATGATTTAAAACTGTGTAACATTGTACAAAGCAAGGAAACAAACAGAATATTGTCTCAATCAGCCTTAGGCATTAAATACGATCACATGCTTAAAAAAATAGGTTTCAACTATGTTTATCTGTTGCAGGTTATTGTGTAGCGCTTTTAACCAATCTTTGTGAAGCGACCTTTGCAAAGTCACGAACTGTTAAAAATTGTGAAAAAATGAGTCCCAAACTTAAAGAAATTGTGAACATTTGGGTCACAAACTTTTTGTAACTGTGAAAATTTTAGTTGCAAACTTCTCAAATTTGTGAAAATCAGGCAATCTGTATAAAGGAAAATAAGTCCTGATTGTTTATTTTTTGTTCAATACCCTTAGCTGATTGGCCAGGATGAGTGTTGTCGTCGTATACACGGAATGTTGGTGGCAGCGAAGAAGACTGCTGGACTGGAAGAAGGGGTCCGACTGAAGGCACTAGTATGTAAATGAGCTTTGTTCTGCGAAATAACTGTTAAATGCATGGGCCTAAAGTGTCATCCCAAATTAGCCTGTGTCAACTGACACTTCCCGCTTTTGTTGTATTTTAAGTTTTAATTAAGTCTCTTCTAATACTACACACAGAAAATCCTGTTTTACAGAATGCGCCATCACTGATTAGCCTGCATCAAACCATTTTTTCCATAACATGGCTCATATATATTGGAAACACTGGTGAACCCTATTTCTCAGTGATCCAATTAATTGAATGAATCTGAATTATTCAAAACATTATGGAACTTCCATTTTCCCCTTTTTCTGATTCAAGTTTGTCAGTTACCATGCATTTGAAGTATGAACACTTACTGATCAAAAGCTCTGATCATCTGAATTATTGCCAGTTAATTAGATTCACTGACCATGTTGAAATGACTTGAATACTGCTAAATATCCAAAATAATAAAATCAGTATACTCACTGATATACTGCTGAAAATCCAAACTAACAAACCATTATTCTCACTGATATACTTCTTAGATTTGTTATTTACAAACCAATATACCCGGTAGTCAATGAAAGACTGCTTAAAATCCAAATTAACCACTATACTCCAGGGCCTCTCAATGAGCGGTGCAGATGAGGTTGAGTCACAGAAGCAGCTGATATCCAAGATCAAGACTGAGTACAGCAGTGACTGTGAAGAGGTGTTTGTGGCGAGTGATTCCTGGGGAGCGCTTTTCACTGCCATTCCAACAGGTAAGCAACTGGGTAGGGCTATTCACTGACATCCCTATTGGTAAGAAACTGGGGAGTGCTATTCACTGCCATCCCAACAGGTAAGCAACTGGGGAGCGCTATTCACTGCCATCCCAACAGGTAAGCAACTGGGGAGCGCTATTCACTGCCATCCCAACAGGTAAGCAACTGGGGATTGCTATTCACTGACATCCAAACAGATAAGCAACTAGGGAGCACTATTCACTGCCAACAAAACAGGTAAGCAACTAGGGAGTGCTATTCACTGCCATCCGAACAGGTAAGCAACTGGGGACTGCTATTCACTGCCATTCCAACAGGTTAGCAACTGGGGAGTGCTATTCACTGCCATCCCAACAGGTAAGCAACTGGGGAGCGCTATTCACTGACATCCCAACAGATAAGCAACTGGGGAGCGCTATTTTCTGTAATCCCAACAGGTAAGCAACTGGGGCGTGCTATTCACTGACATCCCAACAGGTAAGCAACTGGAGAGGGCTATTCACTGACATCCCAACAGATACACAACTGGGGAGGGCTATTCACTGCCATCCCAACAGGTAAGCAACTGGGGAGTGCTATTCACTGCCATCCCAACAGGTAAGCAACTGGGGAGCGCTATTCACTGACATCCCAACAGGTAAGCAACTGGGGAGCACTGTTCACTGACATCCCAACAGATAAGCAACTGGGGAGTGCTATTTTCTGTAATCCCAACAGGTAAGCAACTAGGGAGTGCTATTCACTGACATCCCAACAGGTAAGCAACTGGAGAGCATTATTCACTGCCATCCCAACAGGTAAGCAACTGGGGGGCAGTATTCACTGCTATCCCACTAGGTAAGCAACTGGGAAGGGCTATTCACTGCCATCCCAACAGGTAAGCAACTGGAAAGCGCTATTCACTGCCATCCCAACAAATACAACTAGGTAGCGCCATTCACTGCCATCCCAACAGGTAAGCAACTGGGGAGCACTATTCACTGCCATCCCAATAGGTAAGCGACTGGGGAGTGCTATTCACTGACATTCCAACAGGTAAGCAAATGGGGAGGGCTATTCACTGCCATCCCAACAGGTAAGCAACTGGGGAGTGCTATTCACTGACATCCCAACAGGTAAGCAACTGGGGAGCGCTATTCACTGTCATCCCAACAGGTAAGCAATTGGGGAGGGCTATTTACAGCCATCCCAACAGTTAAGCAACTGGCGAGCACTATTTACTGCCATTCCAACAGGTAAGCAACTGGGGAGCGCTATTCTATACCATCCCAACAGGTACTGTAAGCAACTGGGGGGGCACTATTCACTGCCATCCCAACAGATAAGCAATTGGGGGAGCACTTTTCACTGCCATCCCAACAGATAAGCAACTGGAGAGTGCTATTCACTGCCATCCCAACAGGTAAGCAACTGGGGAGCACTATTCACTGCAATCCCAACAGGTAAGCAACTAGGGAGCACTATTCACTGCCATCCCAACAGGTAAGCAACTAGGGAGCACTATTCACTGCCATCCCAACAGGTAAGCAACTGGAGAGTGCTATTTACTGACATCCCAACAGGTAAGCGACTAGGGAGCACTATTCACTGCCATCCCAACAGATAAGCAACTGGAGAGTGCTATTCACTGACATCCCAACAGGTAAGCGACTAGGGAGCAGTATTCACTGCCATCCCAACAGGTAAGCAACTGGGGAACGCTATTCACTGACAACCCAACAGGTAAGCAACTGGAGAGCGCTTTTCACTGCCATCCGAACAGGTAAGCAACTGGGGAGGGTTATTCACTGCCATCCCAACAGGTAAGCAACTGGGGAGTGCTATTCACTGACATCCCAACAGATAAGCAAGTGGGGAGCGCTATTCTTTGTAATCCCAACAGGTAAGCAACTGGGGAGTGCTGTTCACTGCCATCCCAACAGGTAAGCAACTTGGGGAGTGCTATTCACTGACATCCCAACAGATAAGCATCTGGGGAGCGCTATTCTCTGTAATCCCAACACATAAGCAACTGGGGAGCACTATTTTCTGCTATTGTGCTTTACCAGCACATGAGCAACTCGGGCCATCCCTAATAATTAGCAAGTGGGGCATACTATTCACAGCATCCTGACAGGTGGGTAACCACCAGTCCACAGGTGATGCTTCTCAACTAACCTATGTTGGTATTCACGTTGTTTGATAAATACTACTGTTTTACTGTTTTCTGTTTGGGCCAACATACGGTATGCATGACAAGTTTCTAGGAAAGATTTGCAAAACTGACCACTCTGTATATTGGTTATATATATCTAAGCATATACAATCACTTTAAATGCTTATCTACAAGTTTGATGAATTAACAAAGGTATTCATCGTTTTTGTATATGCTTTAATACATGTTCAGAAGTGAAGTAGACATTACATGACAAGTTTTAGCATTCATTGTACATACATGTATAACAACAGTAATTCTAGTGTGCTTATGAATCTGCATGCTGAATGACGATCAAGAAGTGATGTCACATTTCTATTAATAAAATAGGAACAGTTGGGATTTTTCACTGCAAAAACATTCAAACCTCACTTTGAGAAAAACAGGCTTAATGCATGTGCGTAAAATGTTGTCCCGAATAAGCCTTTGCAAGCTGCACACGCTAAAAAAGGACAAACTTTCTGCCTTAACTGGATTTTGGCTTAAAAGAGTCTTCATTTAAATATAAAATACCATAGAAGCGAAAAGTGTCATCCCTGATTAGCCTGTGTGGACGTATGTATTAAATCTTTCCCCCTCAGAAGCAAAGTGAAAATGGCTATGTGCAAACAGCATTAAACCAGAACAGCCTGCGAGTAGCTCGCAGACTGTTCAGGTTTTATGCTATTTGCTGCTCATCAGTATCTAAGGGATGGAAATGAAGCCTTAAATACTAGAATCTAGTAAGAAAGGTCTCAAGTAATATTTAATTTTCTAATGGACTACACATGCATGAAAATAGGTATCTAAGTTGTATAGGTTAAATAAAAAATACCATAAAAGCGGAAAGTGGCATCCCTGATTAGCCTGTGTGGACTGTGGGTTTTCCCAGAGTCAGGCTTGCACAGGTATGTATCAAATCTAATGCAATTTTATGTCCATCATTAGGAGGCATAGTGCTGATAGCAGGAACGGGATCCAACTGTCAGCTGATCAACCCGGACAAGACGACCCGGCGCTGCGGGGGCTGGGGTCATCTCCTAGGGGACGAGGGGTCAGCCTACTGGATCTCCCAGCGGGCCCTCAAGATACTGTTCGACCATGATGACAACTTTAGCCTTTGTGAGACAAAGTCCAAGTTGAATGTGGAACGTGTACGCACTATTATGAAGGAGCATTTTAAGGTAGGAGACACTGCCAGCTGATGTTATTATAACCCTGCAGGGAGATTTTATATAGGAGTCATGGGTTGGTCAGTCACTGACATTTTCGGAACATGTTTGTGGAGCATTTCTCAAGGGATTAAATTGAAACATAGAATATGCCATCACCTTGAAGTTAAGATGGAAAGACATTTTTTTATCCCCAGTAATAATGCATGCTAATAATTTTTCTGACCAAAATGGGGCATGGCCTGAGATTTGTCAGTACATAAAAACTTGTGACTGGACACAATTCTTATTACAAGAAGTGTATGAATGTCTTAGTATATATAAATACCCTTGAGTAGTTCTTTCTACATACAATTAAATCTGTGAACTCTTGTTAAAATCAATTTGGTCTAAAAGGATATCCTTTTGCACTGAAAAATTCAATTTAGCATTTAAGCACTCTGGGATGTACCTGTATCACAAACTGATAGGACCTGTATGCTGTTTCACAAGTTTGCTTTCCCGTTTCAGGTAGCTGTTAGGACCAGCATGCTGTTTTCGCAATTTTGCTTTTCCATTTTGGGTAGCTGATAGGACTAGCATGATGTTTTCACAAGTTTGCTTTCCCATTCCAGGTAGCTGATAGGCCCGGCATGCTGTTTTCACAATTTTGCTTTCCCATTTCAGGTAGCTGATTGGACCGGAATGCTGTTTTCGCAAGTTTGCTTTCCCATTTCAGGTAGCTGATAGGACCGGCATGCTGTTTTCACAAGTTTGCTTTCCTGTTTCAGGTAGCTGATAGGACCGGCATGCTGTTTTCACAAGTTTGCTTTCCTGTTTCAGGTAGCTGATAGGACCGGCATGTTGGAGCACATGTACGCAAAGTTCGACAAATCCAATATAGCTGGAATGTGCAAACACCTTGCAAAAGGTAAACATTTCAGGCATTTTTCAGCCGTATCTACCACTCAGTCAAACAGACCCATTCCCAAAGCCAAATATTTAAACAAATCCCATTTTGAAAAAAAAAATCATTTTTGTTTCAAAAGTATCACATGATAATTAGGTATGTCTCAATTTTTATTTCAATTACATCTAAAATGTACATGTGTTTGTTCTGATAATTTTAATAATTATAAAGAGATTTTTTAAATTGATTTTTCCCAATTCAGTAGACTTTTAATATCGCAAAAAAATTGCTGATCGGAATTTGCATTTTACCTAAAATAGCCTGAGAAAGACCTGACATTACGTTTCTTAAAGGACCTGCTTTTGTATAAAGTTTATTTTATTCATAAAAGTGTTAGACGTTTGTGGAGCTACATAAACATTTGTCAAGTTATTGAATGAAAACTTCAAATATGTCATCACAATGGCATACAAATTTGCTGCGCACTCCCCCCCCCCCCCCCCCCAGTGATGTTTTGCCCTTGAATAAAGTTGACAATTTGATGCAGGGTTATAGTCATGTTTTTGACAAATATCCAGTTTCCCATTGTCAGGTTGATTTGTTCTCAGTGTTCTGATTGATTTGCTCTCAATGTTTTGCTTGTTGTGTCATCAATGTATTACTTGCTATTCTTTGAGCGTTTAATTAAACTTTATATATTTTTTCTAATGTTTTGATTGCTATGTTCTGGTTATTCAGGTTTATGTTTTTTGTTTTGGTTTCTATGTTCTTACTGTTCAGGTTTATGTTTTTGCGTTTTGGTTGCTATATTCTGATTATCAGGTTATGTTGTTATTTTTTGGTTGCTATGTTCTGACTGTTCAGGTTTATATTTTTTGTGATTTGGTTGCTATGTTCTGACTGTTTAGGTTATGTTTTGTTGATTTGGTTGCTATGTTCTGACTGTTCATGTTTATGTTTTCAGGTTTCGGCTGCTATGTTCTGACTGTTCAAGTTTATGTTTTTGTGTTTCTGTTGCTATGTTCTAACTGTTTAGATTTATGTGTTACTGTTGTGGTTGCTATGTTCTGACTGTTCAGGTTTATGTTTTCGTGTTTTGATTGCTATGTTCTGACTGTTTAGAGTAATGTTTTCATTGGTTGCTATGTTTGACTGTTCAGGTTTATGTTTTGGTTGCTATGTTCTGAGACTGCCAAGGTTTATGTTTTGGTTGCTACGTTCTGAGACTGTCCAGGTTTATGTTTTGGTTGCTATGTTCTGATTGTTCAGGTTTATGTTTTTTTTGGTATGTTCTGACTGTTCAGGTTTATGTTTTGGTTGCTATGTTCTGACTGTTAAGTTTATGATTTGGTTGATATGGTCTGACAGTTTAGGTTGATGTTTTGGTTGCTATGGTCTGACTGTTTAGGTTGATGTTTTGGTTGCTATGGTCTGACTGTTTAGGTTGATGTTTTGGGTGGCTGTTAGGTTCTGACTGTTAAGGTTTAAGTTTGTGTTGCTATGTTATGACTGTTCAGGTTAAAATTTTTGTTGCTATGTTCTGAGACTGTCCAAGGTTTATGTTTTTGGTTGCATTGTTCTATCTTTTCAGGTTTATGTTTTGGTTGCTATGTTCTGAGACTGTCCAGGTTTATTAGCGAGGCTGTTTTCGGAGAAAACCCAAGGTATTTCCATAGCCTGCTTGTCGTCCGCCGTCCGCTGGCGTCGTGCTAAAACCTTTACTTTGGCTCTTAAATCAAAGTGCTTCCACCTACAACTTTGAAACTTCATATGTAGATGCACCTTGATGAGTTCTACACGCCACACCCATTTTGGGTCACTAGGTCAAAGGTCAAGGTCACTGTGACCTCTAAAAAAAAATATTAAAAAAATCTGACAAGCTTTCGCAGCAGAGCGTGGCACACGTTATGCGGTGCTCTTGTGTTTTTGTTGTTATGTTCTCACTGTTCAGGTTTATATTTTGGTTGCTATGTTCTGACTTTTCAGGTTTATGTTTTGGTTGCTGTGTTCTGAATGTTTAGGTTGATGTTTTGGTTGCTATATTCTGACTGTTTAGGATGATGTTTTGGGTGACTGTTATGTTCTGACTGTTCACATTTATGTTTTTGTTGCTATGTTCTGACTGTCCGGGTTTATGTTATGGTTGCTATGTTCTGACTGTTCAGGTTTATGATGTCAGGTGCTGAGGACGGGGATGAGCTGTGTCAGCAGGTGTTCCATGATGCAGGGCTGGTGCTTGGCAGCCATGTTCTGGCAGTGGAGCCAGCCATATCTCAGGTAACCTCCCTTTGTCTATAATTGGTTATCTGCTTGTTTGAATTATTTTTCAACGAACTCTGTTCTCTGCATCAACTCACAGTAGATGAAAAGTTGTTGTCTTGGGCCTGTATTCACACAGCTTTCTAGGACATTCTTTAGGAAACTTCTGAAATTCATTTATTTGTATGTATTTAGCTTATTTTCTTTTAATGCCCTTTAGCAGTTACATCCCTTCTCGAAAAAGTGCACTAAATGCGCATTAAATGCACATTAAAGCGCATGTTATTGGCACAGTATTTTTTGCTTAAAAAAATACAGTGCCAATAACATGCGCTTAAGTACATTTTTTTGGTTAAGTGTACTAATACGCTTACCTTTTTTTGTACCCCATAAGCGTATTTTAAGCATTTTAATTTTGCTAGGAAAACATGAAAAATACACTTAAGTACGCTCTAGTGTATTTTTTTTTTAAATACGCTCTAGTGTATCTTTAAAAAAATACGCTCTAGTGTATTTTTTTTTAAATACCCTCAAGTGTATTTTTTTTTAATAGACTCTAGTGTATTATTTTTAAAAGATATGCTCTAGTGTATTTTAAACAAAAATACGCCCTAGTGTATTTTTAAAAAATACGCTCTAGTGTATTTTTAGTGTATAAGTGCACTTAAGTGTTTCTTTGAAAAATGTCTATTTAAAAAAAATATTCGTTTGGATATGAAAAGTGGCCAGTTTAAATATGATCCGAAAGAACGACAGCAAATAATCTTTGTAAATATACACATTTTTTAACATTAATCATTTAAAATAAACAAGTAGTTAAGACCATTCTAGCTATGGGTGCTTAAAAGCTTTTCTGCTTTCCTCTGCAACTGCTGCCCCCTGTCCCTATACTTTTTTGGTTACATTTTTCCTTACAAAGAATGCATTGAAAAATAACATGCCAATATACATTTTTTTCAAACAATATCACAATAAATAACAATGGCAAATAAAATATGTTGAAAGACATTGACATTTTAGTATGAAAAAGTTATGAAAGACATAGGCTTACCAAATTGTCAAATATCAAAAAAGTTTTAAAAAATCTTTCTCAATCCTCACATGGTTTTTAATATTGTTAAAGATTTTTTCTTGCCAAACTTGTAATGTGGCGCACAAATAATGTAAGTTTCTCGAGTTTATAAAAAAACAACCCAATTACATCAAAGATAATTTATTCTAATTTCTAATTAATAAATATATAAGCACTGTGGACATGGAAGCACATTCTAATTTCAAGATCTACATGACTTTCCGAACTTGGAAATATATACAACCATTTACAACTATTTACACACAAGTTATCTCAGTTTTAACTCTTAAGGGGACATATCAACAGCTAAAACAGTATTTTATATTCTGAAATAGATATATATATATATATATATATTAAAAATAACTTATTATTAAATGATTTCGTAAAACAGACACTTCGAAGGCCGCCATGGGAAAATTGTAGGAGTGACACAAATTTAAACAAACAAAATATTATCTAAACATTACAAACAATCTTCTCAATGCACTTTGCATTTTGGTCTCGATGACTGATCGGTCTACCTCAAATTTGTGGGACATAACATCTAAAACAAAAAGTCATGACAAGTGTTTACAAGAAAACAATTGTATTTTAATCATAAGTTTGCATTTAAATTTTAATAATTAGTTTGAAAAATGTAGGTAGCTGTGGCGAAGTGAATATGTTGTTCTCATAGATACTGACAAGTGGTCTCCTTTCAGATCTTTCCTATATACGGCTTATATCCAAGATTTTGAGCTTGAGTATCTATGTATGCAGTAAGATTTTTTTAAATAACATTCATAATTGAAGTCCTATTAAATAACAATTTAATGTCATGATTTGTTCTTTAAAAACCTGTTGCCATATATAGTTTAAATTCAAGATTATTACCAGTGATTGCTTCTCGTTCAGCCTCTAGTAGGCCGACACGAGGATCCCCCATAGTGGTAATGCCACCCTTGAATGAACAAGTTGCAAGCTGCTCCTCTGTAAATACAGCCTTCATTGCTTTTGTGAGTGCCTTTGGCATTCTCCTCTAAAATTTGATCACACTTTTAATGATCTCCTGAAAAAAAAATTAAAACAATAATGCAGATGTGTTACAACACAAATGTCATATTTAATAATAATATAATTCCGATCAATGCAAATTTCACCTTGGGGTTTAACCTTCAAATTTAAAATATAAAAGTTCTTATTAAATATGGGGGAAAGAAATCTGTTAATTAATGACAAGAAATAGGTATAAACAATATTTAAGATGACAATAACCATAAAATACAGCCATAATAATTCAAATGGTGTTTTTTCCTAAAAATTGCATTACATTTATGATTTAGTTATCCATTTACATTTCCCAGTGACAATACATAAATTCTGATAATGATCATAATTAATTAAATTAAAAAGAGATTCAGAAATGAAAATACAAACCTGTTACAGCTGTTCTTCAGTATAAAGAGACCACATCACTTTAACCACCCACTTTGAATCTTCTTTGCAACAAACTTATTGTTGATTTACACATTGTAGTAAATACACATTGTTTTCATCACACAATACTTCATGCTGTAAGTATTTCAAGACATTTGACACTAGAATTATAAGTCTTAATGTTGCTCAATTATACCTAAATTTAGCTCAATTTAAGTTTTCAACAAATAACTTCCTGTGCTCCAAATAACTTCCTGTACTCCAAATAACTTCCTGTACTCCAACCAATCAAAAGTGGCTTGTTTTCAACTAGATGGTGCCTGAGCCAAACAAAAGTCTATAAACACCCTTTTGTTTAACCTAGATGGAGCACTGATAGGGATTAATGTTTATGATGCTAATCCATCTCTTATCTGATGATCCCATACTGTTTCAGCAAAACTCCACCCAAGAAATATCAACTGATAAGGCAAATTTTAACACCAAAATATTTATTGAATAATACACAGCACCGTTAGCATATTATATTTAATTGTGAATATTTCAATATAACATACTGAATGGTGTCAGCAAATAATAATAACATTATAAATATTATTTAAATTGCCTTTTAAAATGTATGTTAATAGTCAATGTGGTAGACATTAATTGAATTGGGGTTAAATATCAGTGTAAGAAAGTTCAAATGCTTATTTTTATATTGTGGAGACATAATTGATTCTGGCAAGCCCACGTAATATTTTTGACACTTTCACTATTTTTAATTAGTTACCACAGCCTGATTTTTTTTTTTTGTACTTTTCCTTTTAAAATTGCAACAATAAGACCATTAACATTATGTGAAGATAAAAAAGAATTCAGTACAATCCTCCTATTAAACACTATATCTCTGTCCTTTAACTTCAGTTATTTGCTATAGCGTTGCTCTTTTTTATGAAGATGCACTAAAAAATACACTTGTACAGAAAGAATATTTTTTTGCAAATCAGAAGATACACTTATATGCACAAAAATGCACTTCATTAAAAAAATGCACTTATTGCATAAAAAGATGCACTTTGTCTACAGAAGATACACTAAAAGTACAGTAAAATACACTTAAAGATAATGAAAATACAGAAAAAATGCACTTTAGTGCACTAAATTATGAAAAAAGTGCAAAAAAATACACTTTTCGGTAAAAATGCAGAAAAAATACACTTTTTAAAGCGTATTTTGTTAAAAAGTGCATTTTATTTTGAGAAGGGATATTTCAAAAAAGTAAATATTGCTAACAATAAATGTTTATCAGGATTTCACATTTAGCAAAAGCATTTAGACCTATTAAGAGTTAAATTGTTTACATGTATTATTTATAATGTCATTCTTATTTATGTTTTCAAAACTTATAATTACTTGGGAATTATGAACTTGCTTCAAGTTAACTTTAAGTTTAATAATGATTTCATTAAACTTTTCTCATTCCTACTCATTGGTTGGGTTAAGATTGAGGACATAAAATGTTGAATTAAAACCATATTGACTCTCGCTCTGGGAAAACAGGGCTTAATGCATGTGCGTAAAGTGTCGTCCATGATTAGCTGTGCACTCCACTAAAAGCAAAAATTCAGGCAGAAACTGTCCTCACTGATAAGCCTGTGTGGACTACACAGGCTAATCTGGGACAACACTTAGACATTAAACCCTGTTTTTCCAGAGCAAAGCTCATAATTATGTACATTCTTTAATGCCTACAACAGGCCCCATGAACAGTATGTAACCTTGGCGTAGTGGATATGGTGTCTGCCTTGTGACTGGGAGGTCATGAGTTCCATCAGGGAGCCAGATCTTGACCAAAGACACTGTGTACTGATTCTACCCAGAAAATGGACTCGAGAGTGTTTTATTAAACCTAGGGCTTTTGATGCACTTGAGCTTAAATAAATAGATTTAAATCAATTTAATCAATTTAATTCAATTAAACAGTTTGAATTTTAATTAGAGTCTGCTGGATGGTCCTGGAGGTCTCCACATTGTTGCTGTTGGATCGGTGTGGAAAAGTTGGAAGTTTCTAAAACCTGGTCAGTATATACTAGTGTAAGCAAAAATAGCTTTGAGTAGGGCTCTGGGAAAACGGGGCTTAATGCATGTGTGTCAAGTGTCGTTCCAGATTAACTGTGCTGTCAAATCTAAGCTGGAAAATGTTTTATTACATAAGTACAGTTTAAGTATTGAAACCATGACAGTTTAAAGATTATGGCTTACAGTGTAGCAATGTAAATTAAGTTCAAAGTGTTACCATGACATGGTAAGTTAATGTTCAGTTATATCAATATTATTGTAATAGTTTAGTCTAGTGGTAGTCAATATGATTTTCAGTATTATCAAGATAGAAAAACAACTTATCCAATCATTACCTAATATACCCGGTATTCAATTTACCTATAGTATTTGACCCCAAATCATAAAGTGGCCTTTGTTTTAAGCATTAAGATGTTGATAGGTGTTTGACTTTTAAAGTTTTATTTATTGATAGCACCATAGTGATAAGAATACTGGCAAGTAGGTTGTCATGATGTAGTGGATATGGTGTCCGCCTAGACACCGTTAAGTCATGGATTCAATCCCCAATATTATTCCATCTCCCTCCATTGAACTGGTTCTTCCCAAGAACTTGGACGATTAAATTGAGCTGAAATAAATAGTTTTTAACTTAAGTGTCTCTCAATTGCAGGGTTCATGCCAGTATTAAATGGTGAAGAGGGTATGGTCGTATCGAGGAGCAGTTATTGTCCCCTACCGGTGAAACTGGAGGGGACTTATGGTTTGCGCTCAGTCTGTCTGTCTGTCTGTCACACTTTTCTGGATCCTACGATAACTTTAAAAGTTCTTCATATTTTTTCATGAAACTTGAAACATGGATAGATGGCAATATGGAGATTATGCACGTCATTTAATTTTGTAACTACGTCAAGAATATTTGTTCCTATGGCAACAAACGAAAATAATAAAAATAATAAAAATACTGACAATTGTGGAGTTTCACCGGTAGGGGACCATATTGCTCAGCAATCTCTTGTTTATACTGTGTTTCTTTTCTTTCTTTTAATCAATATCAATATATTAAAATTTATTAAATATTTACATGTATTTGCATCTTTGCACTCACTTCAAGTGCCTCTCAATTGCAGGTTTCCTGTCTGTGTTCAAGGGTGAGCGAGGGTCTCATAGCCGAATCAAGGAGTTGACCCTTGTTGGGCTGAAGCAGCCTGCCAGTTTAGGGGCTGCGAGTCTAGGGGCCAGGGCCGTGGGAGTCACACTGCCCCTTGACTACGCTGCCAATGCTGAGGTGTTCTTTCATGACAAAGTGTAGAACTGTGGACATCAGGGTCCATATTAATGTCTAAGAATAAAGAATATTCTTTAAACTGGAATATTCAAGAATTGCTTCACCTTTGAGTCAAACTTCAAATAAACAGCCTCTATTAACACTTCATATGGAATATTCTGTTTAGGTCATTGTAAAGAGTGGTAGCTTGTGTATATTCAAACTGAACATTTTATTTTGGTTCTTACTCTATTCTTTATGCTGCATCTAAGAATGGGTTGGTGAATACGGGCCCAATTTCTAAAAATATCTGTTGTTTTTTTTAAGAATAATTGGCTGAAGTATCTTATTATCCCCCGCCATAGGCTGAGGGATATTGTTTTGGCGTTGTCTGTCCGTCCTTCCGTCCGTCCGTCCGGAGCCATATCTTGGAAGTGCATTGGCGGATTTCATTGAAACTTGGTATGAGTATATATATGGAAACTAGGATGATGCACGCCAAATGGCGTTGTACACCATCTGATAATAACAGAGTTATGGCCCATTGTATCTTGAAAAAATGCTTTTTTTAGTGTCAAATATAACACTTTTGTGTCCAGAAGCATATTTGCGGGGGATATAAATTCAACGAATTTGCTTGTTTCATTATGGTTTTTGCTATTAGTATTGCTATTCTTAAGTTGATGGGGGTTTAGACGCTTTTACATGTATTTATGTTGTTTATTTCACGGTTACTAGTAATTGTCATTTCAGAAGCTTGTACAACAATATGTTTACCATGAAAATTTTGCAAATTTTATTGCAATATGATAAAAAGTTAATTAAGCTAAGCGTTTTAAAACAGAATTAAGGATATTGGTGAAATTGGGGCAAGCACATTAGACTGTGATGTTGCCACATGATGTTGTATGGTGTGATGGCAACTACCTCACTGCAATACAATGGTGATTGTTAGAGGCAATAGAGGGTGCCTTGTTATAATAATGATTTTGAACAACGAAAGGTGTTATTGCATTGTTTTATATCATGTATTTTAAAAATTGTGCCATTTGAATCACAGATATATATGACACCTCACTTGCATGCACACACACAGCACATAAAGCACGCGTGTGAAGTAGATGGTAGACACCAACTATATATATATATATATATATATATATATATATATATATATATATATATATATATATATATATATATATATATATATATCTTTCCAAAATTGAAAATAAGTTGTTTTAGCTATTTTCTGTTTGAGTAGTTCTGTATTACATCTATTAGAGCAGGTGTGCTTATGGTGTGCTTATGTATATTCAAGAAATAATATTTAGTAATGATAAATTTCGTTCATTTGCTTGTACTGAGTAACTGGGTTGTGTTTTTGTGTTGAACATCATAAGATATACCAGCACTAATTTAGATAAATCTACTGCTTAGCACAAAGTGTTTGTAGTTAATTTTTGGGTTTCTTATTGTTTTATGTTATTTATATGTTTCGTTTGTTTGAACATTGCACATTGTTGAATATAAAATATGTGAATACTTTTACTTTGTTTATGCATATTTTTGTAACCAGAGCTATATTTTGAAAATAAAATATATAAAAATCCCTTGTTAGTCAAGTTTTAAATGTTTAGAGGACTGGAGTGTGAGCAAGAGAAATTAAATGCCTTGTATAGTTGTGTGTTACCGATTCACACAAGCTATTCAATTTCTTATAACTGTGTTTGTTAATTTATTAATTTATGAGATCGTTCACTCACATATTATTTGAGACATTCATTTAATGTGGAATAGCTGTATCACAGCATGATTGAATATGGGCAAAGGCCAGACAAGTGTGGGAAGCGTTACTGGCGTGTCTTTCACACTTTGTGTCTATAACCCTCATCGCTAGCAAGTTCTTCAGTAGGCAGTCATCTAATTTTGTTTTCAATGTGTTAAGAATAACTTCATTATGGAGGTCTGTAACATGCCCTTTATCAATAAATTGATGCTTAACTTTTGGATTTGTTTTCTTGCATTTGCATATTTATAAAATGTCTTCAAGGTATGGTTTGGCCATCACCTTGATGGTGACGCTGGAGTAATTAGAATGATTGCAGGAAAAACATGTATTAATTTAGGCAGATTTGAATCAAACACATTAATGAAATTTGTTTCAAAAATGTTTTATAAATGTCATCCAAATAATATTATAATTTAATAAATAAGTTGCCCGTCTTCAATGATCGGTTTATTTCAGTGCATATATCCAGTACCTTTTATTCTATCAAATATTCTTTTAAGGAACATATGAAGCAGGAGTATTTGTCTGTTGTGAGCTAAAAATTTAATGATAACTTGAATTTGTTGTTGTAAGATCCCTGGTTTATTTTTTTTTTCAACATTCCCTTGTCTCGAATTAAACTCTGTGTCTTTATTATGATGTATGTTACGAACTTAACACTATAACATTAATAAATTTGATGCATGGATCACTGATTTAATTGAATTATATAGATATATCTATCAACAAAATCAGATATGAACCATTTGTTTGCGTGAAGCCGTTTTCTTGTGCCTTTTCTAAATACTGAATCTGATATATTGGGCCTGATATGTCATGTGGCATTCGCACGTCACCCTCGTGCCGAGGCAGAAATTTACACCGCAGGTGATAGCTTCTGATTAGGCCGCCCATTTGATGGAATAAGTGACGGAGTTAGTATAATTATTATAATTTGAACAAACAGATCTTAATTCCACCACATTAATTTTATTTTTATTAGAATTGGATCGAGCTAGTTGTTTCGTCCATGTGTAAATAAAAAAATATCACTAATAAATCAGAATATTAATTATTAAAATCCGCTTATTACGAATGAAATATTAAGAGGGTTTTTACTGTAATTATTACACAAAGTTTTAATTTGGCTTTAAAATAAAGTAAATTGCAAATATGCGCATCACTGATATAACGTATACGCTTCAACTATAAAACAAGAAACTATAAGTAGTGCGTAGCCGTTGCAGTGCGAAACGACCATCACCCTTGCAATGTGCTTACTTAAAAGTCTAAATCCAATGTAAACAATGTTGGGCCTGATGATATGTCTTGTGGCATTCGCACATTCTCCTCGTGCCGAGGCAGAAATATACATTGTAGCTGATGGCAACGGGTTAGGCCGCCTATTTGATGGAATTGGCGGAATGAGTGCAGGAGTAAGTATAATTATATTTATGTACCCTTTAGAAAACTATAAAACCAGAAACTATTAGTAGTGCGTAGCCGTTGCATTGTGGTTACTCAAAAGGCTAAATCCAATGTAAACAATGTTGGGCTTGTTGATATGTCTTGTGGCATTCACATATTCTCCTCGTGCCGGGGCAGAAATATACACTGTAGATGATAGCTATTGTTTAGGCCGCCTCTTTGATGGAATTGGGGCAATAAGCGGAGGCGGGGTAACCCATATTTTTGACACTAGTGTTTTGTCCCATATATTGTTCGTACCATAACTTCGCAGATGCATTGTAAAGGACCTTGCCACATTTAACTATTATTATTCTGTTCAATCATTCTTTTCTGCCAAGTAATGTCTTAGCTTTCTTACAGTTGCACAAACTAAATCTGTTTCATAAAAATAGCTTGTGACAAAAAATTGATTCCCTTAACATTGTAGCAGCTAGCACCCCAAGGGTTTCGTGTACCGGTAATAGTGCCATAGACATTTTGCAATTTAACAATGACATGTAAGTAAAGCAATTAAACTGTATTCTATTATGTATACTTTTTTCTCGATTAGGAACTCAACATTCATTTTACATTTTATACATGTAATTTTCATCCAGGCAACATCAAAGCTGCTTGTAAACTACCCTGATACTCAGCGCCGTGAGATTCTCGACTATCTCTTCAAGGTAACAAACAACGAGCTGGGAAATGAATGTTTGACAAAAATCATTCGCAAACAAAGTTCCATAAAGTGCACACAATAATCGCAATAATAATTCAAATATTATAGATTATACGAAAATTTCTTTTCTCTCATTAAAAATAAATGGATACTAAAATTTTGAATATCATGTATGTAGGTCATTTTTTTCAAATGATGTAAAAAAAAAAGCCTTGAATGGTCTGTTAAACTAATAGCTGGGACTCATTTACCTGGATTTGACATTCCAGTTGCCGAATGATGGGTTGATATTGTTTAATAGGAAATATGGTAGCACATGATTGCATATTCCAATATTTTAACGTTAAAACAGTTGTAAAAACGAGACAGTTAGTCAACATCACGAATTGAAATGTGGAGAAATGTTTGTCTTCTAGTCAAAAACTATAACTAATAAATAATAATATTCCAATATGTTAATGTTAAAACATTTGTAAAAACGAAACAGTTAGTCAACATGACGAATTGAAATGTGGAAAATGTTTGTCTTCTTGTCAAATACTAAAACTAATAAATAATAATATTGAAATTTCACAAAATTTTATCGTTTATAAATTTTGATTTATTTTAATGTTGTTGTAGCCAAATTTTGGAGCATCTCTGCAGATACTGAAAGTTGAAATCGGTGGGGATGGCCAAAGTACAGGTAATATGATTGTCATAATTATGAGTCTTGTTCTGAGAAAACTGGGCTTAATGCATGTGCGTAAAGTGTCGTCCCAGAGTCCGCACAGGCTAATCAGGGACGACACTTTCCGCCTTAATTGGATTATACTAAGAAGTGGCTTCATTTAAACAAGAAATGTCATAAAAGCGGAAAGTGTCAGGCTAATCTGGGACGACACTTAACGCATATGCATTAAAACCAGTTTTCTCAGATATGAGAACATGACTCATTAAGTCTGCAGACCAATATGAATACATTTGCAATATTTCATTAGCTGATTTGAGCATAATCCCCTGGAACATTGGCAACATCTCCGCTCTGTAGTATACGATGTTACACTGAACAGTGTATGGAAATGTGGACTACTATCTGCATGTTCATACGAAACATAGACACACAATTTGGCCCAGTTACAATTACGCATTACCAGTAAATTCCATCCTCAAAACTTTCTGGGTCAGAGCTTGGTCAGTAAATTGTCAAGGGAAGACGGAATGTACTATCAATCAACGCCTTTTGTTGACAACAAAGTATTGCTTTTCAGATATCAAATAACACAAATTTAATTGAAAGAAAGGAATGAAAACTAATTGGTTAATGCCATATGTTTTGTATTGTGAGAAGAAACTACACAAATATTATAGTGCCTATGATAGAGGAAAATCAATTAAGTTTCAAGCTACACCTGTGTGGCGTACGCGGTCAGTCTGTCTGAAAATCTTTCCTGCAGGACAGAATAGGCTACCGACAATTGCCAGTTTGCTAAAACACAGTGTGACTTCAATTTTCCATAGAAAAGTATTGCGGTTTGATGTTCTATTTACAAGACGCAATCAGATTTTTAAAGACCCACGTCATGCCAAAATGGGTATTATATAATATGCTGCCTACATAGTTACACCCCAGCCTGCGCACCAGTGCAGTCTTGTCAGGATATGCATACTGAGAAAGATACTCAGGAAATAGCACGAAAGCTTGCATGCTTTTTTAGCTCACATGATTGCTCAGGTGAGCTTTTGTGATCGGTCTTTGTCTGTCCGTCCATCGTCCACATTTGGTTTGTAAACACTTTAGAGGCCACGTTTCTTGTCCGATCTTGATGAAACTAGCTCAGAAGATTTGTCCCAATGATACCTAGATTGAGTTTGAAACTGGGTTATGCTGGGTCAAAAACTAGGTCACTAGGTCAAAAAAAAGAAAAACCTTGTTAACACTGTAGATGTCACATTTCATGCCCAATCTTTTTGTAATTTTGTCAAAATGTTTGTCTTAATGATATGTTGGTCGAGTTCAAAAGTGGTTCCGGTTCGTTAAAAAACATGGCTGCCAGTGGGCGGGGCAGTTTTCCTTCTTTGGCTATAGAGAAACCTTGTAAACACACTAGAGGCCACATTTCTTGTCCGATCTTCATGAAACTTGGTCAGAAGATTTGTCCCAATGATATCTTGATCAACTTCGAAACAGGATCATGCTGGGTCAAAAACTAGGTCACTAGGTCAAAAAAAGAAGAAAAACCTTGTAAACACTGTAGAAGTCACATTTTATGCCCAATCTTCATGTAACTTTGTCAAAATGTTTGTGTTAATGATGTGTTGGTTGAGTTCCAAGGTGGTTCCTGTCTGTTGAAAAACATGACCGCCAGTGGTCGGGGCAGTTTTTCTAAATTGGCTAGAGAGAAACCTTGTAAACACTCTAGAAGTCACAATTTTTCCCCAATTATCATGACACTTGGTCAAAACATTGGTTTTATCGATATCTCGGATTAGTTCGAAAATGATCAAGATCGGTGAAAAAACTTGGCCACCAGGGTGTGGGGCAGTTTTCTCTATATGTATATAGTGAAAACATGTGAACACTCTTGAAGTTACATTTTTAATCAAATCTTCATGAAATTTGGTCAGAACATTTGGTTTTTCTAGATACGTGAGTTAAGATCGAAAATGATTCCGGTCCGTTGAAAAACATGGCTGCCAGGGGGACAGGGCAGTTTTCCTTATATTTATATAGTAAAAAAGGCTTGTGAACTGTCAAGAAGTCATATTTTTTGCCCAACCATCATGAAACTTGGTCAAAACATTGGTTTTATTGATATCTCGGACGAGCTCGAAAATGGTCCAGATCGGTGAAAAAACATGGCTGCCAGTGGGCGGGGCAGTTTTCTCTTTATGTATAGTGAAAACATTTTAACACTCAAGAAGTCCAAAGTTTTGGTCCAATAATGATGATACTTGACCAGGATGTTTTTCTTGATGATATCTAGGCAAAGTTTGACATTGGGTCATGTGGGGTCAAAATCTTGGTCATGAGGTCCAAATCTTACAAAAACCTTGTAAACGCATGTAGAATTAGCATTACTTGTAAATGTTTTCATTGCAAAAAAACCCATGCAAATGGACAGTTCTCAATCAAAATTAATCATATGCTCACACTGCAAAAGTAAACAGAAGAGAACCAATCTAATATGCTCTAGAGTACTGAATATTCAACTAAGCAATTAACAAGGCCTTGTAAAAAACGTGAGCGAACTAGGGTCATATTGGCCCTCTTGTTATAAAGGAAATTGTAGCCCCTAACCAGACTGCGCAAGTGTGCAGGCTAGACTTGAGATACGCTGGTCACATATGCCATAAAACCAATTTTCACATGACTCAAACGTTACAGCGTTATTTGTTTCGATGACAAAGAAAAGAAATAAATTGTACAATTAGCCTTGTGAGGACACATGATGTGATAGAAAATTTAAAAACACTATTATGTGTTTAAATGTCCACTTAATAACAAACATTTTGTGTGGTGGATATGCAACTTAAGTGAAAAAATAACAAAGCTATACGTATACTTTTTAAAAACTTAAATAACAAAGAAAATTAAATTATCTCCTTTTATTTCAAAGTCAGGATTAATGCAAATATATTTTTTAAAGATATTTCTTGTTTATTTAAGCATGGTAAACAGAGTTGTAAAAATCTATTCAAATCCACATTGTGGTAGAAGTAAAATTTATTTTTGCTATAATGTTAGTAAGGGCAACCTGCCCCTGCAACTTAAAAAGTCACTTTGAATTGAGAATTTGAGCATGAGAGGGTTGTATGCGCTTACATTTCTGATTGAGCTTTTTGTGCATTAAGTATTGTTCCAGATTAGTCAATGCAGTATGCGCAGGCTATTAAGGAAAGATACTTTGTTTTGACTCTTTGTTCTGTTAAGTAGAGACTTCCTTTAAAGTTTAAACCCAAAATTAAAAAATCCATAAAAGAAGAAATGTTCATCCCTTTGATGACTGAAAAAGCTAGTTTGAGAGGCAATACTTTATGCACATGCATTCATCCTTTCCCACTTAGAAGCAACGTGAAAATGGCCATGTGCAAACAGCAAAACAACAACAGCAGTGTGTGGGTTACTCGCAGTCTGTTCAGGTTTTATGCTGTTTGCTGCTCATCAGTGTCTAAGGCTTGGAAATGAAGCCTTTAAAACTTAAATCTAGTAAGAAGGGTCTTTAATTTAATTGAACCTTCTATGGGACTACAAATGCGTGAAAATACACATCTAAGCGGTAAGGGGTTCAACCCAATTTTCCAATATCCCATTATTACAAATAACTACTTCTTATATACATTTTCATATTACGTAGACAGTTCACTCCCAAAAAGGAGTGAAACGTCTAGGGGGGAAACGTCTGGGGTGGAAACGTCTTGGGGGGAAACGACTGCCACCCTTTTCCCAGAGCCTATCTCATATCTATAATACATCCTTTTGCTGGGAACACTTATGTTTTCCAGACGGGACTGAAAGCTCTCACATGCACTCTCCAGAGGATGAAAACTATCGTCGTGGTTACGAGTGGTGGCTCATGGTGGAGGCCAAGAAAGTAGGCAATTGTTTTCATGGTTTAAGCCTTTCCAAATCAGAAGCAAAGTTAAAATGGCTGTATGTGACTAGCATGAAACCAGAACAGCCTGCAATTTACTTGCTGTCTATTCAGGTTTTTAAGCTGTTTGATGCTCCACAATATCTTAGGGTTATAAATAAAGCCTTTAAAACTTTAATTTATTGAAAGAGGTTCTATATTTATTTTATTAATGATGGAGGTTAGAAAGTAGGCAATCGTTCTAATGGTTTAACACTGGATCAGTTTGGTATGAAGTTGAAGTGTTAATAAATTAATGTTATTTTAAAATGACTTACTTAATTGGATGTTTCCTAATGACTTCATTTTTGCCTTACCTTGAAAGTCTTGAATGTAACATGGTAGGGCTATTTTACTTAATTGGATGTACTTATGATGAACGATAATCCAAGAACAGTACTAACAATTACTAGTTTTTGTTTATTCATTGCCAACTTAATTAGGCAGAAATACAAGGATATATATATACATGTGCACATATGTATAGTACAAATTATTTTAAACCACTTTGCACGGAACTAGATTAAAAACAGCATGACAATTTTTTAGAAGACATTTTTCATCTGCATGCACTATGCAGGAAAAGATATAAATGTGTCTTGCTTGGGGCTTAATAATACATAAAGTGTCGTCCTTTTTGAGTCTATTAAATCCGCACAGGCTAATCAGGAACAACACTTCCTGTCTAAATTGGACTTTACTAAGAAAAAACAAAAAATACTATTAAAGTAGAAAGTATTGTCCCTGTTAAACCTGTGCAGACTGCACGGGGCTCAAAAAGGACATAGAGAATACTAGGTCATTGCCGAATAAAGCAAAGTTTATTTTGCTCGGTACGAAAATCTGAACCACTCGCCAAGGCTCGTGGTTCAGATTTTCTTAGCCTCGCAAAATAAACTTTGCTTTATTCGGCAACGACCTGGTATTCGATTTATCCCATCAATTTTCTTGGTCATAGATTATTTCTTTAAAAATAGAATAGGAAAATCGAACTACACGGAAAATCCCAAAGCTATTTTAAGAACATTTTTAGCTCATCTATTTTTTGAAAAAAAATTATGAGCTATTGTCATCACCTTGGCGTCGGCGTTGGCGTTGGCGTCGGCGTCCGGTTAAGTTTTGCGTTTAGGTCCACTTTTCTCAGAAAGTATCAATGCTATTGCATTCAAACTTGGTACACTTACTTACTATCATGAGGGGACTGGGCAGGCAAAGTTAGATAACTCTGACGTGCATTTTGACAGAATTATGTGCCCTTTTTATACTTAAAAAATTGAAAATTTTGGTTAAGTTTTGCGTTTATTTCCACTTTTCTCAGTAAGTATCAATGCTATTGCATTCAAACTTGGTACACTTACTTACTATCATGAGGGGACTGGGCAGGCAAAGTTAGATAACTCTGGCATGCATTTTGACAGAATTATGTGCCCTTTTTATACTTAGAAAATTGACAATTTTGGTTAAGTTTTGTGTTTAGGTCCATTTTATTCCTTAAGCATCAAAGCTATTGCTTTCATACTTGCAACACTTACTAACTATCATAAGGGGACTGTGCGGGCAAAGTAATGTAACTCTGACTGGCATTTTGACAGAATTATGTGCCCTTTTTATACTTAGAAAATTGAAAATTTGATTAAGTTTTGTGTTTAGGTCCACTTTATTCCTACAGTATCAAAGCTATTGCTTTCATACTTGCAAGATTTATGAACTATCATAAGGGGACGGTGCAGGCAAAGTTATGTAACTCTGACTGGCATTTGGACGGAATTATGGGCCCTTTATACTTAGAAAATTGAAAATTTGGTTAAGATTTATGTTTTGGTCCACTTTACCCCTAAAGTATCATAGATATTGCTTTCATACTTGGAACACTCACAAACTATCATAAGGGTACAGTAAAAGGACAAGTTGCATAACTCTGGTTGTCATTGTTACGGAATTATGGCCCTTTTTTGACTTAGTAACTTTTAATATATGGTTAAATTTTGTGTTTCGATCCACTCGAAGTATCAAGGCTATTGCTTTCAAACTTCAAATACTTACATGCTATCATGAGGTTACTGTACCTGGCAACTTGAATTTTACTTTGACCTTTGAATGACCTTGACTCTCAAGGTCAAATTATTAAATTTTGCTAAAATTGCCATAACTTCTTTATTTATGATTAGATTTGATTGATACTTTGATGAAACTACTCTTACCTGACATACCACAATAGACTTCACCCAAACCATCCCCCGTGCCCTCCCCCCCCTCCCCCCTCCCCCCCCTAATTTTTTTTTTTTTTTTTTTTTTTTTTTTTTAAGATCATCTCACAAATGACCACCACACCCTCACACTATACCCCCCACCCCACCCCACCCCCGCCCCCAATTTTTTTTTTTTAAGATCAACTCACAAATTATCACCACACCCTCACACTATACCCCCCCCCCCCCCATTTTTTTTTTAAAACGGTTGTGTTTGAAATACCGTCCAGCCATCGCACCCAAAGCCCCCCCCCCCCCCCCCCCCCCCCCGATTTTTTTTTTTTTTTTTTTTTTTCGCTTTTTTGGAAGATAATGTAATAAATGTCCACAACCCCACACTATACACCCCTCTTTACTCCACTCCTCCCTCCTTTGTGATTGAAAATGAGAGTCCCTTCACCTTTAAAAAGAAAATAGATGAGCGGTCTGCACCCGCAAGGCGGTGCTCTTGTTTTATTATTTTAATCGTGCCGAGCCTATTACATTACAAAAAGATCAGTAACTAACCTGTTTTTCTGTTTATCATACCTCTATGTCCCCGATTTTTTAGAAATAATGAAAAAAACACACTAAACAACTGCAGCTTTAGCGTGAAAGAACATGCATTGTGTCGTATGACGTGTTAATAATGACGTCACGAGTACGCGCATGTAATATTTGTAAATAATGTTTTTTTGATTTTGGAGTTGCATTATGTGTTAAAAATATATTACATATATGGTATCAAATTGTTTGTTTTGTTGAATCTGATTCGATTTTATTAAAAACGATTACTTAATAGTTGCTTCCGAGTAATATGACCATTCTCCGCCGCGCGTGACAGCTATGCACGTCTGATGATGGGATAAAACACTTTACTCACAGGCACAAGCCCTGTTATCCCAGAGTGAAGCTCCAATATTTCCACGATCTCATTTCACAGAGGAATCCTGCCATCAAGATCTATGCCCTGCCGTGGGCATTTCCAGGCTGGCTGAACAAGGAAGGACAACGTAATCCATACACGTACGCCAACGTGACTGCTGGCTATGTCATCAAGTGGATACAGGGAGCACAGACTCACTATGGGATCTCTGTAGACTATGTGGGGGTAGGTGCAGCAGACAGTTCACAAAACATTTATTTGACAGGCCTTTCTTTGCTGTATCTATGGGTCCGTTGAATGGAGCCATTCCCAAAACAAAATGGTAAAACAAATTCCGAATTTGAAAATAAACCCCTTTAAAAAAATGCGGAAAAGTGTCTAATGATTATTGCATCTCAATTTTATTTCAATGATATCTAACAAAGTATGTAACTATAATTGATATAATTTTGTTCTTATAATGCGAATAATAATAAAGAGTTCCCGGTAAATGTAATCAGTTTTTCCCAAATCAGTGGACTTTTTGCAAAAACAAAATCTCAATCCCGAGATTGCGTTTTTCCCTTTTTTTCCTAAAATGACAGAAAAAGTCGCATAAAGATTGCAACAGGTCTGTTCTTCTAAAATTGTGCTAAATAAATACTGTAGACATTGTTTGCATATCGGCAGTCAGTTAAAAAATTGGAAAAGTATTTAAAAAAAGAGCTGGGGAACTCTAATTAGAATTGCAAGAATGTAGGATTATGTAAGAAATATATGAATATCAAGTTATGATTATGTTTATTGACCAATAAACTCTGTGTCAGTTTTATTTAAGGCATTTGAACCTCCTTGGATTATTCTCCTTGTGTTGCAACATATTTATAAATGAGGTATTCACCAATTTATTCTTAGACTTAAGTTGAAGCTTACTCATAATCATTAAGTTGATTGGTAAACAATAAATATAAACACGTTTGATAAATGTAAATAGATATATTCATATGTTTGCGTACATATTTCATTTTGGTTTGTTTCAAATGCCCCTTTATTTTACATTGCGTTTTGCTTTTCAGATCTGGAATGAGAAAGTCTATGACAGGAATTATGTCATTGTAAGTTACCTGTACAAAATGTCATTTTAATTTGATTATTTTATAGGGTAATCAGTATTAATTTTTATATTTTTCTGAAACCTCATCATCCAGTTTTTCATTTTGTAAGGGTTGTTTAAAAAAGGGAGTTTGTGGCGTAGATGCTTGTATTGCACAGGCGGCATGCAGGATTTTTGTTTTGAAAGTTGACATAGGATAATTATGAAACTTGGAGGTCATGATTGTGTTTATATTATCTTTGCCCAGTTACCTCATCTGCCCAATCTCTCTGGTTTCATGGCACTGTCATGTCTTGTTGTCTTTATTATTTTCTCTTCTACAACAATTTAAAACATCATTCGTATATAAATGTTACCCAGATCTTGAAATGGGGTGTTTTGAGGCAAAGTGGCATTTGTTTCTGTAACAATTTAGTATACATAAACAAGCCAATCCATGATATAAAATTCTGTCAGAATATATCGCTCCTTGGTGCAAAAAGGTACTACATGTATGTGACAATAAAATCAGATGGCAGATGGTTCCTTTTTGCATCAATGGGGCATATTATATGCATTGTTTATCTAGACATCTATCTCAAAATGTTGAAAGAACACATATTTTTTCATCAATATATATGTTTTGAAATACAAACGTAAATATATAATAAAATTATATATACTTGCAGTTGTTCAAGACTAGTATCTCTGGGTTGCGGTATGCCGTATTTATTATAATGATAATCAGCTTCCATCATTTATTATAAACAAAATAAGCAAACAAACAAAAAAATACAGTAAGAGATCTGGACCACTACATGTTGACTTTAATTTTAATACAACCTCAATCTGGGAAAACTGGCCTTAATACATGTGCTTTAACCCTTTAAGCGCTAGAACCGAATTTTGAAGGCCTTTGCAAACAGTTTGGATCCAGATGAGACGCCACAGAACGTGGCGTCTCATCAGGAGCCAAACTGTTTGCTATTCTGATAGTATTCTTTGAAAAAAGCGAAGAAATGGATAATTTTTTAAATTAGCAGACGACATTTAAGCAGATGACAAATTTCCCAGCATGCAAAGGGTTAAGTGTCAGTTTCAGCTCTGATGGTATTTTTTGTGGAACGGGAGTATATTCTTAGTAAAAATCCAGTTATTGCAGAAAGTGTCGTCCCAAATTAGCCTGTGTAAAAATCACAGGCTAATCTGGGACAACTCTTTACACACATGCATTAAGTCCAGTTTTCCCAGAATTAGTCTAAATTTTTAATGATTCTCAGACCCTACGTCGAGAGCTTGACTGTGCGGGACTGCACCACGTATTGGTTGTGGCCCCTGATGCTCCCTTGATCAACGACTGGAAAATTTGCCCTGACATTCTCAAGGACCCGGAACTTGCAAAGGCTGTCAACATTGTTGGGTAGTACACATATGACTTACTGTATGCAGTAGAACTTTGAATGGCTTTTGTTTCTCTCGCTAATATTTTTCTGACACTGACCTCTGTGCATGGATATTTTAAAAGATCATATCAAGGTATTATTTATATTTTGTTTAATTTTGTATTATATGCATATTACCCAGAATTATATTTATTTTGTTTTCAAATATGATTTTACTTAATTAACCATTATTAATTAAACAATTGGTCATCACATTGCACACTGTTTGCATTTTTCAGGGAAATCAGTAGAAGTAGAAAAACCATAATGAAAGAAATGTACCTTTTGTTCCAATATGCCCATGCACACTCAAGAACTTGTTTATGCTTATTCTAAATCATATTCTTATTATTATTATGATCTTCTCTAACATGTCTGTGACATTCTCTGTGATGCTTTGGAATAGACTATGTTCTGTTTACAGTAGTGGAATTTTATTCTGCAAATTATTGAATATTTGCTCAGTGAGTACATTTGGCAAACATATATTATTCCACTTAAATAAGGGATATAACCTGGCAGGGGCCCACTAGCTAATTGCACTAGATTATTTATTTTTTTGGTGGAGGACCCTATTTTTTCTGGGGCAAACTCATAAGTCATCTGTACAAGAAGTATTAAAAGAACTGGGCTTGCCAAACAGGACCAAACAAGTACTAGTAAGTCTGTAACACTTTAATGAAATTTTAATGACTTCCATTCTTAGAAAATTGCTTGCCTTCAGGTGCCGCTACTCAGGAATAATCATCTCCCTACCTTGAAGGTCAAGGTCATTCTTAGAGGTCAAAGGTCAGATTATACCATATTGTTTTTTTTGCATATGCAGAGTTTTGATCAAAGTTTAAATGAAGCTTTTTTTAAGATATTGCTTGCCTTCAGGTGTCACTACCCGGGAACGCTCACAACAACGGCTGCCATAGAAACGGGCAAGCGTCTGTGGGCCTCTGAGGATTACAGCACCTTCAATGACCTGAGTGGAGGAGGGTGCTGGGCAAGGGTAGGTTACCAGGGCAAGGGGAGGTAATCAAGGCTTAAATAGGACAAATATGACTTGGGCTTCTCACTTGTGTCCCTTGTTACATACCTTGAATGAGTTATATTTGTTTCCGATTGTGTGAAGATTATCTTGTTTCAGTGTTGATAAAACCCTTTTTTACTGCCGTTGTTAACACATTACTTACAAGTTATTGTATGATTAGTTACTGATGTTGCAATGAATTACCATTCCAGATAGTCTAAAATGATTATCTTCTAATGCTTTTGCATCTGACCTTGTAATCTGATGTATTTGCTTATTCTGTATCTAAGCTGATCATAGACAGTGTTATTTTACAAAGCACTTGCTGATAAAACAAAGGTAAATATGGTATTGTAGAGCCCTTGAAAATGGAAGATCAATTATGTTATTCTTTTCTTAAAAGATCTTGATTTAACATTTCATATATAAAAATTGTTTGATACCTTCTGAAAAAATTATTATCTCCTTAATGTAATAGTGGTGTTCTTATTACCTTACAGATACTGAATCAGAACTATGTGAACGGCAATATCACAGCGTAAGAATGCTTCTCATCAATATGTTAAAATAATCTCAATATATAAACAAAAATACAAAAAAATTGACAATTTTTAAATCTCAAGTACATAGTTTACAGATTTCTTTTCATGATAAGAACAATAAGTTTTAATTAAAAAAAAAGAATTTCAATAAATAAACGAAATAACAGCTTAAATTCACAGGAATGCTAAGATGTGTAGAGAACAAATGTAGTAACAATTGGCAAATCATCTTGTTGCAGCACAATAGCATGGAACCTGATTGCTTCATATTATGACACTCTGCCTTACACACGTGAGGGACTGATGACAGCTGAAACACCTTGGAGTGGACACTATGTTGTGGAAAGTCCAATATGGATGACTGGTAAGTGCAGCCGTTCCGGTATTTAAAAGGCGTATTACGCCACTACCGGTAAGTAGTCTGATAGCTGCATAAAGTCTGTAACCTATGATGTGGAGAGTCCAATATAGATAACTGGTTATTTGAGCTATTTAACATGCATATTATGACTTGAGAGTGACTGATGACTGAAGCAAGGTGAAAATGGCTTTTGCAACCAGCATAAAACCAGAACAGCCTGCGAGTAACTCGCAGTCTGTTCAGATTTCATGCTGTTTGCTGCTCATCAGTATCTATGGGTTGGAAATGAAACTTTTTAAACTTGAATCTAGTAAGAAAGGTCTTAAATTAAATTTAACTTTCTAAGGGACTACAAATGCGTCAAAATATGTTTCTATAGTGGTAAAGGGCTAAGATGCATATCATGTGTTGGGAGTGATACAGCATGCAGTGAAAAGTCCAATATAGAAGACTGGCCAGTGTATCTCTGTTATTGGTGTATGACAGCACAAGATGGCTTGGGACATGTTTTCACAGCAAACAAACGACAAACTAATTCACAAACAAATCCTATCTGTGTCCAATGTATGTACATTTGTAAATGACCATATGTGATAATTAATATTTATATCACTGATGTGTATGATTTAATGATGTTTCAATTATAACAAATTGCATTAATCTTACCTGTGTGTGTGCATTACAGCCCACACCACCCAGTTCACAGAGACAGGGTGGAGCTACCTTTGTCATGGGTACGGAAGTGGTCATCTGGCAGGGGGCGGGAGCTACGTGTCACTGACCAGTCCTGACCGCAACCAACTGACTATTGTCTTGGAAACCATGGTAACCTACACTTAGAAAAAGTGTATTTTGTATAAAAGTATTAAGTAAGGAAGGGAAGGTTAACAAAACAACAACAACTTTTTTAAGCCAAATTTTAGGATTTTAATTCACTAGTGATCATAGAAAGTATATTTTTTCACTCGTGGCTGCGCCTATCGTGAAAATATTATTTTATATGATCACTCGTGAAATAAAATCAATATATCATCGAATCCAACAAATATCCTCTATAAAATTGGCATATGGGAGGACATTTATTATTAAGTCTAAGTGGTTGGTGAATACGGGCCCTAGTCATAAAGTAGTGATCAAAGGTTATTCCCATTCAAGGTTTTGTTGGTATTCCAGAGTCACGACCACTCTCAGTGTATCAGACCTCCACTGCCTGAATACAATGTCACCAAGCAAGATGTCATCATGCAGCTGAAAGGGAACTTTGTAAGTGATAAATTATTGTCAAATGTGGCATTTATCTAAAGAACCTTCTTGATATCATTGTCTTTTTAACACTTCAACGTTTCTTAAGATTATTTTGAGTGGCATGTGTTTTGTGATGATGATTTAAATGTTAGCATTTTGTTAAATGTTTCCAGGTCAGCATTTAGTGATATTTGTTGCAAGGCCAATTTTTTTTATGTGGCATGTTTTATAAGGCCAATATTTTTGTGACTTGTGATTTTAGTCCAAATCTTTGTAGTAAGTGTTTGCTGGTTAGTATTTGGTGGTTTTGTTTTAAGACAACTTTTTGCCATATGTTTCAAGGCCAATATTGTTGTGGTTCTGTGAAACCAATTATTTGTGTTGGCATAAAAAAAATTATTTTAAAAAAGACGCATAAATTAGCAGATTTTCTGATATTTTTGTATTACTTGTCTAAAAAAACACAGTAAGGAGAGGAGTTTGCTTTGGAGTTGCTGGCAGGAGATGGGCCTAGTGAATCTTTATGAGGTTAAAGTAACTGGCCCTTCTTATTGCATGTCAATTAACTCCCTTGTTATGATTAGAGGATCAGGGGACTTAATCACCCTATTAAGTATTTGAAGTGACGAAGTCAATGTCTAGGTAGTCTTAATCAATTTAATGAACAATAATGGCCAAACTGACAGGTGTTGATCACTCATCATCATCCTTTAATTGCGTTTATTGTCTTTGATCTGTCACGTTTTGACTGTTAAATCTTAAAAACATCCCTGAAAACCACAATACGCACAATTGGAAAGTTGATAACAATTAGCGCTTATACTAACTATGCTACCTAAACAAAGTAAAGTTTTTCGGGGGCACATGTCATCCTATGGAGACAGCTCTTGTTGTCAAATATATTTGCAGGCAAGTATTTTGTGATATTTGTTTGAGGCCAATATTTTTGTGGGTATGTTTCCATCTGTGGGATTTTTTCCAGTCCAATATTGGTGGCATGTTTCCAGTCCAATATTTGTGGCATGTTTCCAGTCCAATATTGGTGGCATGTTTCCAGTCCAATATTTGTGGCATATGTTTCCAGTCATATATTTCTGGCATATTTGTCCAATCCAATATATGTGGCATATGTTTCCAGGTCAATATTTTGGTGGCATATGCTTTCAGTCCAATATTTGTGGCATATGTTTCCAGTTTAATTTTTGTTATGCCCCCCGATCGAATGAATTGGGGGCATATTGTTTTTGGCCTGTCTGTCTGTCATTCTGTCCCAAAACTTTAACCTTGGTTAAATAACTTTTGCAATATTGAAGATAGCAACTTGATATTGGCATGCATGTGTATCTCATGGAGCTGCACATTTTGAGTGGTGAAAGGTCAAGGTCATTCTTCAAGGTCAAAAATAAAAAAAATACAATCCAAGGGAAGTAATAAGCTTTAAAAGGGAGATAATATCTAAATCTGCCAAATGATATATTGAAATATTATTTCAAAGCGGCGCAATAGGGGGCATTGTGTTTCTTTAACAGGTCGGACCTCAAAGACCTCGTGAAGAGGCCGGTAGGACCTGTAAATAAACTCTGATACACACACGGGCATTGTGTTTCTGACAAACACATCTCTTGTTGAATATGTTTTCAGTCCAATATTTGTGGCATATGTTTCTAGTACAATATTTGTGGCATATGTTTCCAGTCCAATATTTGTGGCAAATGTTTCTGGGCCAATATTTGTGTGGCATATGTTACCGGTCCAATATGTGTGGCATATTTTTCCAGTCCAATATTTGTGTGGTGTATGTTTGCAGTACAATATTTGTGTGGTGTATGTTTGCAGTCCAATATTTGTGTGGTGTATGTTTGCAGTCCAATATTTGTGTGGTGTATGTTTGCAGTCCAATATTTGTGTGGTGTATGTTTGCAGTCCAATATTTGTGTGGTGTATGTTTGCAGTCCAATATTTATGTGGCATATGTATCCAATTCAATATTTTTGTCATATGTTTCCAGTGCAATATTGGTGGCATATATTTCCGTGCCAATATATGTGGCATATATTTCTAGGCCAATGTTTATTGCATATGTTTCCTTGCCAATATTTGTGGCGTTTCCTTGCCAATATTTGTGGCATATGTTGAAATGACAACATTTTTGTGGCATATATTTCAAGGCCAATATTTTTGTGGCATTTATTTCCACGCCAATATTTGTGTGGCATCTATTTCCAGGCAAATATCAGCTCTCTACAAGTCTGGAGGTCAACACTAAGATTTGGGAATGCTTCATCAGAATTCTTTCAGAATCGTGGGGAAATCAAGGTGTATAGTTTGCTTACCGGTATCTTTGTAGAAGACATGTACTGAAAAGATATGTCTGTTGTCTGTATTTATTTTGATGTTTTTAGTTTTTACTCATTTAAATAAAAAATGAAATTATTTTTCAGCATTACAACAATGTTCTTGGATAGTTAATAAAAGTATAAATTGACTTTTTGAGATAATATGTACAAGATCAGTCTTTCAGACATGTTTTATAGGACTAGTTTAATCCTGTTTTTGAGCCTTCCTTTATGGGGGTATTTTGAAACCCTGTATAATGTCACTTAGCTGGGGATTCGTGAAGGGGGTCAGTATAAGAAGATAAAAATACAATAATAATTCACAACAATAATGTGGCACATGTATGGCAAAGGCATATGTTCATATATGCTAAAATATAAGGAGAGCCCTGGAGGGTCAGTTTTGGCCTCCCACAAAAATAATCAGCCATTCTTTTATTCCTCATGCTAGGTTGTTGATGGTCAAGTGAAACTGAAGCTGGACGTCGATGAGGTGGTGACCTTGACCTCGGTAACCACGGGTAACAAGGGGTCACACCCTGACCCCCCTCCTGACACAGAGTTCCCGCTTCCATACAAGGAGGACTTTGAAAGTGAGGGACAAAGGTTCACATGATTTATATGACCCATGTCCTGCGAAAATGGGTCTTGTGCCATATTAGGCCAGCATGGCTCTTCACTAGTCCGCGCAGTCTGCAAAATCTTGCCTTGAGCTGCCCTGTTCTTGTATGATATCAAGTAATCTTGCATGAGTTTATAGAAGACAGTGTAGCTTTTAATCAAACTACTCGGTCGTGCAGTAATCTTACATGAGTTAAAAGAAGACAGTGTAGCTCCTAATCATATAGAAAACAGTGTAGCTTCTTATCAAACTGTGCAGTTGTGCAGGCTGGTATTGAGCTACACTGGCCTCATATGGCATAAGACTCATTTTAGCATGACGCTGGTAAAAGGATTTAAATGTTTTTGATTCGTATATGGCTCTGTAATAGAGTGTGTGGTAATATAAGAATTTTTTTGTGTAAAAATTAAATTGTTATTGTACAAGCACTTATTCTGCCTTTTACCAAATTAGCAAATGGCCACAACTTGAATGTCTTTCTTTCGGCAATGTTTCATTCAATTAAAGTTTAAAAATGACAAAAAGTAACTGAGTTTTTCCACAGCAATTCACATGAGGCAAAACAAACTTGTGAGGCAGTGTAAACCATTTTATGGAAAACTGCTTCGAAAATGTCTTAAAGGCCTATATTATGGAAATTCAGTAAGTCATACTAAACAGAGTACCCTGTAATTTTGATATTCTTGGTGAAAACTTTATGGTCAAACTGACTCAAATGTTATAGAAGAACATACAAAATAATTGCAATACTATGTAAGGATAGTAAGTACAGAACCCTAAGGGCTAAGTTTGCCAAACTGTGTAGCTATGTTAATTGCGATGCGTTTAAAATAATGTACAAACATATTGACACTGTTGGTTGCATTTATATTGTTTAAATGTTTTTATTTGTAAACATTTCAGAAATAATTATCTTCTTTTTATACCATATTGGTTGAAGTAATTCAAATACAATAAAATTTGATCATGCAAGAACCTACATATTGAGTATATTTAATGTGCATCGAGTGTTGTCCCAGATTAGCCTGTGCACCTTTCACAGGCTAAACAGGGATGACAGTTACCTCTTAAACTTGATTTACACATTTATAAAGGGACTTCCTTTAAAGAAAAACTCAATAAAAGCGGAAAATTTCAGGCTTATCTGAGACGATACTTTATGAACATGCATTAAACCCCATTTTTTCCAGAGCCATGATCATACAATGCATTTTTATGTCCCCCACCACTATAGTGGGGGACATATTGTTTTTGCCCTGTCTGTTGGTCTGTCTGTTGGTCTGTCTGTTGGTTTGTTTGCTCCAACTTTAACATTTTGCCATAACTTATGCAATATTGAAGATAGCAACTTCATATTTGGCATGCATGTGTATCTCATGGAGCTGCACATTTTGAGAGGTGAAAGGTCAAGGTCATCCTTCAAGGTCAAAGGTAAAAAAAAAATTCAAAGCGGCGCAGAAGGGGACATAGTGTTTCCGACAAACACATTCCTTGTTTTTACCAGTTTGAACTCTACCTCTCTGATGTTGCAGACTATGTAGAGGATATGGAGCCATACAACTTTGCCCAGCAGACGGGAGTGTTTGAGGTGCACGCAGACGGTAACCATGGTAACGTGATGCGCCAGATGGTGCTGCAGATCCCCATCTACTGGTGCAGTGCAGAGAAACTGAACCTTGCTATCACTATGATAGGCAGTGAGACTTGGTGAGTTTGTGTAAAAAGTTTTTTTAAGATAGATTGCATCGGAAGCCTTAGGCTCATTGAAACGCTGTCAAGTCTGTTTCCTGGGAAGAACCAGTCATTGGTGTATTTTGGGGGATCTAAAGAACCCTTCCACATTGGGATTGAGCCTGTGACCAACCAGTCGAAGGCGGAAACCTCATCTTTTATTTTCAGCTCGGCTGTTTTCGGAGAAAACCCGAGGTATTGTCGTAGCCACCTCGTCGTCCGCAGTCTGAAGTCCGCATCGAGCTAAAACCTTAACATTTGTTAAGGTTTTGAACATTGGCTCTAAAATCAAAGTGCTTCCACCTACAACTTTGAAACTTCATATGTAGCTTCACCTTGAGGAGTTCTACATGCCATGCCCATTTTTGGGTCACTAGGTCAAAGATCAAGGTCACTGACCTCTAAAAAAAAAAAAAAATCTGACAAGCTTTCATTTATTAAAAACTACACCCGCAGCCGAGCGATGCTCTTGTTTCATATTAGACATTGGATTATGTTAATATGTTACTTAGCAACCATTCTGCAAATATAAAATTCTGATGTTTGGATTACCATGATTCAAATTCACATGGGGTCCCATTATAAAACTTCCAACTTTCAAAGCATTTTTCATGCCTGTCCTATGTATCAAATTTTGCAAGTCAGGTATCACTTTAAACATAAATCCTTCCTCTTCTAATAATTGCAGTTGAAAATATGCCGTCTCTAAGCTTTTAAGATAGTGAAATTCGTCCAAATGCAAGCACCCTTGGAAAACAGACCATAGAGTAAAACATAATGATTTAGTGTAATGTAACCTGAAGCAGGTATGTTACTTGCATCTCATGGTCTCTTGTTGCATGCTCTCTGTCCATTCAGGTCAGACATAGCGATCATCGTTGATGCCAGGTTACCTAGCAACACCTCTGCAGCAGAGGGGTATTTCCTGGCCGCAAGGGTCAACCAGGGGGGTTGCTGGGTGTACCAGTCCAGGGGCGTGTTCATGTTCGTGGATCCGGTGCGGGAGATGTTTGCTGTTTACGGCAGCATTGGTGAGATACAGGCTGGCGCATTGTTGTCTGTAGAGTGGTTGACTCTTTATGATGAAACATAGATGTTAAAACGTTACAGATTTATAAAAGTTGAATATAAAATCAGGGCATTAAAATGCAAACAAAAAACATAACAACGCCTACACAATAAGACTGACTGCTAATTTTTGCCATGTAACTGAACTTTGTTTTTATTTTAATAATATTTAGTTTTGTTATTTTTGTTTTGCAGATAAGACGGTTTTCCTGGCAGAAGGAAGTACAGGTGCCATGGCATCTCACGGATGGAACACACTGTCACTCAGTCTGAAGGTACAATTAAACTGAACTTTTTTATATCATACTGACATATGTCTAAATTCCGGATATGTTGCAGTGGACATTAAATTTCAACTCAACTCCTTTTTTTAGCTCACCTGAGCGATAGCTCGGGGTGAGCTATTGTGATCACTCACCGTCCGGTGTCCGTCCGTCCGTCCGTCTGTCTGTCTGTCTGTCTGTAAACAATTTGTAAACATCTTCTTCTACTAAACCATTGAGCCAATTTCAACTAAATTTCATGTCGAGCATCCCTAGGTCATGGGACAAAAGAATTGTTAAAAAAAATTTGATCACATAACCAAGATGGCCCCCATGACCATATATGGTAAAAACCTTAAAAAATCTTCTTGTCAGAAACCGCTCATCAGATTTTCAAAAAATTTCACAGGGATGACCTTTGAAGGCTCCCCTGAAAAAGTTGTTCAAAGAAATTTGATTCGTCAAAAAACATGGCCGCAGGAGCTCGTTGAACTTTGCATGTTTATTCGTTTTTGCCTATTTTGTGAAAACTTTCAAAAATCTTCCACATTTTTTGTCCGATCCTTTCCAAATTTGCACAGTGTCTTTATATCAATGCATTATTGGTCCATGAAGTACAGAATTACCTCCCCTTGAATTGAGAAAATGGTGTTTATGCAATAAAGTCCAAATTTTTCATCCAATTCTTTCCAAACTTGTAAGGATTTAGCATGGTTCAAACAAGGGAAACAACTACGGTTTATGCATGTTCTTTTTATTACAGATTTGCCTCCCTTTAGTTCATTCAAAATCTCATTTTACAGCAGAGATTCCAAATCTGACCTGTAAATGAGCCCCATATTTACTGCCAGTGCTAGGTTACCTTTTCCCATTTGATCATTCTTAAGTATTGGTCTTGTAATGCTGCCACTGCTTCTGCTACTGCTACTGCTACTACTACTACTACTACTACTACTACTACTACTACTACTACTACTACTACTACTACTACTACTACTGCTACTTCTACTACTATTACTACTACTACTACTTCTACTACTACTACCACTACTACTTCTACTACTACTACTACTACTACTACTACTACTACTACTACTACTACTACTACTACTACTACTACTACTACTACTACTTCTACTACTACTACTAGTACTACTACTACTAGTACCACCACTACTACCACCACCACACCACCACCACCACCACCACCACCACCATTACTACTTCTACTACTACTGCCACTACTACTACTACTTTTACCACTACTACTACTACTACTACCACTACCACTACTACTACTACTACTACTACTACTACTACTACTACTACTACTACTACTTCTACTACTACTACTACTACTACTACTACTTCTACTACTACTACTACTACTACTACTACTACTACTACTACAACTACTATTACTACTACTACTACTACTACTACTACTACTACTACTACTACACCACCACCACCACCACCACCACCACCACCACCACCACCACCATTCACAGTGACAAAAACCGTATTCACACAATGGCTGCTACTACAACTTATAGCCCATATAGGGGGGCATGCATGTTTTACAAACAGCCCTTGTTTCTATGGGATTTTAACCACAACTGTTCATGTTTATCTCCGACACATATTTTTAGGTCACCTGTCATGAAGTGACACGGTGAGCTTATGTGATCGTGTGATGTCCGGCGTCCGTTGTGCGTTCCTGCGTGTGTCCGTGCGTCCGTCCGTCAACAATTTGTTTGTGTAGACAGTAGAGGTCACAGTTTGCATCCAATCTTAATGAAATTTGGTCAAAAGGTTTATCTTGATGAAATCCGGTTTGGGATTGTATTTGGGTCATCTGGGGTCAAAAACAAGGTCACTAGGTCAAATAATAGAACAACCTTCTGTAGACAATAGAGGTCACAGTTTTCTTCCAATCTTTATGAAATTTGGTAAGAATGTTTATCTTGATGAAATCTGGGTTGGGATTTTATTTGGGTCATCTGGGGTCAAAAACTAGGTCACTAGGTCAAATAATAGAAAAACCTTGTGTAGACATTAGAGATAACAGTTTTCATCCAACCTTTATGAAATTTGGTCAGAATTCTTGATGAAATCTGGGTGGGATTGTATTTGGGTCATCTGGGGTAAAAATCTAGGTCAAATAAATAGAAAAACCTTGTGTTGACAATAGAGGTCACAGTTTTCATCCAATATTTATGAACTGTGGTCAGAATGTTTATCTTGATGAAATCTGGATTGGGATTGTATTTGGGTCATCTAGAGTCAGGAACTAGGTCACTAGGTCAAATCATAGAAAAACATTGTGTAGACAATAGAGGTCATAGTTTTCATCTGATCTTAATGAGTCAGGTGAGCGATTCAGGGCCATCATGGCCCTCTTGTTATCAGATGAAAACTCAAATAATGGGTTATATGGGCAGGGTTTTTTTTTCTGTCACAACAATTGTTTTACATATCTTTTGCAGAGATTTTTTGCCCTATTGCGAAAAATGTGCGCAAAAACCCTGAAATTTGGAAAATGTGCATAGTGATGTCTTCATATCGGGAAATTGGTGTATTTGATCATCTCTCCCAAATACTTTAAAATTGATATCTAAGTGTTTTTAAGTTGTAAATATTATATTTATTTAGGTTAAAGCAATGGAGCTTCATAAGGAAACTAACAAAATGTTGCATTTTATTTGTTTATATATTATTTTGAAACCTTCAATTGGGCATTTTTTGACAGCAATTGGAAAATTTGTAGTGTTTTCCTGATTAGAAAAGTGCCGATTTCCGGTACTATATAAAGAAGGAAAAAAATTGCTGTTATGGATATGAGCCATGCTATGAGCTTTTCAGGCTTAATACACGTGCAGTTTGCATAGGCTAATCAGGAACACTGCCTAGACTGGATTTTCGTTTAGAAGGGACTTCCTTTAAATGAAAAACATAAATGCCAATAAAAGCATCCCTCATTAACCTGTGCAAACTGCATAGGTGAATATGGAACGATACTTTATGAACATTAATTATGCCCTGTATTCGAAGAGCTCAGCTCATATCTGTTAAAAAAAAATTACATAATAAAAAACTTTACACCCCTTTTGTCTTTTCTGTTTGCAGTCCACCTGGGCGAACGGTTCAGTGAATGGTCGTATGTTGTTCAACGTTACAGTTCCAGAAGAGACGTCTAATGGTTTTGTTGGTTTGGGAACAACGTCTTGGGGATATGCAGACTTTGACAACATCTACATCGACAATCCAGGGTCACACTTGTAGATGTTTGATATGGATAGGCTTAAGTAGGGTTCTAAAGAGCTGCATTCTTGGAAAACGGGACTTGATACATAAGCGTAAAGTGCCGTCAGAGAAAACCAGTGCAGTCTGCACAGGCTTACCAGGGACAAAACTCCGCATAGACTTGATTTTCTTCTAAAAGGGACTTTCTTTGAATGAAAAAAAGACGGACGTGCGGAAAGCGTTGTCCCTGATTAGGCTAATCTGGGATGATACTTTATGCACATGCATTAAACCCTTTTTTCCTGTGAACAGGGCTCAAACAATCTGGGTGTACATTAATATGTTGCCACACAAGATAACAGCTAGTCTTACCGGGTACATGAATATGAAAAGAAAGCATTAAGGAAATCTTGCCAGTGTCTTGTATGGTTATTCCAATAGATCGAGGATACGGATTAAAGTACATCGTAAAAATATAAAATTATTCTATATCCAATAAATTCATCCAATCGGCATTCTTCATATGTACCACGAGACCGTACAATATATTCCGGTATTGGATCCAAAGTCTGTATTTTTTCCATATTGGACAGTTGAGTACAAGTGCACTAAGCAATTGTTTTATAACGATAAAAGCCGTTACCGAGAAAAAAGTATCAGAATGTACAATAATCAATTCACACAGGCGCTTGTCTTGAAAAACAAAAACAAAACAAAAACTTGAAAATAGCACAGATGCAATCAAAGCATTTTAAAATCAAAACTATAATGAAAATGACACAAAGAGCTGAAGAAAGGGATATAGAATAAAAAGCTTATTAGACGTTTAAACTGTACAATACGTGATATATTTGGACTCGCATACACTTTGAAGTCATATTGGACTCGCCTAACGGCTCGTCCAATATGACGTCAAACTGTGTGCTCGTCCAAATATATCTTCGTATTGTACAGTGAAACGTCTAATAACCGGTATTAATATAAGCCGCACTCTGTGAAAAGGGGATTTAATGCATGTGTGTAAAGTGTCGTCCTAGAATAGCCTGTGCAGTCCGCACAAGCTAATCAGGGACGACACTTTCTGCCTAAACTTGATTTTTGCTGAAAGACATGAAAAATATCATAAAAGCGGAAAGTGATGTCCCTAATCTGTGACGACACTTTACGCACATGTATTAAACCCCCTTTCCACAGAGCACGGCCCATATATGACTACTTAACATGGTACTTAATGAAAAAAATGTTATAGAAGGGCTACCTATTCAATGCACCAAGATGGTTTAAACCTGAGCATGGCCTAGTAAAATAAAGTTTGTATTTCAATTGCAAAATTATTTGTTTGATAATTAGCAAATTTTCAACTCTACCTCTCTGATATACATGTATGGTTATTTCACAGGAGCATGAATTCTCGTTCATCCTTACTACAAATCTTTGTTAAGGATTATTTTGTATGTGCAATCTATTTTTTCTAGAATTGATTTCTGGTGTCTACTGCCCACCATCTGTTGTCATGATAATTCAACTTATTTTGTCTTGTTAAAATTACATATCTTCGAATAATACATAGCTGTTATATATTTTAAAGCCACATTAATACTAAAAAGCAACAAACATTTGGTAAAATATTTTTTTTCATAAAATTAACCCATAGAAAAAGTGTTCCTTATAGCAATAGCCAAAATTTCAATGATAGATGTGGTATGGTAACATAGATTTAACGAGATACAAAATGGTCCTTTTTAGTTTTTGTGTCACAATATATTCCATGAGAATTTCCCGTGACAATATCTGAACATTTACAAGCAAATGCGAGATTCGTTTCATGCAGCGTCGGAAGCATGATGTAGTTCTAATGAGCTGCCCGAAGCCAATCTTGCATTCACTTGTAAATGTTCGGATATTGTCGCTGGCAATTCACATGGAATATATTGTCGTTGATATTGAGTATTTATGTGGCTTTTATACTCAGAAATGTACAATGCAAATGATGTTACGTAATGATCATTGAACATGCATTTTGAATAAATGCACATGCAATGCCAGAGTATTTTATAAATGTTATTAACTATTTTCTTTATTTAATGTTTCATACAATTTTTATTTTGAAGCTTCATATACATGTATAGTAGATCGCTGTTATTTTGATTACTGGTTATACGATTTTCTCATAACTTCTAAGTTTTCTTTTCTAAGTTTTCTTTTGGTCCCAATTTTTTCCTTCTTAATATATTGTTAAATTTGTTAAATTCTTATTCCTTCTTTTATTATCACTATTTTGAAACCAATCATCGGGCCTTATCTTGGGTTTTATTCTTATTTATCAATTTATATTTGGAAGCACTATTATGCAAGTTCACAGTTTATTTTTTAACCTCTAGTTCCTAACACTTGTTATTTTGCACCTATTGATTTCACAAGTAAGTTTATTCATGTAAGCATGGCACAGAATTGTGCTTACCAGTTTGCGCACACACAAAATGCTGACAAAATATTTATAGGTGTATGAGAACAAACCAAACGAATATCATTTAAAATAATGAAATAAAATTAAAATAACATAGTATAAATTCAAACTTATTTGTATTTTTTGGACATTTTAAATATTCATTCACATTGTTTAGTTGATGCCTTGGCATATTCAGCAGTCAAACACGAGTCGCATTCTGAGAAAACTGGGCATAATGCATTTGCGTAACGTGTGGTCCCAGATTAGCCTTTGCAGTCCACACAGGCTAATCAGGGACGACACTTTCCGCCTAAATTGGATTTTTGATAAGAAGATACTTCATTTTAACGAAAAATGTCATAAAGCGGAAAGTGTCGTCCCTGATAAGCTAATCTGGGACGACACTTTACGCACATGCATTATGCCCAGTTTTCTCAGAACACGACTCATTTTGCTTTTCATTGCACAGAGAGCACATAAACAGCAACAGAGGATCTCGTTATCTGCGATGAAATTATTTATTTATTAAAAGTTCCTATCCAGTGGTAAATGCTCTTGTGCTCAATTTATTGTGTTGTTAAACTTATTGTACATTTATTGTTATGAGATAAAAATGCATGGCATTATATATTTTTGTTTTTTGTTTATTTCTTTTCCCTTTTATTTATACTCTAGTTTTGTTACATTATTGATGTCAGTATTATCTTTTGTATAAAATAGATCAATGAATATTGCTCATACTATATTTTGGTAATAAAGTTTCTTACATCAATGCCTTTCTTGCTATTATTTTCATGCCAAAAACTTACTGCAAACGTCACCCAGTGGAAAGTGTGTACTGTGAAAAACCAAGTTACACTTAAGCGTTAGGATATAGCTTTCCAGACTGTTATTGTATCATTCATCTGTAAATGTATGGCTCACCTGAGCACAACACGCCCATCTTCATGTTTGATAATCATCCATCTGTCAATGTTTAGCTCACCTGAGCAAACATGCCCATCTTGATGTTGGATTATCATTCATCTGTAAATGTATGGCTCACCTGAGCAAACATGCCCATCTTGATGTTTGATTATCATTCATCTGTAAATGTATGGCTCACCTGAGCACAACATGCATCTTGATGTTTGATTATCATTCATCTGTCAATGTATGGCTCACCTGAGCACAACATGCATCTTGATGTTTGATTATCATTCATCTGTCAATGTATTGTTCACCTGAGCACAACATGCATCTTGATGTTTGATTATCATTCATCTGTCAATGTATGGCTCACCTGAGCACAACATGCTCATCTTGATGTTTGATTATCATTCATCTGTCAATGTATGGCTCACCTGAGCACAACATGCCCATCTTGATGTTTGATTATCATTCATCTGTCAATGTATGGCTCACCTGAGCACAACATGCATCTTGATGTTTGATTATCATTCATCTGTCAATGTATGGCTCACCTGAGCACATGCCCATCTTAATGTTTGATTATCATTCATCTGTCAATGTATGGCTCACCTGAGCACAATATGCCCATATTGATGTTTAATCATCATTCATCTGTCAATGTATGGCTCACCTGAGCACAACATGCTCATCTTGATGTTTGATTATAACACATCTGTCAATGTATGGATCACCTGAGCCTAACATGCCCATCATGATGGTTGATTATCAACCATCTGCCAATGTATGGATCACCTGAGCACAACATGCTCATCTTTATGTTTGATTATCACTCATCTGTCAAGGCATGGCTCACCTGAGCACAACACGCATCTTGATGTTTGATTATCACTCATCTGTCAATGTTTAGCTCACCTGAGCACAACATGCCCATCTTGATGTTTGATTATCACTCATCTGTCAATGTATGACTCACCTGAACACAACATGCCCATCTTGATGTTTGATTATCACTCATCTGTCAATGTATGGCTCACCTGAGCACATGCCCATCTTAATGTTTGATTATCATTCATATGTCAATGTATGGCTCACCTGAGTTCAACATGCCCATCTTGATTATCACTCATCTGTCATACATTTTTGGAAGTTTTTTTTTTATTCTCCTCTATTCCATTTACCCTTTGAAAAGGTTTCTGAACTGTGTTCAAATGTTAACATTCATATGATGTATTATCATACAGCAGCATCAGCTACTCAGATTGGACTAAGGTCAAACTAAAAAGGTTAAACAACCAAAACTTGATCTGTTTCCTATCCGATCTTTATCTTGTATGCCTTTCAAACGAATTTAATAATACATGCCTCAAATGTTCAGCTAATTTTAACCATGTGCATACCGACTGACACAAGCAAATCACACAAATGCAGGAAGGTCAAATAAAGATATTGTGGGCAACCCAATAAAATAAGTAACCTTCAATTTCCTGATGTTAAATAGTGCTCAGTCGTAGTCAGTATTGATAAATAATTAAGATGGTATTTGACACAATTAACAAATGTACGAAAAAAATACCAAATTCTTACTGAAACTGAAAAATGCCCTTTTACTCAACTAAAAAGTTTGGTGAACCAAATTAAAATTATGGACTTATTTATTTAAATCTCTGCATAAAACATGAAATCCTATAGTATTTTTTCAAAGTTTTGCTATAAATGCAACTATGAATAACACAAATAAAGTAATCAAAGCTGAAATTTCAAGTAGAAATTCAAGATAATAAAAAAAATCTTACAATTTAATCAGGAACATTAGGTGTGTTGTTTAGAGTATTTGACAACAACAAAACAACATCAGTTTTCTACCTTCTAATAACATTATTCAGCACAAGTTTCATTGACAATAGCATATGTACAAGATGTATACAACGAATATGAAAGCTTTACAAATTTGTACAAAAGAATGAAGTGAATAATAAAATTAAACAATACAAGAAATTTACCATAAAAAATGTGGAAAGGACTGAAGAGAACAACTTCTCAATTTAACAAGATATATAGAAAGGAAGAAAATAGAAAATATTGCGTTTTTTTTAACTTTTATATATCAGCCTCTGGAAAAAACAGGCTAAGTGCATGTTCACACAGTATTGTCCCTGAAAAGCCTATGAAGTGCACACTGGCTAATCAGGGACAACACTTTGAGCTTAGACTTGATTTTCGTTTAGCAGAGACTTCCTTTATATGAAATTGTTTTTAAAAGCTGATATGTTGTCCGCTGTAATCCTGTGCAGAGCCTAAGCAAAGGCTAATATGGCGCGAAACTTTTTGCACATGCAATAAGCCCGGTTTGCTTGAGTGCGGCTTATATATAGGTAATACTGTTCCAGCCCTCTGAATTAATGAATATTATCATTATTAATGATAATAAACTTGTACTGGAAAATTATGACTGACATAAAATTCATGCATATTTTTTGTACAGAAACATTAAACTTGAGGGAAAATAATATTATGTTAACAATAACATAATATTTAAATGATGAAAAACTGATCTAAATTTAACATGATCAATAGCTGCCAGTTTTCAAAGAAACAAAACCAATCATCAAGCATGCTTAAATTCATTTCAAGGTATATAAAACGTTTAGCACTTTGTATTGTGTAGAAAACTGAGAAACAAGGGTGTGATTGAGTAGCATGAGGGGAGACAAACTCTATCCACTGAGTTTTGCCAGCTTGCTGTGCATTACAAGGTCACCATAAACCTCTTTTCACAAATAGTGCTGCAGGTATAATCCTTTGAAAGTTTTTAAATAGGTTTAAAATAGGACTTTTCGGTTTGTTTATGACCTATGGCGCAGAATCAATTGTACTCTTCCTCTTCATCCACATTTTTCTACACATTGACAAGAATCTCAGAAATGGTCCCTGCATCAATCATACATGTATCATTAGAAATCTGCAGCAAAAATCACACCCCATGTGTAACAATTATACTATTTTTTAAAAAGAGTCTGGCTCTTATACAGCACTGTAAAGACTGAAGACGTGTATAATCTATGAACATTATTTTGTTTACAATTAAAAGTAAATTAAAAAAAAAATGCATGCACAAAGTCTTTTAACCTTTCATCAGTTCCTCTGATTAAATACCACCAATACACTACAAGGTGAACCCAAATACCTCCCCTGATCATCATGTAATGTTTCTCCAGGTACAGAAAAGTACTAATGCCGCCATATTTATGATAACATGTATATGGAACCTGTAAAGACATAATCAAAATCAGTGCAAACCACACTCGCGCCTACCAGTCACGAAGATTCCAAGAAATTTCTTCATGAACTGCATCTTTTCGTATGCATATGCACATCTCTCCATTTCTCTTTATCACAATACCTTTCCTGTGCACTCTGGATACTGTAAGTCTATTTGTATCACCAACTCTTTCCTTTGATCATGCATCTTTTCTGATGACCAACACTAATCCTGTGCATGTGCACTACTGTCCATGTAATTGTCGCCACGCACACTGTTTCTTATAGACTCTAATGCAGTACTGCCCAGAGATATTTGCGTAACCAACTCTTGATCAGAAAACATGTGCGCTATTGACCATGTATTTTCTCCATGTGTTTTTTCAAATTCCGCGCATTTGCTAATTTCTTACTACACATCGTGCACTCCACTTTCGGTTCTTTCTCTTTCACAGAGTTAATCTTCTCCGCCACAAGAATGTCCGTGTCCAATTTCTCAGCCGTAAACACGTGCTCCGCGGTAAACTGATTGTCCGGCTGTTCCGGATGATCTGAGTACTCCTGTTCCATGCCTTCTTCTGTGTAAGCCATCTCAGGGTAATCACCCTTCTCTTCCCCTTCCTCCATATCCCCCTCCCCCTCATAATCCCCTTGCCCTGAATACTTGCCTTGTCCCGGGTCGTAATGCCCTGCTTCATGATTGTCAAACTCCCCCTTCCCCGCCCCATTTTCCTCCTCTTCCTCCTCCTCCTCATCATATTCACCCTCACCCTCCCCCTCCTCTTCCTCCTCAATTTCTTGTTCATGCATCTCATTGTGCTGTTTCATATCAGAGTTCCGCACAATTTTATTACATATCAAACACTTTGCCATCGACAATCCCATCCTGAGAAACATATCTTTATGAGGTGACGAGTCCACATAACCGTGAGCAAAATGCCCCTGACCCCCCTCCCCCTCAGCAAAAGTCCCCTCCTCTCCCTCACCAAACTCCTCATACTCATACTCCCCCTCTTCGTAGTCCTGGTCCTGTTCTATATGAAAACCCTCCATTCGAGGATCGTTCATGTTGAAGTGAGGACCCCTCATGTTACCCCCTATGTTCATTGCAGTCAAGCCACGTCTCTTTTGTTCCTCTCGGATCTTCCTCAATGCTTCCCTGTCTTCTTCATCCAGACCCTCCTCATTGAATTCCTCATCCTCATCATATTCCTCCTCATCCTCTTCATCCTCATCTTCAAAGGCATTATACTCTTCTGGTAAACTCACCTCTCCTCCAGCTGGAATAAAAACAAGAGGGCCAAGATGGCCCTTGTTCGCTCACCTGAGAGGAGTTGGTTCATTCAATCTTTACCAAATGTAAAACTTGACCTAGATATTGTCCAGACAAACATCCTGGTCAAGTTTCATCATTATTTCATCTGCGAGTCATGATCAATGTACCTATGAAGTTTCATGATCCTAGGCATAAGCGTTCTTGAGTTATCCAGAAACCATTTTTACTACACTTCAACACCGTTATTTCGAAGTCGTCGGGACCGTTAAAAAAAACTTTGGATTAACGATAATTCGAAATAAACATTTGACAGAAGACTTCTTTGATTCCTTAAAAATAAAACTTTGTGGAATACGCATGGTTCGGTTACACGCTTACTTAAAAACGTAAACTAGTCAGATAGCAATATATTTCTACTCGTAACAAACGGGGGAATAAAACGATTCTTTTTCTCGTTTTTTTTTTCTCTAATTACAGAACAAATATAAAATAAAACGAATAGCACAAATTATCAGACATACATTCATATGCATACATTTTCGGAAATGAATTAACCTTTTTTTAATAATACATGATGTCTCTCTGAACAACGGCGTTCCGGCAGACGAAAAAGGTGTAATTATCGGCTTTTGACGCGCCATGACAAAGCTGTGAAATTACGCTCAGTATTTTGCAGTTTTGACTTCGGATTAAAGATTGATAATTAGGTGCGAATTATAGTGTTGGGACCGACAGAATCACTTCGAATTAACGATTTCTTCGGTTTAACGAAGTTTGGATTAACAATGAAATTTTATATTAAACAAACAAGAATCAAAATCAGGACCAGAAAAATACTTTGAAATAACGGCGACTTCGGATTATCGTTGTTCGAAATAACGGTGTTGAAGTGTATTTCAGGTCACTGTGACCTTTACCTTTGAGCTAGTGACCTGAAAATCAATAGGGGTCATCTGCGAGTCATGATCATTGTACCTTTGAAGTTTCATGATCCTAGGCATAAGCGTTCTTGAGTAATCATCTGGAAACCATTTTACTATTTCAGGTCACCGTGACCTTGACCTTTGACCTAGTGACCTGAAAATCAATAGGGGTCATTTACGAGTTATGATCAATGTACCTATGAAGTTTCATGATCCTAGGCATAAGCTTTCTTGAGTTATCATCGGGAAACCATTTTACTGCTTTGGGTCACCGTGACCTTGACCTTTGACCTAGTGACCTGAAAATCAAAAGGAGTCATCTGCAAGTCATGATCAATGTATCTATGAAGTTTCATGATCCTAGGCATAAGCGTTCTTGAGTTATCATCCAAAAACCATTTTACTATTTCGGGTATCGTGACCTTGACCTTTGACCCAGTGACCTGAAAATCAATAGGGCTCATCTGCGAGTCATGATCAATGTACCTATGAAGTTTCATGATCCTTGGCATAAGCACTCTTGAGTTATCATCCGGAAACCATCTGGTGGACGTACAGACCGACATGAGCAAAACAATATACCCCCTCTTCTTCGAAAGGGGGGGGGGCATAATGAGAAAACTGCCGCCCTCCCAGCAGCCATGTTATTCAACTGACCGGAACCATTTTTGAACTTAACTCTCATATCAAGGAAACAAATGTTCTGAGCAAATTTCATGAAAATTGGGCCAAAAATGAGACTTCTACTGTGTTCACATGTTTTCACTATATACTGTACATATAGAGAAAAATGCCCCGCCCACTGGCGGCCATGTTTTTTCACCGATCCCGATCATTTTCAAACTCGTCTGAGATATCAATAAAACCAATCTTTTGACCAACTTTCATGATGATTGGGCAAAAATTGTGACTTCTAGAGTGTTTACAAGGTTTCTCTATAGCCAAATAAGGAAAACTGCCACAATATACATATAGAGAAAAATGCCCCGCCCACTGGCAGCCATGTTTTTTCACCGATCTCGACCATTTTCGAACTCGTCCGAGACATCAATTGAACCAATGTTTTGACCAACTTTCATGATGATTGGGCAAAAATTGTGACTTCTAGAGTGTTTACAAGGTTTCTCTATAGCCAAATAAGGAAAACTGCCCCGCCCACTGGCGGCCATGTTTTTCAACGGATCGGAACCACTTTTGATCTCAACCAAGATATCATTAAGGCAAACATTTTGACAAAGTTACATGAAGATTGGGCATGAAATGTGACTTCTACAGTGTTTACAAGGTGTTTGTTTTTTTGACCTAGTGACCTAGTTTTTGACCCGGCAAAACCCAGTTTCGAACTCGGCCAAGATTTCATGTGGACAAAGCTTCTGACCATGTTTCATGAAGATGGGACAAGAAATGTGGCCTCTAGAGTGTTTATGAGCAAATGTTAACGGACAAACGGACAGACGGACATACGACTGACAAAGACCGGTCACAAAAGCTCACCTGAGCAATCAGGTGAGCTAAAAAGTACCTTGATATAATATAACGACAGAAATCAAACAAATACCTCTATATAATGACAGCGATTTTTTTTTGCCCCATTGGGAAAAGTACCTGTACCAGCCAAATTGCGAATATTGTGCGCGAAAAACACTGATATTGGGAAAATTCGCGCCTTTAAGTCTTCATATAGGGAAATTGATGAATATGATTTTTTGCTCCCCCCTACTTTAAAATTGATAACAATATGTTGTCAAGTTGTCAACATTATATTTACTTTGGTTCAAGCCATAGAGCTGCATAGGGAAACTATAAATGTTGCATTTTATTTATTAAAAAAAAATCTTTTTAGAAACCTTCAATTGGGATTTTTTTTTGACATTGGTAAATTTGTAGTTTTTTCCTTCTTGGGAAAGTGGCGTTTTCATGTACTTTATAAAGAAGGAAAAACATGCTGACTGATGACATAAGTTAATTAATTTTGAAGGCCAGTGCTCTCAGGTCAAAGTCGGAAAAGGATAACCTACCGTATTCAAACAGAAATTATTGTACCTTCAATGATTTCTGTAAAAATTGTATTGAGCACATCAAAAAGAATGGTTACATTCTTACATAAAACTCATTAGAAAATGTCTGATCATTATTAACATATGGTGTCTATACTCAGTAATTTGTGGAACTTTTATTATTAATACCTGTCATCATAGAAGCTTCCTTGTTGAGGCTCATATTAGCTGCGATCATTGACATCCTGCCAGAGCTGCCCGGCGACTGTTTGGAAGCACTGGCGCCATCTTTCGAGTTCTTTGGATACTCCACCACCCAAGATAGTTTAGATGACAGCTGACCAAGTTTTTCCTGTATTTGTCTGTCAGCTTCTGACATATTTTCAAGGGACTTGGCTTTTGCCAATTTTACTAGCGTCTCAGTGTCTATGTTTTCTATATCGTCCAAGGGTATCCTATTAATATAAAAAAATATTTGCAGCTAAACCATAACTCAATCATTCTCGAACTCAACAAATGACTTTAAGTTTTACATATTGTATCTAGAAAATTATTTTTTGCATAAATTGTTTGGTTATAAGTAATCTTATAGTTCCCATATACTTTGTATTCTATAGAGTGGGATGTCTCTGAATTAAATAAAGTAAATAAATTTCTTTCATAATCAACAATTCCGGGCTTTTTTTCTTGATTGAGGGAAAGGGCATGGCCTTCCATTTTGGGGTAAAAAAAAGATTAAAAAAAAAGAGAAGTTGGAAATTATTCCGCAAAGTAAGCTTGATTATTGGGAAACATTTCATCATTTTAAGGAAATTCTCTTTGAGTAAAGGGCCTTTCTCTTGAGGGAAGGGGCCAAGATAAGGCCCTTGCTAAAGAAGGAAATAAAGCCCTGCAATTCATTACAAAGAATGAATAAGACTGTGTATTTAGCTGACATTTCCTGTAGAACGCTAATTAGTAAAGCTGCATTAATAAGGTTAATTTCTTCTATGTACATGTGTAGATACGTAAGAATTATCTCTCATCGTAAACATCCTTTATGCCTAATGTAGGTATTATGTTTTTATGGGTGTTATATTTTTACCAGCCAACTCCCTGCAGATTGCAGACAACAAATTATGATGTGGGCTCAACAGCTGATTTAAAGAGTGGACAAATTAACACATATAAACTAAAATTTATGTGTTTTGTCAGAACTATGCACTAGTTAATTTGCATGTGATAGATAGCAGCCACCTTCAATATTTACTTCTCCACAAGATATGCTACACACACATTCATAACAACAACTAACCGAGGCAAATTACTTTTTTGAACAGATTCCGAAATCCACAAATGTATGCATAAAAAAATAATCATTTAAAACAAAAACAACACACAATTTCATGACGACAAATATGATTTTGCAGTATTTGTTTAAAACAAAATAGCTTTTAGAAAAATTAAAGTCATACATGTACTTTTTTTATTAGAACTTCTACTTTTTGAAATGCATTGAAACCTTTTGAAGGACACAACATACATGAAAAACATGTTTAACTACAAATCATTTCTAAATCAAACCTAATCAAACAAGGGCTGTTTGTAAAACACGCATGCCCCCTAAATGGGCTGTCTGTTGTAGTGGCTTCAGGTCACTGTGACCTTGAACTTAGACCTAGAGTCCTGAAAATCAATAGAGGTCATCTGTCGGTCATGACCAATGTCCCTATGAACTTTCCTGATCCCAGGCTTAAGCGTTCTTGAGTTATCATTCGGAAACCATTTTACTGCTTCGAGTCACTGTGAACTTGAATTTTGACCTAGTGAAAATCAAAAGGGGTCATCTGCCAGTCATAATCAATGTACCTATGAAGTTTCAAGATCCTAGGCGTAAGCATTCTTGAATTATCATTCGAAACCATTTTACTATTTCTAGTCACTGTGACCTTAACATTTGACCTAGTGACCTGAAAATCAATAGGGGTCATCTGCCAGCCATGATCAATGTCCCTATGAAGTTTCATGATCCTAGGCGTAAGCATTCTTGAGTTATCATCTGGAAACCATTATACTGTTTCGAGTCATGGTAACCTTTACCTTTGACCTAGTGACCTGAAAATCAATAGGGGTCATCTGCCAGTCATGATCAATGTACCTATGAAGTTTCATGATCCTAGGCGTAAGCGTTCTTGAGTTATCATCCGGAAAACATTTTACTGTTTCGAGTCACTGTGACCTTGACCTTTGACCTAGTGACCTGAAAATCAATAGGGGTCATCTGCCAGTCATGATCAATGTACCTATATAGTTTTATGATCCTAGGCGTAAGCCTTCTTGAGTAATCATCCGGAAACCATTTTACTGTTTTGAGTCACTGTGACCTTGACCTATGACCTAGTGACCTGAAAATCAATAGAGGTCATCTGCCAGTCATGATCAATGTACCTATATAGTTTCATGATCCTAGGCTTAAGCCTTCTTGAGTAATCATCCGGAAACCATTTTACTGCTTCGAGTCACTGTGACCTTGCCCTTTGACCTAGTGACCTGAAAATCACTAGGGGTCATCTGCCAGTCATGATCAATGTACCTATGAAGTTTCATGATCCTAGGCCTAAGCGTTCTTGAGTTATCATCCGGAAACCATTTGGTGGACGCACCGACCGACCGACATGTGCAAAACAAAATACCCCCTCTTCTTCGAAGGGGGCATAAATATGTCTTAAACTAGGCCTAATTCTTCTTGATTTATCATCAGAAAACCATTTTACTGTTTCGAGTCACTGTGACCTTGACCTTTGACCTAGTGATCTGAGAATCAATAGGGTCATCTGCCAGTCATGATCAATGTACCTATGAAGTTTCATGATCCTTTGCGTAAGCATTCTTGAGTTATCATCCGGAAACCATTTTACTGTTTCGAGTCACTGTGTCCTTGACCTTTGACCTAGTGACCTGAAAATCAATAGGGGTCATCTGCCAGTCATGATCAATGTACCTATGAAGTTACATGATCCTAGGCGTGAGCATTCTTGAGTTATCATCCGGAAACCATTTTACTGTTTCGAGTCACTGTGACCTTGACCTTTGACCTAGTGACCTGAAAATCAATAGGGGTCATCTGCCAGTCATGATCAATGTACCTATTAGGGCTGTAACGAATACACTAGGTGAAGAATACGATACGTATCACGAATACAGGGTGGCGAATACAAATATTTATTCGCGAATATGAATTTAAATTAACAAAAGTAATACAGACAACTTGACATGACATTATATAGTACATGTATGAAACTATGAGTATCTGTCAATTTGATTAATTGATTATCATTGCATACCGAAAATATGAAATATAACACTGTGAAATAACAAAACACTGACTAGCACTGCTTAAACTTTAAACACAGTTTTGAAACTTTTGAGAAAACATGACTAGTGCCAATTAAATCCTTGAGTAGAACAATTAAGAGTCAACTGTTGACACATAAGTGACAGTTCCCTTTCACATTTTTTTAGTTGAAAAGTTGCACAATGATTGTCGTAAAGATAAACAAAAAAGAAATTCCATCTGCTAATCCTTTGCGTGTATGTTTGAGCATCAAATCACCTGTATTTACCTAGATAAACATTAAACAGTGATTTTTTTCACCCAATTGGGAACGGGTCTGGTACCCATGCCATTGGAAATTTTTCGCGTCGTGATCGTGAAATCACCAAATTGGGAAAAAACGAGTTGCGAAATCTTCCCAATTGAAATATGGTATTTTATTTACTTTATTTAACTTTTGTCAGCTTTAAATGACACAGGGAAGCATCATAAACTTTTAGCCACAGTCACGCACAAACAACAACATGCTATCGGAACACAGATTGCGTTGTTATTAGTTGCATTATTTTACCCTTTCAAATTGCTGAATACAAAATGTGCATTGATGATTATGAATCCTGCTAATTCAATTATCTTTATTGTAAATAAAATCAACAATCAAGTATGAAGAAAACAACACAATAAACAACCCTCTTACGGCATTCATTGTGCATGAAAGTGCTTAATATAAATTGTATTTACATACACTACCCATCCAACCTACAATAAAAATATATTTTTTTTTGGAGGGGGGGGGGGTATTTTTGGTATTATACATTAAATGTTAATTTTGTCTTCTAAATAAAACATTATTATTACCCTATTATCATATTCCAGTAGAAACAACAAAACACATCTTAAAAAAAAAAACTTTGGCAATCACCACAGTGTTCCCAAATGACATCAATTAAACCGATCACTCAAAATAGTCTGCAAGCAGGCAATGCTGTCGGTAGACATCAAAGGTCTTTGATGTTGGGGCCGATTTCTAGTAGTTAAAACTGTAAACTTGTAACACTCTCAGCAGGTGGCAAATTGCCAAAAGGCATTGATTAATACTACATTACCGGCAACATGCAGTACTGTCAGATAAAGCATTAATACATTTGCTCCATAGAGGATGCAATGTGTGAAAACTATCGGAGATTTGACATGATTGGATTACTCATATGTATTTTAATCCAGTGTGAGGAAATACATTGTGTTTGCTGGAATTTAAATGGGAGGTTGCTTGACAGGTATTGTTTGTGGATTTACTTTAAAATGAGGGCGAAATGAATTTCGCTTTTCTCATTTAAAAAGGCCATATAAGCCGATGGCGTTTTCGGGGATTGTTAACTCTATTTTGATTGGGATTTTTTGTTTTTTTTCGGAAATTGGGACGGGCCTGGTTCATTTTGGGAAAAGCTCCGTAAGTCATTGGGAACGGGTCCGTTTACCAGACGCGTCCAAAGTAGGAAAAAAAACACTGCAATCAACAACCATCGAAAGATTTTTAAATTCAATGTCGTAAATATTCAAACGCCATTTTTGTTGATAATCTCACTGCGTAACATAGAGGTGGGGTAGACATGATGAAAAACGCCAGAATAAGGGGAAAAACATTTAAATATAGGGGTTTATTGTATGAACCTTCATTAGTAAGGTAAGATAAGATGATTAAACATAAACTTTCAAACTCAAAACTACGTTGTTTGTATTCGTCAAATATTCAGTTCGGGAGGTGGCGAAAAACGAATACAATTCGTCCAAAGCCATATTCGAGTAATTGGAATGTATCGTTACAGCCCTAGTACCTATGAAGTTTCATGATCCTAGGCGTGAGCATTCTTGAGTTATCATCTGGAAACCATTTTACTATTTCGAGTCACTGTGACCTTGACTTTTGACCTAGTGACCTGAAAATCGATAGGGGTCATATGCCAGTCATGATCAATGTACCTATGAAGTTTCATGATCCTAGGCCTAAGCATTCTTGAGTTATCATCCGGAAACCATTTTACTATTTCGAGTCACTGTGACCTTGACCTTTGACCTAGTGACCTGAAAATCAATAGGCGTCATCTGCCAGTCATGAGCAATGTACCTTTGAAGTTTAATGATCCTAGGCCTAAGGGTTCTTGATTTATCATCAGGAAACCATCTGTTGGACAGACCGACCGACTGACCGACATGTGCAAAACAATATACCCCTTCTTTTTCTAAGGGGCATAAATATAAACATAAATATGAAAAACAAGAGATGTATTCGTCAGAATTACAATGCCCCCTATTGCGCCGCTTTGAAATTTTCTATTTTTTTATATTATTTTTTTACCTTTGACCTTGAAGGATGACCTTGACCCTGAACTTCCACCACTGAAAATGTGCAGCTTCATGAGAACGCCGCTTTGAAAAAAAAATATATAATTTTTTTTTTACCTTTGACCTTGAAGGATGACCTTGACCTTAAAGGATGACCTTGACCTTGAACTTCCACCACTCAAAATGTGCAGCTTCATGAGAACGCTGCTTTGATTAAAAAAAAATAAAAATTGACCTGACCTTGAAGGATGACCTTGACCTTGAACTTCCACCACTCAAAATGTGCAGCTTCATGAGATACACATGCATGCCAAATATCAAGTTGCTATCTTCAATATTGAAAAAGTTATGGCCAATGTTAAAGTTTTCAGACAGACAGGCGCCATATATTTGACATTTGACCTTGAAGGATGACCTTGACCTTCCCCTTTCACCACTCAAAATGTTCAGCTCCATGAGATACACATGCATGCCAAATACATTTGTATCAAGTTGCTATCTTCAATAATGAAAAAGTTATGGCCTATGTTAAAGGTTTTTTCGAACGGGTGGACAGACTGACTGACATACTGACTGACGGACAGTTCAACTGCTATATGCCACCCTACCGGGGGCATGAAAAATCAGGGGAATTATTTAAGACTTTGTAACAGAATCCCTCATTCCGTATAACATGTACCCATATGTGCCTCAGGTATGTCCAACTTACTTGGAAACAATTTTGTTGGTGCCAGCAAGCTCATTTTTAGTAGGTGTTTTCATTGCACTGCTATCATCATGCGACATTTTAGCCTGGACATGCCCAGAACTAGAACAAGCGTCTGAAATTTTCCTTGGAAAAGTCTTTACATTTTGCACACTGTTAGAAGTATCTTTCACAGCCTCCTTTTTTACTGACTGGCCAATATTTTGAACAGGCTGTGGTGATCTGGGCCCTGCCTGTTTGAGATCCAACGTGGCACCAGATTTTGAAACAGTTATTGCTACGTTTCCAAAGTTACGCTGTGGCTGTTGCCCTGCTACTCCGGTCCCCGGCTGCTGGACATGGGAACCGGAAACTGTGTCGTCATCCTCAACGCTGTCTGGGATTTCTGGCTTGTACTGCTGGAGGAACTTTTTAAACTCCGCGTCAGACAGACGCTCTTCTGTGAACCCCCCAGAGGTCATGACCTTGGTTGTCTTCAGTTTAGTATCTGCCTGAGATGCAGGGGTCAACTTTGGGTTCGCAGCTGCTGTTGACACCTGCTGCTTTTGAGGCGTAGTGGCGGCAGATACTGTTGCAGTTTGGGGCTGGGGTTTGATAGCTACACTGGCTTGGCTGCTCTGGTTTAAAATCTTTGTCTGAGAGTTCATTTGCACTTGCACATTAACATTGTCTAATTTTCGTTTCTTCGCGTCTGCCTCAGACTGAGAACAGACTAGGTCTAGAGGACGTTTTCCAGACTGGCAACTCAACTGCATGTTCATGTTTCCCGCTGGTATCTGCATATTTACAGAGCCTGCATTCTTTTGTGTTCCCATAGTGACTGGTGGGTGAATTTGAACAGCATTCTGTTGTGGCGTTGGTCGACAAGGAATATTGTGTTTTGTTCCTGAAAAGACAAAACACTTGGTTTACAAATGAGGAAAAGTTTGTAATAACAATACTGGCTGAAGTAAGATTTCAAATCTTGAAAAAATGCGCTCAGTGCAACCATTTATCAAGGCATTTAAATGTGCATAATATTAACTTCTAAAATAAACATAATTTTGTTCTAAAATACATGTAACTATTATAATTACAGCAGCCATAACAAATCAAATTTAAGTAATGATTCATAATCTATAAACAATCTTGAAAAATGTGCACACATTTTATGTGTATCATATTGTTGCCCTTGACATAATAATGAAACAAACCTAGGAAACCTGTCATGAGGTAGTTCAGAAACTTGTCCTTGATGGCCCCAATGTCAGAAGTATCCACGAAGCTCTTGGCTCTGGATGAGGCCAGGTGGTCAGTACATTGATCGTCCGCACTGGCAAACAGTAGCACTGTCTCCTCGCCTGTCTGCGATAGACGATCCAGCTGAAATAGGGTCACAGTTCGACATGTTTGAGAATTAATAACCAGCCACTTACTTAAAACATTTAATGAGTATTGCCCAATGGAAACAGGGCTTAATGCCTGTGCATAAAGAGTTGCGCTAGATTAGCCTGTGCAGTCCCCACATGCTAATCAGGAACAACACTTTTAACATCATTAGGTTAAGAAAAGTCTCTTCTTGGTGAAAATGCACTTTAGAAAGAGGAAAGAGTTGTCCCTTATTAGCCTGTGCAGACTCACATGCTAATCTTTTTTATCTTGGACCGCAATGTTCAACCATGCATTAATAGCCTCTCACCGCTTTGCCAGCAATATTTAAGAGAAAAACTACTTAGAAATAAGTTTATCACTGAGGAAGAAAAGTGTCTTGCTCATTTACACTTTATGGTGATAACATATTTGTAGTTTCAATTTTATTGCTTGAGAAATGGTGAATAAGTTGGCTCCATATACATGTTTGCAGACTAACTGTCCTGCCACCAAACCGGCAGCAATAAATTATCCCTCATCTTTGTTTTTGGGATACTATGAATATGATTATGCCAAAATAAAGTTTCAGACATTTTTCTGCATGAGATTAATTGGATTTAAAATGGATGTGAAGAAATTATTTACCTTTGCTGGAATTAAAATGTGCTGTAGGCGGCTTTAAAGGTATTCAGGGTGCAGGATCACGTGACTGTTTTGGGTAATCACATCAGTGCTGCTTTTTTTCCAAATAACTTTTACAAACAATTTTTCTTAACAATTTCAACTAGAGCATAAAAGACAGATTTTTAAGCTGCTTATGGCAATGTGAAATACACCAGCATTACTTCATTTAATAAGCATGTGTTTTTGTTCTACAACTCCATGTATACTGCACGATTATGCTTGAAGCAACGTGAACCTGTGTGTAAATCCCTGAAAACCCCGTTTATTCTGCTCCCTGGTATTGCTTGTTAATGGACTGACATGAAAATAAGGGTAAAACAAGTTTCTCCTCGTTCTTTCAATATCAAATTTATTTCATTGGTGGGTCACTCACCAATGACTGTATCTCGACCTTGAGTACGACCTTGAGAGCCATGTTGAACTGATCCGCACTGAACTCATCTCCCATGTCGTGCAGTGACATCCTAGAGACCTGTAGACAGACAAGTGTGTGTATTTACAAGTTTATGAGGTCCATCTGCGCCTAAGGCTGCATTACGTTGGACCTGGAGTGTGTCCCAGCTCTTGTACCTAATTAACATACTAGACACATGAAAATTGGGACAAATTTTGCATAAAAGCATCTAATTTCCATCTATTTCTAGTTGTTTTACTTTATTTTTGGTGTGGTCTGGTGTTGTTGGGTAAAGCTGGAGAACCAGCGGGAGACCCCACCAATTTTTTTCTTCTTAATAAAGTACCGGAAAAACGGCACTTTCCCATGAATGGACAAAAAAAATTCCTAATTGATGTCCAATAAAATGCCAATGGTAGGTTTCAATTTTTTTTTTTTTTTTATTAAATGCAACATTAAGTTTATTTCCCTATGCAGAAAATATAACATTAACAACTTGACAACACTTATTTATCAAAGTTAAAGTATTTTGGCAACAAATAAAATACACCAATTTTCCAATCTGAAGACTTCATGGCATGAATTTTTCCAATTTAATTTTTTTTGCGCTTTTTTCTTTTTTTCCCCATTGTGCTGCTACTGGTACTTTTCTTATTGGGCAAAAAATTGTCCTGCATGGTGTCAGTGACCATGAACTAAACTCAAATGCTTCTGGGACTCGAAATTGAACAGGAGTGAGAAGCGTGTGCAGTGCTTTCAACAGGCCTTCTAACTGTCCCTAGCTGGGGCACTTCAATTTTGAAATCAGTGTCTGCGGGCCTGAACTTTTCTGATCATTGTATTTTTCAGTTACTGCAATTAGCCATTCTAAAGAGCAGTGATATTGACTACGCCAAAAATTTTGAAAGCTGATTTACAATCCTATGTCAATTACATGTATTACTTTACCCAACCAACTAAAGGCGGAGCTTCGTTGTATTGGATAATCAATATTGACCATAAGAGCACACACTTTATGAGCGACAACACTCGTAGGCATGCAATACCAGCAGTTTAATCATACAGGCGACTCATGACGTACATGTAATTGCCACAGAAATCTTGGGCAGTTAATTAGAAGACTGATGATGGCAACCGGATGAAATTGTTGCTGAAATTACGCATTTCATGCATTATACTATCAAAACAAAAAGCTAATGTTAATGTTGAAATCTCAAATGAACATAATTCAATTTAGAATCCGAAACCCAATCCAGAATGTTAATGTCATCGCATTTTTTTAATCCAACGCGATGTAAACAATTCTAGTGCTAAATTATTTCCTGTTGATCCTTTGTCTCAATAAAAGGGGCGCAAAAGTTATGCAGGATGTACAATGTCGTGTCATTTGCATGGAAAGCGTGAGTGTATTGATTGTTGTATAAACATGCACATATTACGTCAGGTGATTTACACATGTTCAGTGGGAATATTTAATGTAGTCACTTATGCAGAAATGTATTTGATACTTTAGAAACATAGCAAGTTAGCAATGTTTGTGTTTATGAAATTCTTGAGCACTTTGAATGTCAATATTTACCAGAATTTGCTATCAAAATTGAATATACAGGATTATTAGGTAATTAATAGAAATTGGTAAAGTAGAAAGTATGCAGTAATAGAGCCGGGTTGAAACGGATGTATTGGGAAATCGTTTGAGTCAGGATTATACTATTGATATGAGAAAGTATTAAAACAAATAAACTTTTATCTTTATCAATTTCTTTATAGTGGTTGTTTCTAAGAGTAATAGCCCAGCAAAATTTGATCAAGGGCAAAGGAACACTGATACTGCAAAAACTTATCAACGTTTACCTGTCTACTTCTACTTCGTACTTCCTACAGTCGATTGCTGACTATTACAGGTGGGTCTATTATAGGCAGATATGGACACTGTCGAGTCTGTTTCCTGCGAAGAACTAGTACTTGGTGTCTATGGAGGAGATAATGAGAATGCTCCCCAAGTAGGGAGCGAACCCACGAACTCCCGATTGCTAGGCGGACACCTCATCCACTACACCACTGCATACATGCCAGAATTTTTTAGGTCCAAAGCGGGACATTCCATAAAAAATTGTCGGGACATTTGACCAAAAAGCAGGACACCTAAAACGATCTTTCATTCCACCATTACTGTAGTCAGTATAGTACTAACAAAAACTCTTGATACTTTTATTCAAGACATAAAACAACTGATATGAAGCAAGAAATCTAAAACAAAACAATAACAGTTTTATTAAATAAGACAATAGCAAACAACGAAGATAATATTCATCTTTTTAGAGTACAAAATCTGGAACATTACGACAACAATACTCATTATATTACTTTCAATGGCAAACATTAACGCAGGGGAGGCTATCCAGTACACTGAAAGTACGGGTTACAGTAAACCATACGGCCCTTAAGTCGCGGCTTAATTGGAGTAGGGTCAAACTGTCATGCATAGCACCTTGTTGTTTTTAGCTTAATTGGAGTAGGGTCAAACTGTCATGCATAGCAGCTCGTTGTTTTTATTACAATTACACCCAATTACACTAGACAGGATGGGTATCACTTATTGGACTGTTTGATGCGATTTTGGTATATTACATATTCAGATTATCCCGCTATTTTGGAACTAAACATTGAATGTAAAAGACTCATTAATTACGTAGAGTTAATTTTACAAAAAATTGTTTTGTAAACCGTTTCAAACAAAGACAAGAACAAACACATTTTCAACATTTATTTCATTATAATACAACTATCGATAGCAATAAGCGACCACTATCTTGAAGACCACCATGGTGTGAATGCCTGATAAAATCAATAATTAGCCGATAAATCTCTGATAAGGTGTCATAAACAACACTGGTTCACACGAGAAGTAGAATCGGATTGTTAATTGGGAGCAATATAGGGTGGTAAGTGTTAGCGAAACAGAGCTTGAATAGCGAATTTTATTGGGAACCTATAGACCTTACATCGTTTTTTACTAATGTCGGGACAAATCGTCTCATATCGGGACGCCGGGACAAAGGGCCCAAAAGCGGGACTGTCCCGCCGAGATCGGGACGTCTGGCATGTATGCCACTGTGATCTAAAGCACAACCTCATGCAACGAGGTACCATTAAAGCAAGGAATAATTGCTTTTCATTTTCTTTGTTATTCTTTTGTAAGCTCCCTCTGCCATATTGGAAAACTGTCGCAATGTTGCAGACTTAAAGTGTTGCTATCGGTTAGGTTGCAGTACACTAATCTTTTGCACATTGTCATATTTGAAGTCAATAACGATGTCGAACAGATATCAAATATTTACACTGTTCCAAATTTTAAAATGAAAATGTCAGCAAGAATAGTGTGTTGAAACATCGTCGTGTTTTTTTAGTTTGCATGCAAAGGATAATGTTTGTAGGCTGCCATTCGGGTAAATTTAATGTTACTTTTTGAAGTTTATTTATCGCTTCCTTAATGGGTAAAGAACAGGGGGTTTTCCAGCCATTTTGGGAAAAGGAGTCTGGTCAAATTGGGATTTTTTAATCGATAAAAGTGGCAAATTTGGGAAATTTGTATTGACGAAAAGGACCAAAATTGGGATTTTTTTATCAACAAATATTGACACCACAGGGGTTTTCCTGGCCATTTTGGATACAAATCTTTATAAATTATGGTTATATAAATAATTTTGTATGTTGTTTAAAAAATAAAATTGAGATATAGAGTCTAATAATCATAAGTCATGAGAAACTTCTTTAAATATTTTTTTTTGAAAATTCGGATTTTTTGTTAAAATTTCGGTTTGGAAACGGGTCCATTTGCTTTGGGAATGCCTCCGTTTTACGGAGGCATAGACAGTGCTGAAAACCCCCTGAGGAATGACATCTGTTTATGTGATGCGCACGGAATCTGTGCACAGAACTGGGATAGTGTTTATGATGGGTCGCCTATGGACTCCCAGAGCTGCCATAGAAAAAATTATCAAAGGCCCTTGGAGGCTGTGTATATGGACTATCAAGAACAATAAGTATCAAGGATTGCTCTTTTGAGCCTTCAAATACAAAATTTATGGTGAGCACCCGATCCTGTCATTGTTAGATAAATACACGATTTTCTAAATTATTGACTACGGTTCTTATCAGATCAACACATGATGTTAAATGAATTGCAATCCGAATAACAATTTTGAAGGAATAAGAAAGTTGCTAACATTCGCTTGGCAGCGCTATGACTATCTTGGGATAAAGTCACGCACATTCAATTTAAATCAAGTTAATATAACAGAATACAATCATTTACCCTTGCACTTGAAAGGAACAGTAGCGATAACTTGCAAATTTTGTTTACGAATCTTCAATTAATATAAGAATACGCCATTTTTCAATTCGTTGAAGGAATAAGATGTGTCAAGGGAAATAATAAAGGTTACATTAAACTAAACATTGTATTATTTCGACTATTTCGACACCTTGTTACTTAGGCATGCGGACTCTAACACGGGTCATTTTGCCAAGTTAAAATATTTTGGCATTTATTGAATTATTCATCTTCATCTTCAAATGCCTATTTATCATCTTTGTATGCGATGTATACAATTTACACACACACAAACATCTCTCATATTTACGATACACCACATACCACGTATACATGTTAGGGACCTTTATCACAGATTCTGGCATGTATTGAAGTGTATCATTAAATGCTTTATATTGATAAATGTAAACATAGGATCTAAAAAGCTCCGGTAAAACAAGAATAAAATTAAAGAAAGAAACAAGTAACCCTCAAATGGGCACAAACCACTGACCCCTGGAGTAAACGTCTAACGCTAAGACAACTCGGCCATCCATGCTCATGGAGAATGTGATGTATTTAATACTTTATATAAGCAATCCTCGAAGTGTAAAAAATATAACGACATCAACAGAACTCTCAAAATTATTCAATCGTTTCGCGCTGCAACGCTTTATAATTTCAGGTTTTTAAATCGTCAAAATATTCATATAATGGATATTTTAGAGCATGCATAGTAAATGTTCAGTATTACTGTTTCCTCACAAATATCATACATAGAGATATACAACAAAAATTTGCGAATCTGATTTTTTTCAATTTTGTCAATGTACTTAAACTTGAAAAGGCCCCTTTAACTCACCGTGGTTTCAAGGTTTGTAAATACTAAATCTAACTTAAATTATAATAATTACTATACTTTGTGTAAAATTTTAGCTTACAGAAATCACACAGAAGAAAGATGATCCTGACAGGCAATCGCTTTAATCCAGTCAACAAGACTCCTTCTTTTCTCCTTTTTCTAAATAATATGTGATGAGGTCGAAATGTCCTAAATGTATCAATTTGTTGGAGTGCGGTGCCAAGGGGTACCAAAAAGCACCGTTCAAAAAACACACACGCGGATCCGTGATTATGACAACGGCAACGGGTCTGGTCCCCAATTTACGAAGGAAAGAGACAGTTTTATCAAGAGAAGACAAATTAAGTAATAGCAGTGGACTTATCAAATCGTCTTCTAAATCAGTATAACCATCGTTTTCATTCCGAATAAAATATAGAAGTACTTAATTATTTAACTACACTTCTTCTAATAAGAATTAACACGTGAAGTCTATTTTCTAACTTGAAAATAGTCCATTAGGTTGCGCGCGACATAAAACGCAGAATTAAATGTAGCCCGATCCGAATTTTCTCGGATATTGTTTTTTATCCGCCTATTCGACAAGATTTTTTTACCCGTTTGAGCCTTAGCTTAGAATGTTGGCCGGCTAGTTGGCGATTTTATTGTGACGCCAAATGCGTAGAATTGATGATTAGCACAGCTCACTGTAGCACGACTAAGTAAAACTGTGAAATGAACGTCAGTGGGTTTATTCATGAACCTGCAAGCGAAGAAAGGCAAGCGATTTGTTTTAATATTAAGTGTGGTAATCCAGATGAGGCTTATACAAAAATTATTGCGATATACTCTTCCGCCTTTACGGTCTAATAGTCATGCCAGTAAATGCGGTATGATTTTTTCTGTTTAAATTTGGTCCGTTTTTTTCTATTTACTAGTATCAATTAGACATATTCTACGGGTCTCCGACAATTGTAAGGCATTTATTGGCGTTGCTCTGGAGAGCGGCGACTAGTATGTAATGCTTTTTTTTCGCTTATGGGAGGAGAAGTTATTTTACGGATCAATGTATATATTTTTGTTTTAAGAATATCTTGCATGGTGGTGATTTTTTGTGTAAATTAGTGTAAATAAGTACTGCATTTGTGCCTATTACATTTATTACAACATTTATTGCCAATAATGCAAAGCTAATTGTTTTAATTAATAACTGATCCACAAGTGATCACAGGGGAAAGATCACAGGGACTGGGCAAATACGCGAAACTTTCTGGTTTTGTAAAAAAAAAAAACATAATCAAAATATATTTATTTTGTGTTTTTTCTAAATTGCTTATTTAGTGGAGAATCAATGTAGTACGATATTTTACGACCTATCGCGCAAGCAAGTTTATTGGAAGGCGTAGTGGTACGAAAACGTACAATGTATTAGTTTATTAATAGACATATAATAACGATCGCTATACACAACTTTACCAAATAGCAGTACATAAATGATGTCAGCCGGAATAGCTCAGTTGGGAGAGCGTTAGACTGAAGTTGTTTACGCAACAATCATGTAAAGGCATCGGTTCAATCCCGGGTTCCGGCACGAACGGAACAGTTCGACGGCTGACAATTTTGTTCAGTCAGGTTAATAAATATAATAAAGCTTTATTTTATGTAGACATTTTAAAATCCATTTTACTACAATTGGACATTTTTTTTTTAATTAATGGATGCCGCGTGGTGACAACGTTAATTAAAATTTCTTACATCACTTAAATATCTTATAAAAAAATACACGTGTTTTTATATTAACAAATAAATGCAAACAACACATCTATTATCCATGTATGTTTATGGTTGTCTATAATAGGCCCTAAGTACTATCCCTACCACATATAGAGCGCGAAGCGCGACACGTATTATTGATTGTAACAATGAGTTGCGATAAAGGAAGCAGCCGCTTATCAAGGAGGAGCTGTGTCCCAGCAACCCATTTCCCTAGAGTCAAGCACTCCTCGGAGGGTTTTTTTAAGAACCACATATAGAGCGCGAAGCGAGACACGTATTACTATCCAGGTGGTATGGGCCCTTTAGCATTATCCGACCATTACGTCCATAGTTATCTTCCTTAGAAGTTGAGAAATTTTAAAATCGGTGTTCGAAGTCCAAAACTTTCATCCGATTGTTCCCAAACTTGCACAGGTTTTTTTATCAATGAGGACCCAAACCAAACTCTATATGAGCAATATCGGACCATAAGTCCAGAATTATGTCATAAAAGTGAAAAACTGCTTGGTTAGGTGATTATGTCAACATTTTTCATCAGATTCTTTCCAAACTTACAGTGTCTTCATATCAATGAGCATTTTTTACCTCATTTAAAATGAGAAACATCGGGACAATACGTCCAGATTTTTTTTCTATTAAATTTGACAAAATAAACAATTTCCACTTGTTTAAAAGATTTCATAACTTTCGTCTGAATATTTCCAAACTTGCTAAGTGTTTTTATATCAGTATTACTCGAACCCTATTTAAAATGATGAATATCGGAGCAATAAATCTATTATGATCTTTTACTGAATTTCAAAGTATTGTGAAATGCAGCTTCTTTATGCAATTTACAGTTTTCTTTCATTTTTTTTCAAACTTTTACAGTGTTTTCATATCAATGAGTACTCAACCCCTATCGTAAATGAGCATCGTAAGAATAAGTTCAGAATCATCTCCCCTTGAAGTTGAGAAAAATATGAAATTACGCTTACAAGATGAAGCAGATTTTTTAAAACCTACACAGTTCTGTTCCATTAATGAAAACTGCACACGGATGCCAGTAAAAAAAGGAAACCAATGTCAATAAAATGAACTATGAAATATTTGCGGGTTACAGCACAAAATCATAGATAATGGTTATTTGGGGGTTATAACACAACATCATAAATAAAGGTTATTTGGGGGTTATAACACAAAATTATAGATAATGGTTATACCAGTATCTTTTTCTATTTTGTTTAAAATAATCGGCCAATATATTAATATTTACAGTAGAAAAAAATCGTTCCATGTAACTTCATTGAGTGCCTTTTACACTGAAATTCCCGACGCCCTTTGATGCTTTGCATCAATACTTATCTTGTGTTATCTTGTAATATCATCGAATTCCCTCAGTGCCATAACTTCAAAACATCAATCTTAATATTGAACTCGGTACTGAAATCCAGTACCCAATGGCCTTAACGTTTCTGAAACACATTGTGTGTGGGATTTCAATGGCACAAAAATACTTAAAGTGGTTTAATGGTATTTGTATTTATTTCGTTACGTGTTTTTTTTTAAATATGTCAAATATTCTGCGTAAGTAACTTTTTGAAATCCCACTTGTTAAATGCCGATTGATGATTGCAGTTGTTTTTCTTATTTCGCCGTTGTTATATATTTTGATGAAAAGAAGGAGTGTATGCTGATATTATTTACGTTTAGATGTTCAGATATAATCGGTAGGCTTGCTCGATTCGTCGTGTGAGGTTCAGATTTTGTAGAAAGACTCCTCGAAAGATTACCGTTTCTTTACCAACGTCATGTAAACTGGAACTCGACAGCATGTTCATAACACCCTTCTGTAGAGCACTTGAACTCTTTCATGAAAGCCAATTGCGTTCACCTTTATGGTACATTGTGCACTCAAAAGTTACAAAGAACAAAATGGAGTTTCCTTAATTGTATGATTGTATAAATTTCACGAGCTCTATTGTAAATTATTTCGTACTTTCTGCTGAAAGTCTTACAGATACAAAATCCACGTAGTGCATTATATTTTCGGCGTAGGAGTATAAATCTAATTTAAAATCACATGTGTGCGTTCTTTTTATATCACATGACATTAAGTGACAGAATATATTATTTCTATTCACACAAACAAAAAAGTTATGCAGACTACCGGTTTATCCAAATTGATTGCCTTCTTATGAGCTGCTTTACATTGAATTTTTGGACAAGTTGTTGTTAAGGTTAGATTGGTGTAAAATATGATTGCTTTCAAACAAATTAAAATGATACAAAAGCAAAACATAATATCAACAGCATCTTTAAAAAAAACTGACTTCGCATATATATAGAAACAATCGTAATCTACAGTAATATGTATGAATGTCGAAACTATCATAAAATCATCGATAGCTATGGAATATATTTTGAGCATAGACTAAGTAAGTCGTTTAAACGGACACAAATTAAACTTTCTATATGCTAGTATACTAAGAAGCACAGAAAGTATAACGCAATTTACTAACTTTATACATGTAGTTGAACTATAATTATTCCAAAGCCAAAAAAGTTGTTTCCTAAGTGCACACACATTAATGAAACATATCATAAAAAGTACATACAATGCTAAGTGTAATCATTATCAAACAGATCGCACGCAACTTCAGATAATACAAACACATATATCAGGTCTTCTAACAACACTGTAGTGACATTGTGTGCGAATACAAAATACAATTTACATCAATTTGTGGTTTTCCACATTCAACCGATATTCACAAACAAACGCCCTCTTAACATCCACGTACAGTGAGACATTATAGTCTACATATTGATTTTTTAAAAATTGTAACAATATACATACATATTTGAGTGTTTTTATACGACGAACTATATACAATGTTACTGTTTGTGAAGACATACGTTACAGCGTACACTAACTGTCGAATTTTGCATTTATATATTAATGCTTTTTACTTCAGCAATAGTAAGTCATTTTCGTTCAAACATAATGTTGCGATTCGCTCAACTTAATTCGCCACTTCCACCGTGACATTATATTTCCCAACATTATGTTGCTTAACTGAAGTGGCCTGAGTTTTATGGCTGGCCTTGCTTTTCGCGGATAACACACGTTGCTTTGTAACTTTCGTAACTAACACTTTGTTCGTCGTCGGCTTGCCATTCTCTCCATAAATATCCCTTTCATTGTTTACATCCTTGCCGCCTACAACCTCCCAAAATCGCTTTATTTTCTTCTTTTCAGTCTCCATCTTTTCACCGTCGATCTTAGGTAATTTCTTTTCAACAATATCAATTTCAAGTTTGATATTATCGCGAACGGAAAATTCGTTTCCATAGGCATTTTGTTTTGGTTTACGTATCTTATCAAGTGCATACTTATTGATTTTATTTGGATGCCGTAATTTGTCCTCAAATGTAACCTTCTTGTCTGATGCCTTATTATCGTCTGAATATAAGTCCAACGCAATTATCGTGTCTGGATGCACCCGATCAATAGGCATCTTTTTAAATTGCCTGTTTCGTAATAAAACAGGTTGCTCCACATAAGGTCGCTCATGTCTATCAAGTCCAATGTTTGGCATAGTATATGTTTTGTATTTTTTCTTAACCATAACCATGTGTCGCTTTTTGTTGTTAGTTGTTGAAACGACTGCGTTTGCATTTTTCACAATATCGTCTGCGGTTGCAAACGTTTTTGGCGTGGAGACGTCGCGAACAGCAGCATTTAAAGGTATGTCTACTTCTTTGAATGAGCTATTGTCCCCTTCGGAAACTTCGTCGGTTCTAACATAATCCGGATGAGTAATAGTTTCATCTAAATGGTTTAACCCATCTTTATCCTTCTCGTCTTCAGTTGCCAAATTTGTTGGGCTGAAGGACTTAGGCGCACTAGCATCTGCCTCTTGTGATTTTTCGTTATATAACAGTTCCTCTTCTTGTAAACTTTGTTCAATAAAATCAGCGTTTACATTTATTGCGTCTTCAGCATCTGCACTTTTTGTTTTAGGATTGGCAACATTGTTCATTTCGTTTGGCGTTGATGCAGTCGTCTTCGATTGCGCGTTGTCATTAATATCAGGCTGTTGCGGATAGCTTTCGTCGACACGATCCTCATTCGCTTCTTTGTTCATTTCAGCAGGTGGATTTTCGTTGTTTACCGTTACCTCGAGCTTCTTATCTTGTTTATTTCGATCTCTCACATTACCCAATATTTCTTTCTGTTGATTAACGTCATTGTAATGGTTTTCGTTATCTTGTCTGTATTTATTTGCGTTGCTGATACTAGATGGAAGTTGCACAACGGCATCAATTTGGTAATGCTGAACGGGATTTGTTGATTTCTTGAGCTGATATGTTGAGTATTGCGTTTGCGTGTTCTGTTGACTTAAATGAGCTGGATACGGATTTCTCTGGTATTCATATTGTTGCGGATTTTCACTTAAGTACTTGCTATATTGTTGGTATTTCGGATCAACATATTCTGCGTACTGGTACCCTAGAGGGCTTGCCGGCTTGTTTTGTAACATCATTCCTGTCTCACCAGGTCTACCCGTTTCGTGTGAGTGCTTCCCATAATACAAGTCACTGGCGTCGGGGTATTTGTATTGTACAATCCTTTCTGAGTGCGCTCTTTGGACTGAGGCTTTTTGTGCTTTAGTTGTTTTGTTTGCGTCCCCCAAATTTCTTTCTTCTTGGATTAAATCTTTGCTCCGTCTGTGATCCTCTTGAGTTGCATTCATTTCACGATTATCTATGTGATCAATATGCGCTTCTTGTTTATCTTTTATGTATTCCAATGGGCCATTATTCTCTCGCTTCGTTTTGTTATTCTCTTGGTTTGCGTTCGTATCTGGGTTCTTTTTATAAGATCTTGAACTTACATCTGTCAAATTAAGAAAACGCTCTCTTCGTAAATTGAAACTCCTATCACTTTTATTATAGCTTTTATTCAAGGAGCCCTGATTGTTATCAACCTTGTCAATTGGTGAATGATCTCTGTTTGCTTGTTTGTTTTGTTCTTTTACCAGAAAATCCATGTCCATCATATATTCGTCTTCTCGTTCAGTGTTTCGCATTTGAGGTTTACTTTTCCTAAGAATGCTTTGTGGATTCTGCAAGTTAGTGTTTGTTTCACGAACATTTACTCTATTTAAGAGTTCAAACTCGTCATGAATATCGGAAATATGCTTTGTTTCTTTGTATCTATCGCGAGTAGCCCTGGTAAAATACTTTTGTGTTTCGCGTAAATACTTTTCGTGTTCGGCACGCTCTTCTTCTGTCAATTCATCGGATTCGTCAAATCTCCGCTTTCGTTCATTTCGAAGACGCACTCTTTCTGTTTCAAAGCCTTTCAACAAGGAATCGCTAATGTATTCACTTCTCAAATCATCGGTGCTTTGAGATTTTCTTATGCGACCAAGACCATCAGTCTTTGCTGTTGAAAGCTTGTACTTTTGTTTCTTTTCAAACTTTTCACCATAAGACTCTGCTTTTGATTTCTGATATATGAAATCAGAGGACCGCTGCATAATTCTTCTCCTGATATGTTTCCTTCTTGCAAATGGTTTCTGGGCTGATTTCGGCCTTTCACCTAGTCCATCCATCTCCAAACGGTTTAATATCTCCGCTTCGATTGGTTTCAGTTGATTATGTTTTTTAAATTCTGGCTCTTTTTTCAGCTTTCGTTTTTCATCGCGGCGAACTTTTTGCAAATCTGGATCCTCTATATCTTCATCAACAAGTTGTAACCAAGCATCCTTTAGCAATTTGGTATGGACTTCTAACATTTTCTGTGATAAATATGGGGTTTGGTCCACTTCTTCTTTGGTCTGTTTTGTTTGTTCGTTGCTTACATCTGGATTGTTCTCTGCGAAAACTGAATCATTGACAACAAGCTCGCTACCATCGCTGACATCTTTGTTTTCTTGTTTATCAGGTTCGGCTTGAACTAATGTCTCTTGGTTTAAAACTTTATTCTTTTTCGCAGATTTGTCTTCTTTTGAACTTGCTATGTGTTCCGAAAGCTTTGCTCTCTGCGAGGGCGTAGCCCCTCGAATTGCTTCCGCGTGGCTTAGAACCTCAGACCGGGACAACGAATGCGATTCTACCTCCATTCTATGTGAGATGAAAGAATATTTATTTGCATTGGTAAATATTAAAACATTTATGGTTTTTTAGTCTTATAATTAGAATATTATTTGATATGTATACGATACCGTTTTTATTTATTATAACCATTCACTGTGCATCACTGAATGGCAATACCAATTGTATACTTATTGAACAACTTGCAATGTAATTACAGTTAACGAAGTAAACTCATACCTGACTTTCGTATGAGCCCGTGTCCTCAGGGCTTGTGTAAGGTATTGTGTCATTACGTGGTTGATGTTGACCAAATGCAGTTCTCTAATCTGCAGCTTTCTGTCCAAGTTCAGGCACAGTTCGATGATGTTGTCCACAAGTTGGAGACTGCATTGCTCAACCTCGAACCGCTCCCGAAGGCGTCCTGCAAAAAAGCAATCGTAACTCTTTTTTTTACATTTTAAAACTGGATTTATATGCATCACAAATTATTTCAATCGAAATAAAATTTTGATCGTTAGTTAAAATAGTTGTGTATATTGATAAATCTTCATGCCGTTTATTGGTGTGAAGAGTCGCTAGTATCGTAAGGTAATTGTTGCTTGAGCTAGTTGGATATAGGAATTAAAAAAAGAGACTAAAAGCAGGAGACACAGCAATACAATTAGAAACAATTGACACGATTCAAACAGATTCCACCGTCAATTATTAATGAACTGGACTATAACTGAATTTGTTTCATGAACAATTCACATGACTTTTATCGAAAATAAATATACCATCACCGAACTTGTTGACTTCAATACAATATTGTTCTACCTTTAAAACGAGATTACAATAACCGAAAGTGCTCAATCAAGGCGTTACCTGTTCCAATGAGTGGCATGGCAAGGACTTTGACTTTCAGCTGATTCGCCATAGCCAGCACCTGCGTGTTGATGTTGTCCAGTCGGGTGAGGTTTCTCTGGCTGGCTGTGTAGACAGGCTTGGAGATGACGCTGTGCACTACGTACTTGAAGGGCAGTAGTCCAGCCTCGCACACAATAACATCGCCGTCATTCAATGCACGAGTGCCTCTGAAAGTAGTCAATACAGTACTAAGATGCATATCGCCACATTGAGAGACATAATGTGCTGTCAACGTGCTTTTCACTCACCCGAATACACATACCATCTGGCGTTGTTCAAGTTATACAAAATAATATATGTTAACTTCCATTGTAGTCTTCAATATCAATTACATGTACGAGTACATTGAATTGATTTGTATATAATCATGTGAAAAAAGAGCAACCCGGTTCCGATGTTGATCTGCTTTTACAGGTTTTGCTGTAGCGCATTCACGTAAATGAGAAAGATCATATTGCTAGTGCTTGCTATGATAAATATGAGCATCGCTCTAGAAAAACGGGGTTTGATGTATGTGCTGACAGTACCGGCTTATCATGGACGACACTTTCCGCCCCTCAATGGAATATCGCTAAGAAGAGACTTTCTTTAAACGACAGATTCCATAAAAACTGAAAGTATCTTCCTTGATAAGCCTGTGCGGACTCCAAGGCTAATCTGGGACGACACTTAACGCATATGGATTAGCCTTGGAATCGAAAAGTAAGGCTTATCTATCAACACTTGGGTTGGGGTCAATACCTTTCTTTCTTCAGTGCAATTTGGTACGGTTTTCCTCCAGCTGTCTCCAGATTCTTGACCAAGTTGCCTTTCATGTTACCGTCCACGGCGCATACAATGGCGTCAACACTCTCCAGCTTCAGTACAGAGCCTAAATCACATAGCACTACCATTATACTAGTAATTAAAATAACATTTGTGTTGCTTTTATAGTTTACCCGGTATTGTGGGTATCCTATGAAAAACACCCGAGAAAAAACGAGACAAACAATCATTTAGGGAATTAAAAACATTTGAAGAAGCGTTCAGTTCAACATTAGTAACTACACGCATATGGGTTTAAATACATGTATTTTACCATTTTCCTAACATTTACCTTGTTTTGGAAAGAAAAAATGGGTCATTAGTTTTGAACGTTTTCATTAAAATTTAAATACAAATAAAAGCGCAGAATAACTTTATAACAAAATACATTAAAACGTTGGACGCACCACATGCGAGTGTACATTACCAGTGTAAACATGCACGGTGAGACGCCGGAGAACGTCGAAGGTCCACTTCTGCTCGCCCTCGCCCGTGTACGACTGCTCCACGAACGTGACCATGTTCTCACTGAGGTGCGACGGCTTCCCTTTCAACGTAACCGCGCTGTCCCTGCGGTCGGACACGTTGTCCGGGAGACGTATCGTCTGTACTGAATCTGTAGACAGTCGAAATTATAAGCTGCAACAACACCGTCAATCACAACAAACAACAACGGCTCTTCAAGTGGTATAATTGTGTCATAGTGGATATGGTGTCTGTTTAGCGACCGGGAGGTGGTGGGTTCGACCACACAGTAAGAGCGTTCTTTATGTATCTGCAAAATACACCAAGCACCGGTTCTACCCAGGAAACGGACTCGAGAATGTTCCAATAAGTCTAAGGCGTTTGCTGCAATCGAGCTTAAATGAGTTGGTTTAAGGTAGTATAAGTACGATTTGGTACGATGCATTATCAATACCATTTTTATCTTCGTACTTGACCACTACCGCTTTAACTAAGACAACTACCTGTTCACACTTATTCATTTACAACTACCTTTGCAGCCAAATCCAAAACTTCTACAAATACTTTACAAGGCAAAACCCACCTGTTGTTATGTGCTGCGTCATGTCGTCTGCAACTCCAGGCATGGACGCCCAGCTCTCGTAAGCGTCCTTAATGTAGGTCAGCATGCTCGGGTCCTGATCCACCTAAGATAGGACACACGTGACGAGACGAGATCATATGAGCAGCGTTCTGGGGAAACCGGGCTTATAGCACGTGCGTAAAGTATCATCCTAGTGCGCACACGCTAATCATGAGCATCTCTTTCTACTTGTATTTCATTTTTCGAGAGAAGTCCTTTCTTAACGAAAACCCAGTGCAGGTGAAAAAATATGTACCTGATTGCATTGCACAGGCTAATTGGGGTGACACTTTACGCATATTCATTTAGCCCAGTTTTTCCAGCACGAGACTTGTATGCATGTAGTACAAGTGCTTCTTGATCCGAATACGATAAGGTTTTCAAATACATGCTAGCATATTTTCATTTGTAAAAGAAGCTGTAGAATTTCATCAAATACCAAATGTAAATAAAAAAGACATAGTTGTCACTTAATTGCACGGCATGAGTTAATAAAAGCCATGGACACAACACTATTGAAGTGCGCACCGATCACATACTGGTAAATATGTATCTTAAGTTCTATCAATATAACAAGATTTACTTTTCCAGTTACACGCGAAATAAATCAGACGAACAGACAGAAAGACGGACGGAATGTCTACATACCAGGTGTATCTCAAGTACCGGATAGAGTGGACCCATTCCCATACTGTAATCAATCAACGCCTTCACGAAAACCTCCGCCACCAGGTCCTTAGGGATGCCAAACAACGGCTCTGTAAATGGTCATACTTTAAAGTTATAGCTATAGTTTGAAGATTACAAACATTTGGGTAGAAATGTTTGCAAATAATTAATCATTTACACAAAATAAAAAAAATGTTAAAACGGATATGAAGTAAATAAATAAACTTACCCATTCATATTATATACAATTAATTCAATGTGCTTACATAATATATGTACTCCATATTCATGTATATAATGTTTATTATACATGTATGTTTCGTTTGACTAGTCACATCTATTTGGATGAAATCTCTGTCTTTATTATAATCACAAGTTTGCAATAATTATAAAGTCAATACAACACACATTAACTCTCATTTCAGTGCGTTTATAAACGATAATTTACTTAATCCACTTGCCTACTCCAATTACAGGCAGCGCGATCCTCCTATACTTGTGGGCCTCTGCTGTTTTGAGAGCTTGGTAAATGGCTTTATGTAGATCGGTCGCACACTCCTCCCAGACGGTGTAATTTTGCCACACAGGCGACACCACGTGGATAATACCAAGTGCCGGAATCTTTCCTGCAGATGTCACAATATTCGCGGCAGTTTGTACCTCACCATACAGACTTAGATGAACATCGATTTCGTCAGTAACCTGCTTTCCCATTTCTTCAAACATGAGGTTCGCCGTCAAATCACCGTGTTTCAAATCTGGTGTTACAACATTTACCAGCGCATCCATATTGTTCAGTTTTACTATGTTTTGTTTGTACATAAAGATTTTCAGCCCGTTGACATTAATATTATACCGTATGCTTGGTGGTGGTTGTTCTGCCTTTAACACTGGTCTTCGCCGAGTACTATCCTTTACATTGCCTTTTTTCTTCGCCCCAGTTCGCACACCTTTATTTCCCTTTTTGTCACTGGTCAAAACTGATTTGGAAACGGTTGCATTAAATCTTTCCTTAACGATAAGGTTCTTTTCAGGGTGAACAACCTGTTTTCCAGCTCTCAGACTGAAAGGATTGCCGCTTACAGTCGTAGAATCCGGAGGGACTGATGCCGTTGGATTTTCAACTTGGTGGTGTACGTAGATTCTGTTAGGCTGGTTCAACCTTGTCAGTTGCGAATCTCGCGGAGATTTCACATCATCCTCGGTTACCCATTTGGACTCCCCGGCTAATGGATTGACGCCGCTTGTTATGTTTGATTGAGCATTAAGCTCGTCAACGATGGACTTGCTGTTTACAAACGGATTCCCTGCATGATGTTCGGGTACCGGTTCTGCTATATAAGGATCCTTATTTGGTATCGGGTACGCAAAGTCAGGAGGTCTCGGAAAGTTTGGATTGTCGTATTTTGGTTCTCGAGGACTGATCTCCTTTGACGGATGCGTTCTAAATCTCAGCGCATTATTATCTTGAATGGCTGCTTCAGTTAGGTTTTCTCTTGATGCTGTTCCCAATGTCGTTGCTGACATTGGGTGACCGAAAAATGACGCTGAGTTTAATTCGCTGTCTCGAAATTGCGATTGCCGCTCCTCGAATTCGTTATCCCTTGCTAGCATGCCGACATGGGTCACCCACTGTCTCTTTGCTTTGATTATGTCAACTTGATCACGAGCAAACAACCAAACTCTAATTTTGTCACCCGGGTTCTCTTTGATGGCATATAAAACCTTATCGTCTCGAGACTTTTCCTGTGCAAATTTTCTAGCTTTTTGAAAATCAGATTTGGGTATGAAGAAGTCTTCTTCGACAATCTTGCCCAACTCCACTGATATCTTATTGACCTCCTCTCTCACTTGCTTATACATCGAGAAGTGACAGTAAAACTCAACATACTCCGGATTTCGTTTCGTCGGAACTGCTTTTATGTTCACCGTCGGCAGAAGCTTTAGTCGAGCAATGTCATCTGGAAACAAGTGATCAAATTTTTTGGCATAATCGCCATGGAAACGCCAAATCACAATGCCTCTGTTTGGATATCCTACCTGGCACGTGATGCCCGTGTGTGGAAAGTCGTCTCGTTCCACCCAAAACCGCAGCGTTTCGACCGCAATACCAAGAATGTCTGTGTCCGGTCCGATGATATCGAGATGGCTTCGTTCTTTGTCGTATTCATAGCGGAGGCCTAAATCACGGATGATTTTAGTTCCAACTTCGTTGATGCCGCCTGGTAGTCTTCGGAATTTATCAACAAGCACCGGGTCTATTCGCAGGCGAGCCTCTACTAGCTGAGAATCCCGTCTTGCCATATTTTCTGATCAGATTATTACTTAATATGCATACAGGTCCATTTTGGTGTTAATAGTATTCACCTCTTTTCACGCTTTCATAATAAGTACGCGTGTCAGTACGTTCTGATTGCAAATGTTTACCGAACGTTCAAAGGCACGTATACGACGAGTCTAAATTATTCGGTTGTAATTATAAAGAATGAAACTAAATTAAAATATATCTGTTCGACTAAATATTTAAAGAATAATTCCATCGATTTGGCAGTCATACAAAGCACTGTTACGCTTTTAATAAGAAATCTCATTCCGTTCGCTTTAAACATGTTTTATTATTTTACTCAAGACATTGTTCCTTGGTATCGAAGACCTGTCCCGCGGATCAGTGAATTTATTGTCTTTAACTTTTCCCGCCATTGGTTATGAATAAAGCGTTTCATAAATGTTTTCTGTATTGATTTAAAGATCAATATATATTGCCCATGCGCGGATCGGTGTAGTTTATTGATCTTCAAGGTAGACATGTAAGTGTTCGATATCTCTTTAGAGGACACGGAAGTATAAAGTATAGCCAGCATAGTTTAAACTCGTTCGGAGTAGGGTGAACTTTTAACAAGTTCACATATTTTGTGTAAGTTTTTTTTTATATATTTAGTGACTTGTTGTCAATGCAATTTAGCACTTATATGTCAATTATACATTTATAAAAAATACGTAATTACGTTACATTGTTTGGTTTGTTCCTCATCATGTCAATGCTGTCGAATATTGAATAATTAAATGCATTCACATAACCTGTAACTAATCAACTCGATATTTCATATCATTATAGCACCATCTTTAGTTTTGATAGATACCTTCATACTCGTTTTTCATTATGAAATTATTATGTTCATTTCAGTCATAAGATAAGGAAAAAGTGATCACAATTAAATGGGTATGAAATGTAGGCCAAAAGAAGCGAACAATGCAAACTGTAAACTACGAAGTCTGTTAAAGGGGTACTTAACCATTTTATGAATATTGACAACGCACATGTATACATTTTTAAAAACATAAAAAATTAATAAAAATTAATAACATAATAAATGGTGAGGATAATTTAGTTCCGATTATTATAAAAACGACAAAGATGACGTCGCTACTGACGTCGGGTCAGAGATTTTCCCTCATTTTTATGTTATTTTACATTAACTTCTTCATTTCTACACCGATTTACTCAAATTGATACTGTACATCTCTTATGACAATACGGTAAATCTCAACTATGCATGGCCCCATTACCAACCCTGGGGCGCCCAGCCCTCATAGACCACGCCCACCCAAAATTGCCTTTTACTATAATTTCTTCATTTCAACACCGATTCACTTCAAATTGATACTGAACTTTTCATATGACAATACGGTCGATCTCAACTATGCATGGCCCCATTACCAACCCTGGTGCGCCCCGCCCACATAGGCCACACCCACCCAAAACTGCCTTTTACTATAATTCCTTCATTTCTACACCGATTCACTTATAATTGATACAGAACTTCTCTTATGACAATAGGGTCAATCTCAACTATGCATGGCCCCATTACCAACCCTGGGGCGCCCCGCCCACATAGGCCACACCTACCCAAAATTGCCTTTTACTATAACTTCTTCATTTCTACACCGATTCACTTCCAATTGATACTGAACTTCTTTTATGAGAATACGGTCAATCTCAACTATGCATGGCCCCATTACCAACCCTGGGGCGCCCCTGGGTCAAACATGCGGCGTTGGGATACGCGTCGACCTCTGCGTCGCAATTTCTCGTTTGTAATAATTTTGGTCGCAACAGATTACTTAAACATAAACCGGATAACCTCTTATTTTAGTCGGTTAATTATAAGCGTTAAATGAATAACCTGCAATGGTTAAGAATACTGTCAAACATGTTATACTGCAAGCGCATGTACTCTTAAGCAACATACGTATTTTGTGACGGCTTACGTTGGTTAAATAAGCGGTCATATTCGTGATATAAATGTTTTATGAATACTACATTCAATTAAATCGATTTTCAAATGTATGTTATACTTTGTATGTTATACTTTGTATGTAATAATTCGGTTGAAAAGCATTTGTATAAGACTGCACGATCCTCCGTGTTTTCAAAACTGTACAAAACCTTCCAAAGCACCAAAACTTTATAAAAATGTTTTGAGTTTGCTTTTAACCGAAGCAAAACGCAACCTTTAACTAAAACCAGATTAATTCAAACAACTCGCCCTACAGCATGGCGCAATATGGCAATGGCACACTCAATTATGGGTATAAACGGATCGTAATTTATTTGATAACATTCTCGGTCGATTTACACCGTCTAAACAACACACTTTATGCTTTAAATCTGAGCGAAGTATTGTTTTAGAGTGTTATCAAAGCCTTTGAAATCAATCAATTTTATTTACAAATCAATGACTGTTTTGTGTTTCTCCTAACAATTTACAACCTGCAACAGGAAAACCAGGGAAAGAAAGTTTAACTCAAATTAAATAGTGAAGAAATCATGTAACATTAGTACCGACTCTTTGTTTTCTTTGAGAAAAGTTTTAGCTGCGGAAAAGCCTTGAGGTGAAAGAAGCTTATAAGGATGACTTTGCTAACATAACATGAATCGAAAGAATAATATTAAGATAACTTGTGTTCACATTTCATTTTCAATAAAAAAAAATATACTGTGTCATTAACTTTAAGTTTCATGCCCATATTGGTCCACTCAGAAACGAGACTTCAGACTTTAACATACGTATGTAGTAGGTAATTTGATTAACATGCGTGGCAACTATGAATGAAGAGAGAGGCTGCATTTTGACA